>NC_044038.1:82291133-82592747 GCF_901765095.1 Microcaecilia unicolor | reverse complement strand
GGGGCTCAGCACACATGGTAAGGGAGCTGTGTACCTGGGAGCAATTTATGAAGTCCACTGCAGTGCCCCCTAGGGTGCCCGGTTGGTGTCCTAGCATGTCAGGGGGACCAGTGCACTACAAATGCTGGCTCCTCCCATGACCAAAGGCTTGCATTTGGTCGTTTCTGAGATGGACGTCCTTGGTTTCCATTATCGCCGAAATCAGAAACGACCAAGTCTAGGGATGACCATCTCTAGGGACGACCTAATTTTCAAGATTTGGATGTCCCTGACCGTATTATCGAAACGAAAGACGGACGTCCATCTTGTTCTGATAATACAGGTCTCCCCGCCCCTCCATCAGGATGTTTTGTGAGGACGTCCTCAACAAAACTTGGATGTCCCTTTCAATTATGCCCCTCTCAGTATCCAAGAGACAGGCCTTGTTTCAGTTGCTTAACTGTTCTCTTCTTCACATTTCTGAGGCCCTGGATTGCCCCCACCCCCACACGCACACACTCTTCACCTCCTCAGTTCATGGATCAGTGCTTAGTAATTTACTAACAGTGTCATGTGCTCTGGACTCCACAAAGAGATTTGTCCTAAACCTCTCCTTTCTACATATCTCTTAAAAGTGGACACAAAATGAGGATACCATTCTTCTCTCCCAAAGAGTGAGAAAACAGGGATTCATTCCAGGAAAACTATCACAATTTCCTGAATTCCTGAAGCCCTTTGTTGGAAACCCTGTGGAAGAAGACCCTCGGTCCTTAAAGACGGACAGACTGATATTCAGCCCGTGGGAGGCAGCCCACCTACAGTATGTGCCATGATTGGTGCTGACCCTGGATATTGAATGCCAGGCCGTTTCCAATGACCGGCATTGAATATCCAGGGTCAGCTCAAACTTAACCAGCTGTGTTAATATTCAGCACTGGCCAAAAATAGGACTTCTATTTAGGTGGTACAATTTGGCCACTAAACTTAGCTGGTCAGCGCTGTAGCTAGTTATATTTTTGGTGCTCACCAGCAATATTCAGCGGAGATAACCGGCTATCTTGTACTGAATATCAGCAATCAATGACGGTATCTGGCCATTTAAATATTGCTGAATATTAGGGGAAGAGTGTTAAATATTTCCCTCCAAAAACCTAGGAGGAGACACCCCCTGACCACTGAAGGGCAGGCAGGCCCAACTCTCACTACCTTACGCTATATGGCTAGACTGAATAGGTGTCCACTAAAGAAAAAGCAGGGGACAGAGCAAATGTATATTCAAACAATGAGTTTATTAAAACAGTACAAATAAAACAGACTTGACGCAGTGCTGCGTTTCGGCGCCTATAGCACCTGCCTCAGGAGTCAAGTTTCTCTCAATCAGTGGTGGTAATAAAGAAATGCTAAGACATTAAAGGTAACAGCATCTATAACAGATGTAATGATGCAACAAAAATCATCAAAGCAAAATACAATATGTTGCAACGGTCCATTAAGGCATACTACATTTTGCTTTTACTATTTATGTTTATTGAGTGTATTAATGGTGTTTTATATGCTTTGTTTGTTTATTGTACTCCGCTCAGATTTTTGAGTGGGCGGATTATAAATTTTTGTAAATAAATAAATAAATTTGATCTGCTCCCTGCTTTTCCTTTTGTGGCCACTTTTTTGTGGTTTGTTGTCAGGGGACACTTCTGCTTGTTTTGTTTGTTATAGACTCTGAATAGGAACAGGAGTGCTAGAATCTTCCTCTTTGTAAGAAACAGGAGAAGATTTGGTGCCTTCTTAAATATATATATATATATCGGCCTGCTTATCCGACATTGCTGCCTGGATGTCCAACCGCCACCTGAAACTGAACATGTCCAAGACCGAGCTTATCGTCTTTCCACCAAAACCCACTTCTCCTCTTCCTCCACTTTCTATCTCAGTTGATAACACCCTCATCCTCCCCGTCTCATCTGCCCGCAACCTCGGAGTCATCTTTGACTCCTCTCTCTCCTTCTCTGCGCATATCCAGCAGATAGCCAAGACCTGTCGCTTCTTCCTCTTTAACATCAGCAAAATTCGCCCTTTCCTCTCTGAACACACCACCTGAACTCTCGTCCACGCTCTCATTACCTCTCGCCTGGACTACTGCAACTTACTCCTCACCGGCCTCCCACTTAGCCATCTATCCCCCCTTTAGTCTGTTCAGAACTCTGCTGCACGTCTCATATTCCGCCAGAACCGATATACTCATATCACCCCTCTCCTCAGGTCACTTCACTGGCTTCCGATCAGATACCGCATTCAATTCAAGCTTCTCCTTCTTACCTACAAATGCACTCAGTCTGCTGCCCCTCACTATCTTTCTACCCTCATCTCCCCTTACGTTCCCGCCCGTAACCTCCGTTCACAGGATAAATCCCTCCTCTCAGTACCATTCTCCACCACCGCCAACTCCAGGTTCCACTCATTCTGCCTCGCCTCACCCTATGCTTGGAACAACCTTCCTGAACCCTTACGCCAAGCCCCCTCGCTGCCCGTCTTCAAGTCTTTGCTTAAAGCCCACCTCTTCAATGCTGCGTTCGGCACCTAACCCTTACCGTTCAGTGAATCCAGACTGCCCCAATTTGACTGCCCCTATCGGACCAACCGTTCACTTGTCTATTAGATTGTAAGCTCTTTGAGCAGGGACTGTCTCTCTTTGTTAAATTGTACAGCGCTGCATAACCCTAGTAGTGCTCTAGAAATGTTAAGTAGTAGTAGTAGTATATATACTGTATATGAACCGATATTCAGATGGAAGGGTGCTGCATAAAGATAATTGAATTGTTTATCTGTTTATCTTTATCAGCCAACTTATACAGATATCTCAGTCTTACTGAATAGTGCAGGTTGAAGATATCTGGATAACTTATGGGTGGGAATCTGTAACGTTATCCAGAGAGTGGCTAAATATGTAGTAGGATGCCGATTATGTGGACTAACCTCAGCAGAGGGCAGTCCGGATAAAGGAAAATCTGGGTGACTGAACAAACGTTTTAGAAAAGATTGGGCCTACCTCTTTGAAAAGAGCACACACCCTGAAAGTTGCATGTTGAACATTATTTTTTATTTTCAACAATAAAAGGGGAAAATAACAAACTACAGTTCAGTACTGTATTTGTAGTATTACTGTATTTCTATTTTTTAAAAAAGGAAGTGATTCTTAATTGCTTCAGTGCTGATTTTTGTTTCTCTGCTGCAACATCACGTAACCTCTTCAGACAAAGGAGCTGGTTTCAGCCAAGCCATTGCTGTATTTAAACATTCTACTTGTGTTGGTCCCACATCAGCATTAATCTGGTGATCGTCATCAGTTTCTGATTCTTCATGTTACCGGTTTTATACTGATTCCACAATTTCATCATCTGTTATGATCTGATACCCTGGATCATTAGCATCACTGCATTTCCATTTGCTGATATTCTCTACATCACAAGTGGAGCAGCCAGGAACCTGTAGAACATCCAAATGTTTTAAGGACATCATCATTTTCTCCTTCTCTATGCCTTTATGATTTGTTTAGAATAATGTTCCATGCATTTTTTAGGGTTTGCTTTCTAACTAGAGAGCTGCACGGGAACGGGGTTCGCGGGAATCCCGTGGGTTCCGCGGGATTCCCGCAGAGACGGAAGCAGGTCCTGCGGGGTTCCTGCGGGGTTCCTGCGGGGTTCCCGTGGGGACGGAAGCAGTTCTGCAGGGTTCCCACGGGGACGGAAGCAGGTCCTGTGGGGTTCCGCGGGTATGGAAGCAGTTCTGCGGGGTTCCTGTGGAAGTGTAAGCTGCACTGCATCAGCCTCTCATCTACCGAGTACCTTGAGTGCTGTCTCCTCCTCTTCCTCCTTGCTTTAACCGCACAAATGTGGAAAGTCTTCCGTTAAGGAGGTGGTAGAGACACAAATGATGATGGAATTCAAAAAGGCTTGGGATGAACACAGAGGATCTCTAATTAGAAAATGGAAGTTATAAAAATCCTAACCTTAAATGGCTGCATGTGTGTGGGTGTGTCAAGTGACGCTTTGATGGCGACTCTGGCTGTGATTAACTAGGGCCAATACCAGGCAGACTTGTATGGTCTGTGTCTAATATATGGCAGTCTGGTTTAGGATGGGCTAGAAAGGGCTTAGACAGCAACTTCAGTGGCTGGAACATAAGGACAGTGCTGGACAGAATTTTACGGTCTGTATCCCACAAATGAGAAGACCAATAGACTGGAGTGGGCTTCAGCGAGAACTCCAGCAGCTGGAACATAAGTATCGGGCCAGATAGACTTCTATGGTCTATGTTCCAGAAACACGAAAGAAAGTATATAATATCACACTCGTTGATTTAATCATGAATTGATAATGAGTGTGACTATTGGGCAGACTGGCTGGACAATTCAGGTCTTTATTTGCTGTCACTTACCATGTTACAATTAATCCTCTTTGCTCCCGGGCTGATGCGCAGACCTCAGCTCTGACACAGGCAAGAGCATCGGATGTCACCTGACCTACTGGCGCATGCATATGTTGACCTCTCAGCACACAGTGCCAGAAATCAGAGACAAATCTTACATTTGCACACCAGAGTGTTCTAAGTTTCAGCTTCCATTCCTTCCTTGTCTACAGTGATGTGGCTCAAATCCAGAGAGAGACTGAGGGAGCTGACCAGAATTTTCTTTTATGTACCATTAAATTCTTGCGGGGATGAGTGGGGATGGGTTAAATTCTTGTGGGGACGGGTTGAGATGGATTAAATTTTTGCGGGGATGGGTGGGGATGGGTAAGATTCCAGTGGGGATGGGTGAGATTCTAGCAGGGACGGGCGGGGATGGGTAAGATTTCTGTCCCCGTGCAACTCTCTACTGTACACCGACATTTACGTGCTTCCTTGCACACTTATATTTACAGAAAACTAGCACTTTCATGGGTAGGTATACACTTACCTCTAAATTCTGTATAGGTCACCCAAAGTCAGGCACGTAATTTTTGGTACAGATTGCAGATATACACTTAAGTATTTCTATAGTTAGCCTTAAGCACAAGTTGGCAGTAATTACTGGTTTCGTACATAGCTACTCTGCACCCCTATTCTATAACCTGCATATCTAATATATCTCACATGCAACTCCAAAGGAGGCGTGGTCAAGGGAGGAGCATGGGAGTCCCAGGATTTAGGCGCTGAGCTATATAATTCTTTAATTTCCACACTTGACAGTAGTTAGGTGCGAGCACTTACACCAGCCTTTGGCAGGCATAAATGCTCACACCTAAAGTTAAATATCACACTCAAATTCCAACTCTCTTTATCTTTCCCCGGGTTACTTCTTAGCGGTATTTTTATGCATATTGATTTTTTAACCGGTTTTATGCTTCTTAACTGGTTTTCTTCTATAGTTGGTTTTATATCTTTTAGCCAGGTTACTTCTTAGTTGTATATTTTTAATTGTTTTTACCTTTTTCTTTGCCTTATGCATATTTATAAGCTTTCAATTTAAATATACATTTACAAACCCCAGAATTCTTATTGATGATGTCATTCGTGGTGACAGTTTCCTGAAAGTGTTTGTTTCTTTTGGCAGTAACATGCAGGTAGAGTTTGCCGATTGCTGGGTATTTTTAGTTCTTACAGTGGCACTGTTATAATTCAGTTTAGAACTCAGGGGTCCTTTTATGAAGCTGCAGCAAAAGGGGGCCAGCGCTGGCGTCAGCACGTGTTTTTGACATGAGCCGAGGCCCCCTTTTACCGCAGTGGGTATAAGGCAGATTTCTCTTTTCTTAAAGAAATGAACCACTTGCTGTGTAGCCATTTGGGGGGGGGAGAACTTACCGCCACCAATTGAGGTGGCAGAAAGGGCTCCCACGCTACCACTGGGTACACATTGGCACTACAAAAACTGAAATATTTTTGCAGCACCAGAAATGGCGAATGCTGGGGGAGGGAACTACCGCCGGGCTGCTGCGCGGTACTTCCCTTTTAGCGAGCAGTAAACCCGTGTTGGGCTTACTGCTGTTTCGTAAAAGGGCCCTTGGGTGGGTGCGCTGATATATTTTAAAAGTGAACATCATTTATTTCCCTCCCCCTCACCATTTTCTCCTGCTTTCTCTGTAGTCCTAGCTTTGTTTTTGTGCTAGGGCAGTTTAGCTCGGCTGCGCTTTGTTGTGCTACATAGAAAAGCCATTTTTTAATCATTCATTTATATATATTATATATATATATTAGTGGACCTCTAACCAGTTTTAGTATAACCAGTTATTTTATATCCGGTTGTTTATTTTATCCGGTCTTTAGTCCAGCTTTATGTAGAACTTTGGAGGGTTTAAATGCATTGATTTCCTTTCCCTTCTTCCTTTCCTCTTTGTTCTTTTTACAGATTTGACTGTGTGGCATGTTTGAGGAGTACCATACACACAACATTGACTTCTGTTGACTTATCTTTTTATTGAGTCGTACTTATGTTTCACACCTTGTTTTCTCAATTGTAATGTTTTAGAAATAGTTTTCAGCTTGCCCTTATATTATTTCTAGGTTTGCTCTTTTATCTCTTTGTTTATGTTTGGTGTTTTGTACTCAAAGTTTTAATATCTTGAAGAGTTTTATATGTGTACATTTTTATATGTGTTATATCTACACGTGACTATTTACACACGATAAAAATGTGGTCACTGATCTAATGTATTTTTATGATTATGTATTTTAAAATCATAAGTCTGGTAGTCCAAGACCACCCTTCTCTTTAGGTAGGGTCAATTTGAGGCAGCTAATCCTAGCTGAGGCATTACCAGTGGCATACTAAGGGGGGGGTGGGTGCGGTCCACCCCTGGTGCATGCCGCTGGGGGGGGTGCCATGCGCCTGTCCGCTATGTTCGTTCTGTGCTCCCTCTGCCCCGGAACAGGTTACTTCCTGTTCCGAGGCAGACGGAGCATGGAAACGAACGAAGCGGACGGGCGCGCGGCACCCCCCCCCCCCAGTGGCATGCACCCGGGGGGGGGTCACGCTGCACCCGGGGGGGCAGGGCGCATCAGCGATCCGACCCAGGTGTCAGCTCCCCTAGGAACGCCACTGGGCATTATGCCAGATAAAGGAGCTTATGATGGAACAGAAAAGTGACCCACAGGAAGGGTTTGCAAGGGATATAGAAGTTTTGGTAACAATACCATTTTTTTCCAGTGCTATCCGAGGGATAAAGGCAGATGCATCTACTTTTGGCATAACTAGCCCACCTTTCCAATCATGTCAGTAATGTTAGATCTGTACAAAAGGGTATAATCAAGATGGAAGATAATACCTAAATATTTTAATTTACCCTTAGCGAGGCTAACCCCTAATATTTTATATCACGTGTCTCCCACTCAAGGGTTAAGTGGAAGTGCCTCTGTTTTGTCATACTCTTACTCATTGGTTAGTCCTCTCCCATATAGATTACTGCAGTGGTATTCATGCTGGTAGTCGAAAATTTTTCCTGACAAAATTGCAGACTGCCCAAAACACAGCTGCTAGACTTATTTTTGGCAAACCACGATTTGAAAATGCAGAATCTCTTCGTTTTAACCTACATTGGCTCCCCATTTCAGCTTGTCTCACCTTCAAAATCTGCACATTAACTCACAAGATCATTTATGGGGAGGTCCCTGCCTACATTGAAGACCTGATTGACCTGCCATCCAGAAATGCTTCCTTGACTGCTCGATCTTACCTTAACTTACACTTTCCAAGCTATAAATCTGTTCGATATAAACTGCTCCTTTCCTCATCCTTCACCTATGTCAGTCCTAAGTTTTGGAACAGTCTACCAAAGTCCTTAAAGGAGATATACGATCATCAAATGTTCAAAAAATCCTTAAAAACATTCTTGTTTGAGAAGACATATTCCCACTACATCACTCAGCCCACACCTTCTTCCTCTTGACTGAACCTGTTTCAAACAGTTATTTCCCTTCTTGATATGTAACTTTTGTAATTTTGTAAGCCGCATTGTGCCTGCTCCTGTGGGAAAATGTGGGGTATAAATGTACTAAAATAAATAAATAAATTGTTCTTGACACCTTTTGATCCAGATGAGTCTATGATGAACATTATGGATGGTAAAGTACTATCTGCGTAATTCATATAAAGCAACATATAATCAGCAAACATACTAATGCAAAATTTGGAAGATCCCACCTGTAAACTCTGAACAACTGCATCCGCCCTGTTTTATTGCAAGGGGCTCTAATGACAATAGAAATAATAGATGGGAGAGGGGGCAGCCCTGCCGTGTGCCTCATTGCATTTCAAAGCTGGGGTAAGGGCACCATTAATTATCAGTCAGACCATGGAGTTAGTGTATAAAATACAAATCCATAACATGAAGTCTTCTTCTATACCATATTCTGGAAATGTCTGAAACAGGTGATCCAAATACACTATTTTGAATGCTTTTTCGACATTGAGACTCACTATCATTGCTCTATCGTCAGAGGTTGCTCTTGATTGCATCACTGCTAGCACCTTAAGTAAATTCATGGATGCGTAGCGACCAGGAACAAACCACACCTGGTCCTCATGTATCAGGGAAGGTAAATAGGTGTTTAATCTAGCTGCTAATATACTTGCCAGTATCTTGTTATCCTGGTTAAGCAATGACATAGGGTGATAAGAGAAAAGTTGGTCCAGTACCTTCCCAAGTTTAGGCAGGATGACAAAGTGCGCCATGTTGCGCTCCAGGGCCACCTGAGACATCTGTAATAAACCCTGAAAAAAAGTTGTAAAGGTACTCCAACCAAGTCCTGCAAAATCTTATAATATTCAGGCCTTGAGACCATCAGGGCCCGGAGATTTTGTTAGCTTAAGGGCCTTGATCGTCTTAAAATTTCCTCTACAGTAATGGGGACACTAAGGTGTTGTTCCTGTGTTTCTGAGAGTTTGGGAATCTCCAGATTTTGACAGAAAAACGGGTCCTATGCTTTATGACCTCTGGTTGAGCCAAATAAAGTTATTTGTAAAACACAAATTGGTGTGCAATAACCTCATTTTTGGTGTAGAGGTTGCCTATTTTACCTTTGATGTTGGTAATAATATGTTTGGTCTTACAGGGACAGATAAGGTGCGCTAATAATTTGCCCGTTTTATTGCCCCAGCAATGAAAAGTAAATTTTTGATTCTTGGCCCTGCCTTGTAAAAGCTGATTAAGTTGGAATTTTAAATTCCTTATTTTCTAGGGCAGGGTTGTAGGACAGGATATGTTGAGCCCTCCATTCCCTGTTTTTTGGTTAGTGATAGGAGTTCACCCTCTTGCCTCTTTTTCTTATGAGCCGAATAAGCAAGTATATGCCCCTTAATCACCGCCTTAGCCATGTCCCATAAAATGACATGGGTGACATCAGGAGTGTTATTCAATCATATATATTCCTGCCATTTACTTTGTAAATAGATGTGAAAGTCAGGGCTATGATAGAGGACGGCATTCGCCAGACTCTCATGGAGATGGGAATAAAAGGTATAGTTTAAAGAGTCCAGGTTCAACACCCTCCAAGTATCTACCAGCCTGAAGACATTCATCAGGAAATTAAAACCTTTATGTTTAGCTTACTGGGCTGGAGGTTGGGGGTGGGGGGGATTATAATCTAACCTTGAATCTACTAAGTATTGAAGTCATCACCCAGCAGTATTAGGGCCATAGATATTACCAAACAGGATATTTTGCCCCCACAACTCACCCATCATAAGTATGAACCTGCCATTGGGATCTTGCAATTGCTTATGTAGGGTACACGGAATGCATTATGACTGAGAATGGCCACCCTTCAATGTCGTGAAGAGTAGGCTGAGAACCCACGTGTACCCACCCAATCCCTATGCAGTTTCTGATGTTCTAGGGTGTTTAAGTGTGTCTCCTGAAGGAGTGCCACTTTAGAGGATTTTGTCCTCTTGACAAATTCTCTTGGCTCAAACCCTCAATGTCTCTTTGCCACACTGAACTCTCTCCTCAAAGTGCCTTCACCTCCAACTCCCCCTTCACTTTCTCCCCAGACTCTGGCTGAGTTCTTTCATGATAAGGTTCACAAGATTAAACTTGAATTCTCAACCAGGTGTCAGGATTCTCGTGGAACCACTGGGTTAGTGAACCCTTGGAC
The DNA here is from genome assembly GCF_901765095.1 of Microcaecilia unicolor. NCBI lineage: Eukaryota > Metazoa > Chordata > Amphibia > Gymnophiona > Siphonopidae > Microcaecilia > Microcaecilia unicolor. The sequence goes on along the minus strand of NC_044038.1, from coordinate 82,582,643 downwards.
CACTGCTGAGGAGCGGCAGCGGCAGGAGAATCACCCAAACACAAGACAAGGCAGAACAGACGTACCGGCAAACCCAGGACTAGAACTACCAGAAGGCAACTGCAGCCGAGGCAACGTAAGCTGGAGCAAGCAGGACAGGAAATCAGCAAAACTTCACCTGCACTTGACCGCCGTTCCTCAGGAGTTGAGCCCCTGGGTGCAGGCGGCCGGCAGGACTTACCAGACAGGGCAGGAAGTCAGAACTGCAGGGATCAGCAGCCGGCCAGCAAACAGCAGATCACTCCAGAAACCACACCGGGATCCCAGACAGCAGCAAGCAGAGAAATATTCCAGGAACCAGACAGAGTCAAAGGCAGGCAGCAGGCAGTAGAATAAACCAGGGGACAAGCCGGGTCTAGGCAGGCAGCAGACAGTAGAATAAACCAGGGAACAAGCAGGGTCAAAGCCGCAACTGGAAATAACACAAAAGCACTGCAACAAACTCTCACCAAAGGAAACTCCTCTAAGGACCTCTGTTGCAAGGCAAACTAGAAAGCTTCCCAGGTGATTAATAAAGGCAACATACAAGGGAGTTCACCAGGTACGGGTACTGCTTAGTTCCAAAAAACTCCCAAAACAATCTGGAAGGCTGAAAGATCCGTACCGGACTGGAATATCATCTGGAACATGGGAAACAGCAAGCAGTCAGTCCATAGCAGCCACCAGGTCTAACCACCGGGGGGCGAGGTGACAGAGCATGAAACATGGGCACAACCGTGACACCAGGTCACCTCCAACTCTCCTTCCCTTAGTCCATTCTCTCAACCCTCCAACCCCTGCCTCCTTTTCTTCCTTTTCTGAAATCACTGAAGAGGAAACTACACATCTTCTTTCCTCCTCAAAACTAACTACCTGTTCCTTTGATCCTATTCCCACCCATCTACTTAACACTATCTCTCCTACTGTCATCCCTTTTATCTGTCATATCCTCAATCTTTCACTGTCCACTGCGACTGTTCCTGATGCCTTCAAACATGCCGTCACACCACTCCTTAAAAAACCTTCATTGGACCCTACCTGTCCTTCCAACTAGCGCCCCATCTCCCGCCTCCCTTTCCTACCCAAGATACTTGAATGTGCTATTCACCGCCGTTGCCTTGACTTTCTTTCATCTCAAGCTATTTTTGATCCACTTCAATCTGGCTTTCGCCCCCTTCATTCAACTGAAACAGCGCTGGCTAAAGTCTCCAATGATCTGTTCCTGGCCAGATCCAAAGGTCTCTATTCATAGGCGCCCGGTATAAGAGGCTTGGAGAGGCTAAGCCTCCCCTGCTTTGCTCTGAGGGGTTTAAATTGTTGATTTACCTCCATCCTCACAGCAGGAGCTGCAGTGAAAGCCCTCTAGCCTTGAGTAACCAGTTGTAGAAATTGGTTTATGGTTTGTTTACCTTACTACTGGGAGAGCAAGGGGGTTGGCTGGAGGTGTCCTGGGTTGCCAGGGAGATATTTAACGAAGATGACTTCCTGACCTGCACTGAGGACAGATAGCAGCAGAATCGGATACTGGGCCAGCATGATCAGAAAAAGTCACCAGACAACAAAGGTAGAAAAGATCATTTTATTTTCATTATAATGTTTGGCATATGTTCACTTTGAGAATCAGGTGCTCAACATTAAAAGTTTATATTTATTTACGTATTTATGGCATTTTATCCCACATTAAACATGAATTAGGGTGTTTTGTAGCTTTACATGAGAATTGTGATGATATGATCCCTTGTTTCATATTGTTGACGGTCTGCATTTTCCGTATGGGTGGTATATTGGTGTATTAGGTTCTGCCCGGTGTAATATTTATGGTACAGTAAGGTTCTGAGTGTGTTTTTGCACAAAGTTGTGCATAGTGTTTTGCAGTTGAGCGATTGTGCTTAGAATATGCTTTGAGCAACCACTTTATTCTTTGACATATGATACATATCTAATATCTAAATTTAATAAAAAGGTATTAATTGTGACTTTTATTTTAATTTTTTTTTCTGTGTGTTATCAGACAATTATGGATTTAAGCTTATCCACACTCTCATCACCTCTCGCTTAGACTATTGCAACTTGCTTCTAACAGGTCTTCCACTTAGTCATCTCTCTCCTCTTCAATCTGTTCAAAATTCTGCTGCATGACTAATATTCCGCCAGTGTCGTTATACTCATATTAGCCCTCTCCTCAAGTCACTTCACTGGCTTCCTATCCGTTTCCGCATACAGTTCAAACTCCTCTTATTGACCTATAAGTGCATTCCCTCTGCAGCTCCTCAGTATCTCTCCACTCTCATCTCTCCCTACATTCCTCCCCGGGAACTCCGTTCACTGGGTAATTCTCTCTTATCTGCACCCTTCTCCTCCACTGCTAACTCCAGACTCCGTTCCTTTTATCTTGCTGCACCATATGCCTGGAATAGACTTCCTGAGCCTGTACGTCAAGCTGCATCTCTGGCAGTCTTCAAATCTAAGCTAAAAGCCCACCTTTTTGATGCAGCTTTTAACTCCTAACCCTTATTCACTTGCTCAGAACCCTTATTGTATCATCCTCACTTTAATATTCCCCTATCTCTCTTGTTTGTCCTGTTTGTCTGTCCTAATTAGATTGTAAGCTCTGTTGAGCAGGGACTGTCTCTTCATGTTCAAGTGTACAATGCTGCGTACATCTAGTAGTGCTTTAGAAATGATAAGTAGTAGTAGTAGAATGTATCCCATCAACAATCATTGTGATCATTTTAAACTAACCAGGATCAAAAGGGCACAGAAGTACAACGTGTGAGAAAATATATACCTGTATGGTATTTGGGGTCTCCCAGTTGGATTCCAACCCACTAGTGCTCAATCTGAATCCAGATCCCATGGAGAAACCATTTCTCAGAAAAATTGTAAATAAGGTACCCAAATGCAATATACCAATCCAAACATCTTGGAATGCATCTATGGTCTCATTCACTCTCCACTCTCCCATGCTCATGCATGCTACCATCTGCACCAACAACATAAACACCCTACCCTGACTATCCAGTCTTCCTATATATAAGTTTCCCCCAACCCAAGGAAGCATCACCAACAAACTGAGCCCACAGGAACCCCAAGCAACCCTGGGTTCCCTCAAATATAATCAAAGAAAGACAATAAACAAAGTCTCAGACCCATGTGGTGGCAGGTCAATCCTCCTCAAGGAACAGTGTGGTTTCCATGAAGGTGACATGTTCTATGAGGGGAAGAGTTCTTGATCCAAATGATCAGAAAATGGATATAAGGAGAGGCCTGCAATCCTGGTATCTGCAAAGGCTGTCAGAGGAAGAACCTCAATCACCACAGATATCAAGAATAGGTTCCAAACAGGTATTCCAAGATAGCGTTGCAAAGGGGCACAGTAATAGAGGAGCCGCATGTTCTGATAATAAGAAAGGGAGCCCACAAAGAGGGTCCCTTCTCCTTCACCAACAATATCACTGCACCCCCAAATCTCTGACCAAGGAGCCCTCTGCTGGGTGAGGTGTAATCGCTAAGTCAAAAGAGGAAACAGAAAGATCCGAGAAAATTGATGGAGCCCTGCTCCAGCTGCAGCCCCGTGCAGCCCACAAGCTCGTCTGAGGCAAGGCAGCAGGCAACAGTAAGTTATGGATAAACTGTTCTGTTCCTTCACAGAATCCAAGTACAGAATTTTGTTGTCATGCTGGATCCATGCTCTGGCAAGGTACAGCAATGAAAATTTGATCTTTCGTTTAAAGAGTTCAGTGCACAGAGGAGCCATGGCTTTCCTTTTCATGGAGACCTGTGCAGAAAAGTCTTGGAATATTAGAATTTTTGCCTCCTCGAATTACAGGTCTCTCTGCATGTGATAGTTCCTTAAAATGTCCTCTTTGTCAGCAAATTTGAGGAACCGGGCTATAATGGCCCTAGGTCTAGCGTCATGATCCTGGTAGAGACCTAGGTGATGGGACCACTTGATCTTGAGACCACTTGAGGGGACCACCAGGCCCAGCACACCCGGCAGCCATTTCTCCAAGGTTATCACGTAGGTCCTGATCTTTTATTGACAACAGTAATCCAATGAATCTCAGGTTAATCTGCCTATGTCTGTTTTCCTGATCTTCCAATTTGTCAAACAGTTCTTTGTTAGCTGTCTCTAGGCTTCAAGTACACTCTTTGAAGTTGTCTGCATGGTCTTCTTGTTGTGCAATGCAGTCCTCCACTTGTTGTATCCGGTTGGCATGGATCTCAAACCCTTCCTTAATCTCCTCAATAGCAGCTTGAATTTTTGACAGTTTATCCTCTATTATCGCCATGAGGTTTTTAGTGAGCTCCTGAACAGCAGCATCATGAAGGGTGAAAATCGGGCCTGCTGGAGCATCGGCCATCTTGGAGTCCTGTGTCTTGTTCTTGTCTCAGACTCCACAGGCAGCCTTGTTCGACATAAGTCAACAATGGCACTCTCAGAGGGGCTCCCTAAGCTCAGGAAAGTAATATCTCTGTGTCTAAAATGGCAGTCAGATGGGACATATTCAATGTTATGTTGATGAATATTAGTGAGGGTTCCCTGGAGCTGGGCTGGGGTTTGTCCGCTCATCTCAAAAGCAATACGTGACCCCAATACTTGCACTGTTCAGAGAGCTTCCTTCTAGAACTCACTGATGTGATATGAGCAGACAACATATTGAGGTGTGTTTGGAAGTTATTTTTAATCAAGCCACTGGCACCCAATACAATTGGGAATATTTCTGTATTTCTCTGCAACTTTTTCTTAGCCTCTGATTGCCCCTATTGGCACAAAGCTCTCCTGTTTCATCACATGTACTAGGGATGGGCTGTCATTTGCAATGACATAGGAAATGAGAAATGACATACCCCATGCGACTGCAGGTCATTAACAAATGAAAGGAAACAGAAAAAAAAATGATATTTCCCCCTAATTCTATAAACCTACATGCTCAATTTTACTCTTAGCATGCAAGATATAGAATAAGGGCAATTGTACGCATAACTTGATTAAATAATTAGCTGCTAATTGGCATAACTACTAATTATTGGCTATAATTGGTGTTGATTGGCACTGATTAAGTGCACAATTGCTTTTAGTCAGTATTCTATAAATTGTGCACACAAATTGTATAGCATGCAAATACAAGGGGGCATGAATATAGGAGGGGCATGGCTGGGTCAGGGGTGTGCCCAGCACTGCATGCACAAGTTATGGAATATTAGCATTTATATGCTTAACTGCCTACAGTTAGGTTTGAGCATTTACACCAGTCATTTGGCTAACGTAAGTGCTCATGCCTAAAGTTAGGTGTGTAAATGCAGACATGCTAATGTTCTGGGATCCCTGCCCATATTTGGGTGAGCTATATAGAATATAAGGATTTGTGGTCCCCTTTTACAAAGCGGCGGTAAGCCCAATGCAGACTTTCCACTTGCTAAAAAGGAAGTTCAACCGGGCTAGTGTAGCAGCCCAGCGGTAGTTCCCACCCCCAGCACACTGCAGTAATCGGACAGTGCCGCGTGCTGCCCGGTTACCACTGGGTTAGGACTGGAGCTCTTATCGTCACCTCAATGGGTGGTGGTAAGGGCTCATCCCCCAATTGGCCACATGGCAAGTGCTTTACTTGCCATATGGCCATTTCCTCAAAAAAAGAAAGACCTACCTTTTACCCACTGTGGTAAAAGGGGGCCTCAGCACGCATCAAAAACATTTTCTGATGCCAGCGCAGGCCCCCTTCTGCTGCAGATTGATAAAAGGGGCCCTGTTCCTTTCCACATTAAGTTTTTCTGACACTGAAATATGGAGGAGCAACCTAATGGTTCGTTAAGTGGGCTGAAAACCAGAAGAACTGGGCTCAGCTCCCACTGTGGCTCTTTGTGACCCTGAACAAGTCACTTAGCCCTCCAGGGACAAGATGGGGAGCTTTCTGCCTCCTCTTCTCCCTTCACAAAACGCTTATAATTAAGGGTTTTATTAATGGCCATTTAACATACTCCTAATGGCTTATTTCTTCCTTAACATCAACATTTCTTCTTCTTTAACATAAACATTTCTTCAAGTCAAACATAACAAAAAGGCACTTTACTCAGAGCCTGTTACTTAAACCCTCTCAAACTTAAGATAGTTCCTCAAACTCAAACAGTCAAACACAAACATCTACTTTCCTTCTCCAGCTGTCACCTTTTCCAGAGAGAGCTTCCCCAGTGTTTCCATCTACTCCCTCCTACAGCTTTCCACCACTCTCTTAATAAAGCTGTCTGCAACACTTTCACACCTGGTTCAATTTCCCAATCAACTGCTGGCTTCTCACTCTCCTGCCTAGAGTCCTCCCCCTGACTCTGATTCCCTTGCTGCTGCAGTGCATTCTGGACCTTGTAGTTCCCTGCCTCCTCACATACCCCCCTGGCCAAAGAATTGGTAGTCCGTTTAATTTTTTTTTTCTTTCTTCAATGGGCTAGCAATCCGAGACCCAACATCTGCTGGATGTACCCCTTTCTTTGCCTGATGTTCTCCCAGGTTTCTTTCTCTTTCCCTCTTACGCAGCGGGGAAATGCGGGCCAATCTCTGCCCAGAATTAACTCATGTGGCAGTCTAGGTAATACAGCCACCCACACCCAGTGTGTACCTATGGGCCCTTTTATCTGAACCTTCTGTAGGGGATATGTGGTGGAAGCCCCGTGAATACACTGAATACTAACCTCCCGGCCCCTATTATTATCTCTCCCTCTTTTCTTTATTCTCTCCCACAGGGACCGAGAAAGCATAGTCTGGTCCGCTCCTGAATCTAACAGTGCATTAACCCTGACACCCAGTACCTCCACTGTTCGCTGCCATGGCTTCACACCTGGCCCCTGGGAGTAGGAGGTGAATCCCAACCTTACAAAACAATCCTTCTTTAAGTGTCCCTTTTTCCCCACATCTATAACACATTCTCTCCTCATTCACACTCTGCCTAGCCTCTGTTCCCCTTTTCCTGAGAAGCAGTGGCGTAGCCAGACTGCCAATTTTGGGTGGGCCTGAACCCAAAGTGGGTGGGCACAAAATTTTCTCTCTACCCCCCCCCCCCCCCCCCCCCCAGCAAAATTTAGTCACACTCAGATGCATTTGTCACACAGGGTAAAATGCTGCTTTTCAGCGCATCAGATTTCAGACAATTTATTTAATAGCCTAATCCTTTTGAGTGAGCTTTCAGAGGCCAAAACCTCCTGCCTCAGGTCAGTATAATGCTGTTACGGTATCCTCTCCTGACCTAAGGAAGGAAGTATTGGTCTCTGAAACTTTATTAACACCATATTACTTTATCCTAAATTAAAAATAAAATTATTTTCTTTACCTTTGTTGTATGGCCATTTACTTTTTCTCATTGTGTTGCTCCCAGTCTCTAGATTCTGCTTTCCTTCGTTTTCGCTTAACTCTTCTGCCAGGGTTTCCTGGCCATTTGTCATTTTTCTCTCCTTTTTCTTTGCTTTCTTCAATATTTTTCTGCCTCTCTCTGTGTCCAGATTTTATTCATTCTTACTATCCATTCTTTAATTTCCTTCATCTACTTATGGCTTTTCATCTTTTTCTCACCCTTGTTCTCCCCATGCCCCTTCCTCTTATTCTCCAATCTTTCACTACTCCCCCTTTCCATGCAGCAGCTCTCCTCTTTCTCTCCCCTCTTTCTTTCTGCATCCTTCCATCGTGTCACCTCTTTCTCCCTACCCTTCCATCCAGCGTCTTCCCTCTTTCCCTCCCCATCCTTCTGCCCATCTACCCTCTCTCCTGATCCTTCCATCTAATGTCTCTCTCCCTCCTTCTAACCAGTGTCTATCTCTCTACCCTTTTCTGTTCAGTGTCCCTTCTCTTTCCACATCCTTCCAGTCTCTCCCCTTTTTCTCTGCATCCTTTCATCCATCTCCCCTCTTTCTCTCCCCATCCTTCCATCCAGTGTCTCTCTCCCCATCCATCTGTTTTCCCTCTTTCTCTGCCATCCTTCCATCTGTTTTCCCTCTTTCTCTCCCCATCCTTCCGTCTGTTTTCCCTCTTTCTCTCCCCATCCTTCCGTCTGTTTTCCCTCTTTCTCTGCCATCCTTCTGTCTGTTTTCCCTCTTTCTCTCCCCATCCTTCCATCTGTTTTCCCTCTTTCTCTCCCCATCCTTCCGTTTTCCCTCTTTCTCTGCCACCCTCCCATCTGTTTTCCCTCTTTCTCTCCCCATCCTTCCGTTTTCCCTCTTTCTCTGCCATCCTCCCATCTGTTTTCCCTCTTTCTCTCCCCATCCTTCCGTTTTCCCTCTTTCTCTCCCCATCCTTCCATCTGTTTTCCCTCTTTCTCTGCCATCCTTCCATTTGTTTTCCCTCTTTCTCTCCCCATCCTTCCATTTCCCCTCTTTCTCTGCCATCCTCCCATCTGTTTTCCCTCTTTCTCTCCCCATTCTTCCGTTTTCCCTCTTTCTCTGCCATCCTCCCATCTGTTTTCCCTTTCTCCCCATCCTGCCATCCGTTTTCCCTCTCCCGATTCAGGCCCACCAGCCACAGCTGCCATTGCCGGCCACTGCAGCTTTTCCTGATGAGCAGCAGGGCCGGCGCTACAAAAAGAAGAAGCGCTCAGCTGACTGAGCTGAGCGCCAACGCTAAAGATGAGAAAAAATGTTTTTTAAAAAACGCGTCACCGCAGGCAGCCTCGAAGCATTGGCTGCTGGCTCTGCAGGCTCCTCCCGTCTCTTACGTCACTGCCCCTGGAGCGAAGCAGGGGCAGTGACGTAAGAGATGGGAGGAGCCTGCAGAGCCAGCAGCCAATGCTTCGAGGCTGCCTGCGGTGCCGCGTTTTTTAAAAAACATTTTTTTCTCGTCGCGTTAGCGTTGGCGCTCAGCTCAGTCAGCTGAGCGCTTCTTCTTTTTGTAGCGCCGGCCCTGCTGCTCATCAGGAAAAGCAGCAGTGGCCGGCAATGGGAGCTGGGGCTGGCGCGGGCCTTGAGGAAGAGTGGGTGGGCGGGCCAGAGCTGAAATTGGGTGGGCCTGGGCCCACCCAGGCCCACCCATAGCTACGCCCCTGCTGAGAAGCCTTCTCAAACATGTTCTTGGACTGGGAGGCACACCCCCCTTGTCTTCCTAAACATTGTGACTCAAGGTAACATTCCATACATTTAATAGCTGCTTCTAACGTTTCACAACCTCTCTTAACCAAGTCAGTTCTTACTGTTGCAGGCAGAGCCTCTAGAAATTGCTCTAATACCAGCTCTTGTAAGATCTGCCTTACTGACCACTTATCCGGGTCTAACCACTTTGTGGCAAGGTCCATTAGTTTCTGCACCAGAGCTCTCGGGGTCTGGCCCTCCGTCCACCTCTAACTCTAGAAGTGGCGATGGTACGCCTGCTCACTGACGCCATACCTGTCCAAGATGGCTCTTTTAAGGCGGCCATAGTCAGTTACCTTAGCTGGAGTCAAACCCCGAAACGCCGCCAAAGCCTCTCCAGCCAATGCTGGAGCCAATCGAATGGCCCACTGCTCCTGAGGCCACTCTGCTGCCACGGCCACCCGCTCAAAGGTTCCCAGATAGTCCTCTATGTCATCCCCTGGAGCCAATTTTCCCCAGGGCAGCCAATTCACATGGCGAGGCTCTCCATACCCTCGTGCTCCTCCGGCCTGCATCCTGTCCTGTAACAGGTCTAGCAGAGGTTGCTGCTGGGCTCATGATGCCACCAGGGATTCCTCGAGAAACTTATGGGCCATCTCCTTTTGTTTCTGGAACTGGTGTACCATAAACGCCATCAGCTCCATGCCTCCGGTCGTATGCCTCCACCTGCAAAAACACAACACACAGGACCCAAGTGCCTCTCCTCAGAGTAGATATCCTGTCTAGAGCCCATGACTTCTCCACCTTTCTCACAATCCTCCCCCAACTCCGTGCCTGCTTACCAGCTGCTTACCAGACACCGGTGAGGTACTCACATCTACCAGCAGGACTTCGACAGATCCCACCACTGCCACCACTTTGTGAGCTGGTCACCCTTCCAAACTCTGGCCAGGGCTAACCCTGCTTAGCTTCCTCCACACACATGGTCACTGCTGGGCTCTAGCCTTCTCAGTAACTCACAGGATTCTGTCTCAAACACTGGGGAGCTTTCTGCCTCCTCTTCTCCCTTCACAAAACGCTCATCAACACCAGGCTTCTTATAATTAAGGGTTTTATTAATGGCCATTTAACATACTCCTCATGGCTTATTTCTTCTTTAACATCAACATTTCTTCTTCTTTAACATAAACATTTCTTCAAGTCAAACATAACAAAAAGGCACTTTACTCAGAGCCTGCTACTTAAACCCTTCTCAAACTTAAGACAGTTCCTCAAACTCAAATAGTCAAACACAAGCATCTACTTTCCTTCTCCAGCAGTCACCTTTTCCAGAGAGAGCTTCCCCAGTGTTTCCATCTACCTCCTATTTTTATTTATTTTTGTTACATTTGTACCCGCGCTTTTTCCTACTCATGGCAGGCAATGGAGAGTTAAGTGACTTGCCCCGAGTCACAAGGAGCTGTCTGTGCTGGGAACTGAACTTAGTTCCTCAGGACCAAAGTCCACCACCCTAACCACTAGGCCACTCCTCCACCAGCTTGCCACCCCTCTCTTAATAAAGCTGCCTGCAACACTCACACCTGGTTCAATTTCCCAATCAATTGCTGACTTCTCACTCTCCTGCCTAGAGTCCTCCCCCTGACTCTGATTCCCTTGCTGCTGCAGTGCATTCTGGACCTTGTAGTTCCCTGCCACCTCACAATAGACATGGAGAAACCGCTGCTTGCCCTGGGATTGGCAGCATGGAATGTTGCTACTCTTTGAGATTCTGCATGGAATCTTGTTACTCTTTAGAATTCTGGAATTTTCCTATTCTTTGGGGTTCTACGTGGAATATTGCTACTATTTGGGTTTCTGCCAGGTACTTGTGACCTGGATTGGCAACTGTTGGAAACAGAATACTGGGCTAGATGGACCACTGGTCTGACCCATTATGGCTATTCTTCTGTCCCAGGCAGTGATGAGATGTATAATTGTTTCCAGTTCTGTGCAACAGAATGTGCATGTTTCTGTTGTGCCAGTTTTTCCTGTGCTGGTTGTGAACCATCTTGTCTGTAGTCCCTAATGTTGCAATTATCGGGCTTTCACCTTTTGTGGCTTAACATTGTCTCCTGCATTCTGAGATCTCACAGGAACGCCCACAAACTTCTATTAAATACAATGGACGGCTTTGTCTAAACAACTGATATTGTCACAAAAAGGAAGCTTTAGAAGTCCTTTTCACCTTTTTGCAATAGGAGTGAGAGTTTAGCTGCCACCATGAGTAACTGCCACATTAAAATGGATAAACTCACAGAGATGCCATGTTTCACAATGGTGGAACTGAGCCAGAACTGGCAGGAAAGAATCCCTTTGGTGGTGTCCGAATCTCTTCCCTGCACACTTCAGCCAGGCAGAGAGCAGCAACTGAAAAGAAATCTCCCCTAGTACTGTAGTGCCACTTCCTCAGGTTTTCTAAACCCCCTCCAAGTCCAGCCCAATCCTAGTTTCACCCTATGACATGAGAAACTTCATAGACAATTAAAACTATAAGGGTCCTTTTACTAAGCTGCTGTGAAAGGGGGCCTGCACTAGCGTCAGTGCATGTTTTTATGTGCGCTGAGACCCCCCCTTTTACAGCAGTGAGTAAAAGGCTGGCCATTTTGGTGAAAAGCAACGGTCATGCTATAAGTGAACCACTTACCGCATGGCCATTTTGGTGGGGAGCCCTTACCGCCACCCATTGAGCGCTGCCCATTTACCGCCGGTTAATTTCCAGCGCTACAAAAATCTAAAAAGTTACTGTAGTGCCAGAAATGGCACTCGCTAGGGGTGGGAACTACCACTGGGCTACCATGGTAGCCCGGCAGTAGTTCCAGAGTGGCACGTGGCAAGCCCGTTGTTGCACACCAACCTTTTAGTAAAAGGGCCCCTTAGTCAATGCATGTAATAGGGTAAAACTAGGACTGGAATAACTTGTTCCTTATCATGAGTTAGGTGACATTCCTACCAGAAAAAATGGCCGGCAGTAGGGATTTAATGGTGAAGTACTAGCAAAAATATATGAGGGGATAATTCAGTTAAAATAGCCAAAGCAGCATGATTTTTTAAATTTGGTTCCTAACTATTAATGCCGTTGAAAATTCTGTTCCTCATTAGGAAGTTTAGGGCCACTTTTACCAAGCTACGGTAAGCACTAATGCATGTTTACTGCTGCAAAAAATGCCTTACTGTGGGGTGCGTTCAGGTATCCCGTGGGATCGTCATGCGCTACCCACACATTAAAAGGAAAATTTATTATTTCAGCACTGGGGTCAGGTCTGGGGCAGAGAGTGTAATTGTTTAGTGCAGCTACATTGCCACTTGCTAACCAATTAGCGTGCGCTTAGCGTGTGAGTCCTTACCGTCTATATAATGGGTGGCGGTTGGGCCTCACATGCTAATGGGAAAATTAGCACGTGGCCATTAATAAAGGAAATAGGAAAATCGGCAGCATTACCTCTACAGCAAAACTATTCTTAGCTCATGGGAATGACTCATACGAGGCTGCACTAAGGCCATGTTTTACCAACATTTGAAGGGCTGCTGCCATGCTAATCATTACCAGAGAACCACACTGATACATTTAAAACATATATATAACACACAGACAGCTGAAAAGAGATCTTCTGCAGATTTCTATGCAAGGATTACAGTGATCACTCCGGGGGGCAATTCACCTAAAACATGAAAACTTCTGCTTACAATATTTTAAAATTCGAAATACATTATTTGTGAAAATATAACACAAACTTAGATTGTGAGCCCTCCTGGGACAGAGAAATATCCAGAGTACCCGAATGTAACTCACCTTGAGCTACTACTACTGAAAAAAAAGTTGTGAGAAAATCTAAATAAATAAAATATAACATGGTCTTTGGGCAGCACTTCCTCCCACTCAGGCCAGGGCCGGTTTTAGACTTGGGGGCCCAGGGCAGAAATTAAGGAGGGGGGTCCCTGATCCCCTCCCCCCAATCTCTCCACCTGCATTGCTACTATGCGATCCAGGCATCTCTTTCCCTTCTCCCCACTTCAGTCTGTCTCCCTCCCTTCCCCTCACCTTGCAGTTTTCTTTAAAACATTTATTTCCCTTCTCAGAGGGGCACTGGCATGGCAGCCTTCCGCATAAGCTGCCTCTAGCTGTCCTGAAGCTTTCCCTCTCTGCCCAGGCGGGAACAGAAAACTGCATCAGAGGGGGTAGATGGCAGCGCAGCAGAGAGGGAAAGCTTCGGAACAGCTGCAGTGAGTTTGTGAGAATGGTTGCTGCCCCAGGGTCCCTCTGAGAAGGGAAATACGTGGAGGGGCATTTTCGAAAGGGACGTCCAAGTTGCGATTTGGACGTCCTTGCAAAACAGTGAAATCTATGGGCAGGGAAACCCGTATTTTTGAAACAAGATGGACGTCCATTTTTCATTTTGAAAATAATGTCAGGGATGTCCAAATCTTTAAATTTCGCCATCCCTAGATTTGGACGTCCCTAGACATGGTCGTTTCTGATTTTCAGTGATTTTCGAAACCAAAGATGTCCATGTGAGAAATGACCAAATGCAAGCCATTTGTTCGTCAGAGGAGTCAGTATTTGTAGTGCACTGGTCCCCCTAACATGCCAGGACACCAACTGGGCACCCTAGGGGGCACTGCAATGGACTTTAAATTGCTCCCAGGTACATAGCTCCCTTACCTTGTATGCTGAGCCCCCCAAACCCACTACCCACAACTGTACACCACTACCATAGCCCTTACGGGTGAAGGGGGGCACCTATATATGGTACAGTGGTGGGTTTTGGAGAGTTTGCGGTTTCCTCCACAAATGTAACAGGTAGGGGGGGTATGGGCCTGGGTTTGCCTGTCTGAAGTGCACAGCAGTACCCACTAAAACTGCTCCAGGGACCTGCATGCGCTGTCATGGACCTGAGAATGACATCTGAGGCTGGCATAGAGGCTGGCACGACATATTTTTAAATATGTTTTTTGAGGGTGGGAGGGGGTTAGTGACCACTGGGGGAGTAATGGGAGGTCATCCCTGATTCTCTCCGGTGGTCATCTGGTCATTTCGGGCACCTTTTTGTGCCTTAGTCGTAAGAAAAACAGATCCGGGTGAAAACGTCCAAGTGTTTGTCAGGGACGTCCTTGTTTTTTTCGATTATGGGTCAAGGACGTCCAAGTGTTAGGCATGCCCAAGTCCCACCTTCGCTATGCCTCCGAAACGCCCCCTTGAACTTTGGCCGTCCTTGCAACGGAGTGCAGTTGGGGATGTCCTAAATCGGGTTTCGATTATACTGATTTGGATGTCCTTCTCTTTCGAAAATGAGCCCAATAGTAACATAGTAGATGACGGCAGATAAAGACTTGTACAGTCTATCCAGTCTGCTCAACAAGATAAACTTATTACACATGGTATGTGATACTTCATATGTATTCCTGACCTTGATTTGTCCTTGCCATTTTCAGGGCACAGGCTGTAGAAGTCTGCCCAGCACTGGCTTTGCTTCCCAATTAGCAGTGTTGTCACCCAACCTCCGCTAAGCTTCTGTGGATCCATTCCTTCTAAACAGGATTCCTTTGTATTTATCCCATGCATTTTTAAATTCCGTTACAGTTTTCATTTCCACCACCTCCAGTGGGAGGGCATTGAAAGTATCTACCACTCTCTCTGTGCAAAAATACTTCCTAACATTATTCCTGAGACTGCCCCCCCTCCCTTCAACATCATGTCCACTAGTTCTTCTGCCTTCCCTTCTCTAGAAAGGTTTGTTTGTGAATTAATACTTTTCAAATATTTGAACATCTGTATCATAACACCCCTGTTTCTCCTTTCCTCCAGGGTATACGTGTTCAGGTCAGTAAGGGGTCCTTTTACTAAGGTGTGCTGAAAAATGGCCTGTGTTAGTGTCGGTGCAGGATTTGGGCGCACGCCAGTTCATTTTTCAGCACGCCTGTAAAAAAGGCTTTTTAAAAAATTTTGCAGAAAATGGACGTGCAGCAGAATCAAAATTGCCATGTGTCCATTTTGGGTCTGAGACCTTACCACCAGCCATTGACCTAGCAGTAAAGACTCACAAGGTAACTAGTCAGTAACTCCATTTTGGCGTGCGTTGGGCGCACATAGAGCCTTACGCGGCTTAGTAAAAGGACCCCTAAATCTCTCCTCGTATGTCTTGTAACGCAAATCCCATACCATTTTTGTAGCTTTTCTTTGCATCTCTTAAAAATACATTTTTGTAAAGAAGATCGGGAAGGGAGGAGGAGATGGACTGTGGTGGGGAGAAGGAGAGGAGATGCTTGGACCGCAGTGCCCCCTGGAGCTGTGGGACTCAAGGCAGCTGCCCTATTTGCCACCCCTCCCCCCTCCAATGCCGGCCCTGACTCAGGCACACGGACTACATGGAGATCTGGCCAGCATGCAAAATCTGGCAATGAAGAGAGAAGTATTGCTGGTAGGAGATTTGAAGCTACTGGATACAGGGCCATGCCAATACGGTAAGCGGGGTAAGCACCACAGGGGGGCGCCGACCTCTGGAGGACGCCGCTGCGGTGCTTACCCTCGCCACTTACATGAGCTCCGCGCGGCCGAGGCCTTTAAACCTTTTACCTCCGAGGCTCGACGGTCGCAGCAGCGTCAGTGAAAGCGCTACCGACGTCTCCCTTCCCTTCGCGCTCATTGGTTCCCTCAGTGTCCCGCCTTCTTTGTCAGAAGAAGGCGGGACACTGAGGGAACCAACGAGCGCGAAGGGAAGGGAGACGTCGGCAGCACTTTCACTGACGCTGCTGCGACCGGAGGTAAAACATTTAAAGGCCCCAGGGCGCAGAGCTGAGGTAAGGGAAGGGCAGAAAGGCAATAATGGGAGGGCAGAGAGGCATGGATGGGAGGGCAGGATCCAGGGAGAGGACAAATTGCTGGAAATGGAGGGGAGGGGCGAGAGGAGGATTGCTGGCTATGGATGAAGGAGGGAAGGGCAGAGAGGGACAAGGATGGACATGGATGGGAGGGCAGGGCCCAGGGAGAGGAGAAATTGCTGGAAATGGAGGGGAGGGGAGAGAGAAGAATTGCTGGCTATGGATGGAGGAGGGAATGGCAGAAGGGACAAGGATGGACCAGGGGCGTAGCTACGGGTGGGCCTGGGTGGTCCCAGGCCTGCCCACCCAAGCGCACACACATTGCAGCAGCAGCACGACGGCAGGGACGCCACCCGCACAGCGCACCCGCTGTAGCGCTCAGCTGATCAGGCTCGACAGAATCCAGCCCGATTTTGATCTCAGGCCCGCCCGCCCGCCCGCCCACCACCACCCAAGCGCACACACTGTAGTCTGCAGTGCAGCAGCGGCAACCTAGGCCCTAGCGTACAAGTCGCGCAGCCACCAGCCGGGCACCCGCTCAGGTCTCCAGGGCAGGCTCAGACAACATCAGCCTGCCCGCCGGTGCCTACCTTCCCAGAATGATTGCTGCTTGCAGTGCACTTGCAGGGCCGTGCAGGCAGCACATCGTAGTTTCCCTTCCATCATCCATCCTACGCGGTAGCAGCGCTGAATGGACGTGGCTGCGCTGCTGTGAGCAGTGACATGCTCAGCCTCGCTCATGGCATCATTCAGAGGGCAGGCTTTAAAAAAATATTTGCACGTGCACGCATGCAGGTGCGAGGCGAGCCTCAGTCTGGCCCTGGGGTAGGAATTGGCTTGGGAAGTTCCAAATCATTCCAGAATCGAGTTCCAGTGTCTCCAACTCTGCCAAGGTAAGCAGCAGCTGCCAGCAGCCCAGCCCAGCCCAGCAGCCAGCAGGTAATAAAATTGTAAATGCTTTTTTTTTCATCATAATCATTATCATGTAATTTTTTTTAATTAAGGCTAGCTGCTGGGGCCTATATATATATATATATATATATATATATATATATATACACTAGCCGTTAAGCCCGTTAAAACGAGCGCGTATTGGAATGTTTTTTTTCCCAAGGCCCCCCTCCCGTTGCAGCTGCAAGGCCCCCTGCCATCCTCCTTCCCTGCCAGCTCCAAAGACCCCTCTGTCCCTCCCTCCCAGCTCCAAGGCTCCAGTCCTCCCCCCTTCCCAGCCGCAAGGCCCCCTGCCCGCCCTCCCTCCCTCCCTCCCAGTTCCAAGGCCCCAGGCCCTCCCCCCCAGCTCCCAAGACCCCCTTCCCTCCCTCCCAGTTCCAAGGCCCCCTGCTCTCCCTCACAACTGTAAGGGGCCCCATTCCCTCACAACTGTAAGGGGCCCCCTGCTCTCCCTCCCAGTTCCAAGGCCCCCTGCCCCCCCTGTGCCTTCTTCCCAGCCAGCTGGAAGGCCCCCTTCAGTCCAGCCCTCCCAGCTCCAAGGCCCCCCTCCTTCTGAGACCTCCCATGTCCCCTCCCCCCCCAAGGTAGCCGCTACCGCCCCCCCACCCCGGAGTCGCCCCCGCTCCCCCTTCACCCGGCCCGGGCCCTCTCTTCGTTATTCAACTTACAGCAGCGCCAAAACAGCAGCAAGCAGCAGCTCCCGTTGGCCTTCCTTCACTGCCTATGCCTCGCCCTCGTGTGACATCACGTCGGCAAGGGCGGGGCACAGGCAGGGAAGGAAGGCCGACGGGAGCTGAAGCTGAGCTGCTTGCTGCTGTTTCGGTGCTGCTGTAAGTTGAAGAGAGGGCCCGGGCCGGGTGAAGGGGGGGTGGTGGCGACTCCGGGGGGGGGGGGGCGGTAGCGGCTACCTTGGGGGGGGAGGGGGAGCGGTAGCGACGTCAGCGGTTCCCTCCCTCCCCTTCCGCGCAGTTTCCCTCTCTGTCCCGCCCCCCTCCCCCGTCATCACGTCTTGACGCGGGGGCGGGACAGAGAGGGAAGTCTCTACTGCGCATTTGCAGGTGAGTCGGTCACTTGCCATTTATAGGTTTGATAGTGCCCACCCATATTAGCTCTGGGCCCACCCAAAATCTCAGGTCTGGGTACGCCACTGGGGTGGACATGGATGAGAGGGCAGGGCCCAGGGAGAGGAGAAATTGCTGGAAATGGAGGGGAGGAGAAAGAGAAGAATTGCTGGCTATGGATGGAGGAGGGAAGGGCAGAGAGGGATAAGGATGGACATGGATGGGAGGGCAGGGCCCAGGGAGAGGACAAATTGCTGGAAATGGAGGGGAAGGGAGAGAGGAAAATTGCTGGCTATGGATGGAGGATGGAAGGGCAGAGAGGGACATGGATGGGAGGGCAGGGCCCAGGGAGAGGAGAAATTGCTGGAAATGGAGGGGAAGGGAGAGAGGAGAATTTCTGGCTATGGATGGAGGAGGGAAGGGCAGAGAGGGACAAGGATGGACATGGATGGACATGAATGGGAAGGCAGGACCCAGGGAGAGAGGAGAAATTGCTGGAAATGGATATAGAGCAAGAAATGAAGAAGAAAGGAGGAAAGTAAAGAAATAAATGGAAAGGAAGCCCTGGAAACGGAGTTAAGAGGACAGCAGCAGAGTCAGATACTGGGCCAGCATGATCGGAAAAAGAAAGTCACCAGACAACAAAGGTAGAAAAAAATCATTTTATTTTCATTTTAGCGTTTGGAATATGTCCACTTTGAGAATTTACATCTGCTATCTTATTTTGCAATGTATAGCAATTTGTTTCTAAGAATATTGCTGACAATTCCTGTCAGTGTGGCAAGTGGTGAGCGATCATTTTCACGGTTAAAAATTATAAAAAAGTATTTGTGATCTATTTGTTGAGCAATCCCACAAAGATGCACTCCATCGTTCAGCTCCTATTTCCTTTGCATCTTGTGCCACACGGGAGGGGGGGGGGGGGGGGCGGGGGGGGGAACTGATAGTCTGCAGGGGGGCGCCAGAGACCCTAGGCATGGCCTTGACTGGATAGACTGAGTCATTAAGTTAGATGTAGGGAGATCCTGAACACGTTTCAAGGGTGTCTCCTCACCTCAGATAAATGGTAATGGAGCTTATGAGAGAAGCAGTTTTTCTAGACCTGGTACTTTCGAATGGAGAAAGTACTGCTAGTGCCTGGGCAGATATCCACCTTAGGTGTTGGTGATTAATGGATGATATGATTTAATATAACAGCCAAGATGGAGAGAATTCACACAAAGCTCAAAGTCTTGAGTAGTGATTTTTACGTTTATGTTATCTGATCGATTGCCTTTTGATAATAAAACAGCAAAGTGGTTTACCTATAAAGATCTAAAATGCAAGCAAATAATACACTATAAAATTTTACAGTTTCAACAGCCAACGTAAACAAATAAATAACACACGTAATATCAGTGAAAAAAAATTGTAAAATTACAACAAACGCAAGATCGCAGCAGAGAGACAGACAGCCCCCCACATCACATAAATTGTCGTTTTACACTGTCATGGATTTTTCCATCCAACAGACTGCTCACTTTCCAGGACATCCATTCCGATCAGCAAATAGATGCCCCTCAGAAGCAAGCCACCAACCAACACTACCCTAGGCACAGTGACTGCTGATCCTGCAGCTTTGAGATTTGAGTTATGGATTCTCCTCTTCTACGTCTAGGGCTGCGTAATAATTATTTAGCTTGAGTGAAGGATATATAGAGGCAGAAATATTAGCAGGGGTGACAGCTTTGGCAATATGATGTTTCCTGGCCAGCCTTCTACTAATAGAATCTTTACTACCTGTTGAAAAACATGGATAAGACCTACCAAAGGGGTCCTTTTACTAGGGTGCACTGATAAATGGCCTGCCATAGTGTAGGCGTGTATTTTGGGCGCGCGCAGAATCATTTTTCAGCGCACCTGAAAAAAATGCCTTTTTAAAATTTTTGCCAAAAATGGATGTGCGGCAAAATGAAAATTGCCGCGCGTCCATTTTGGGTTTGAGACCTTACCGCCAGCCATTGACCTAAAGTCTCACTCGGTAACCGGGTGGTAATGACCTACGCACGTCAAATGCCATGTGGCTCACGTCTGATACACGTGTCTGAAAAAATTATCGGACGCGTGCCAGAAATGAAATTACCGAAACAGCCATGCAGTAGTTGGGCGGTAATTCCATTTTGGCCTGAGTTGGGCGTGCGTAGAAGCTTTCGCAGCTTAGTAAAAGGGTCTCATAGTGCTTGCCTTTTCTTATCTATCCTGAAAGTCAGAATTAGCTAGACTGTGGGATTTTTTGAATGAAATCTAATATCCTTACACTCTGATTCTCTGCATTTAGTCCTCTTTGCTTGTTCATGTGTTTCTGTGATAATGAAAGAAGTTGGTGCTGTGTGTACTTCCTCTTGAGCACAGCAGATGTGAATTAAACTCCCTTAACACTAGCCTGCTTATTTTCGAAGGAGAAGGGCGCCCATCTTCTGACACAAATCGGGACATGGGCGTCCTTCTAAGGTCGCCCAAATCGGCATAATCGAAAGCTGATTTTGGGCGTCCTCAACTGCTTTCTGTTGCGGGGACGACCAGAGTTCAAGGGGTCGTGTTGGCAGTGTACCGAAGGCAGGACGAGGTGTGGTTAACAGATGGGTGTCCTTGGCCGATAATGGAAAAAAGAAGGGCGTCCCTGATGAGCATTTGGCCAACTTTACTTGGTCCATTTTTTTACATGACCAAGCATCAAAAAGGTGCCTGAACTGACCAGATGACCACCAGAGGGAATCGGGGATGACCTCCCCTGACTTCCCCAGTGGTCACTAACCACCTCCCATCCCGAAAAAAACAACTTCAAAAACGTTTGCCTTTTTTTTTTTTTTAGAGTATGTCCTTTGCTATGCTTCCGTCCCTGTGACGGCAGTTGAAGATGTCCAAAATGTGGATGTTTCTGTGAGAAGAACATCCATGCCTTTGCTATGCCTCTGACACCCTCTCTATTTATTTATTTGGATTTTGGATCACAAGTAGCAGCAGTGGGATGTGAACTGGCCACCTCTGGACTGCAAGACCAGTGCTCTAACCACTAGGCCACTCCACACCACTCCCTTGAAATTTGGCCATCCCTGTGGGGGGGGGGGGCGGTATACAGGTCCCTGGGGGGGAGGTTTGTGTGTGTCAGCGGAGGCATAACGAAGGCGTGGACGTCCTTCTTTCAAACATTTTGGACGTCCTCAACTGCCCCCCACAGGGATGGCCAAATTTCAAAGGAGTGAAGTAGAATGGCAGAGTGGCCTAGTGGTTAGAGCACTGCTGTTGCAATCTAAAGGTGGCTGGTTCAAATCCCACTGCTGCTACTTGTAATCCAAAATCCAAATAAATAAAAAGAGTATCAGAGGTATAGCAAAGGCATGGATGTCCTTCTCATAGAAACATCCACATTTTGGAAGTCCTCAACTGCGTCGCTTTCCCTCCTTAGGAAGGAAATCGTGTGCAAATGAGCTAACAGCAAGCAGCTCATTTGCATGCAATTTCCTTCATGCATGCTCGTTCCTTTCAGGATCGGTAAGGGAAGGCCTTTTTCCATTCAGTTAGTGGGACCAGTGCACTACGAATGCTGGCTCCTCCCATGACCAAATGGCTTGGATTTGGTCATTTCTGAGATGGGCATCCTCAGTTTCCATTATCGCTGAAAACCGGGTACGACTATCTCTAAGGTCGACCTAAATTTTATGATTTGGGCGTCCCCGAATGTATTATCGAAACAAAAGATGGACGTCCATCTTGTTTCAATAATATGGGTTGCCCCACCCATTTATGGGGTCATCCTTAGAGATGGGCGCCCCCATTCGATTATCCCCCCTAGATGACCTAACAATAATGCAACAAGCCACTTTCCCCCAACACAAGGTCTGAGCAGATTATGGCTCTTGGGCCAAAATTGGCTTGTAGATGACTTTCCTCTGGCTTTCTGGTGCCTTTTCTCTTGCTTTTGCCTGCCCCATGTTTGTTATAACTGGAAGGAGAACACTTAAAAAAAATCTACTGCTGTAGCATTTAATTTTAAAAAGGGAGACTATAATAAAAGAAGAGGCATTGTCAGAAAAATCTCAAAGGAACAGTTGCCAGGATTAAAGTTTGTACAAGGTGTGGATGT
Source organism: Microcaecilia unicolor (assembly GCF_901765095.1). Taxonomy (NCBI): domain Eukaryota; kingdom Metazoa; phylum Chordata; class Amphibia; order Gymnophiona; family Siphonopidae; genus Microcaecilia; species Microcaecilia unicolor. The sequence continues at coordinate 82,560,593 of NC_044038.1, read as the reverse complement.
TATTTTAAAAACAATTTTGAAAGCCCAGATAAAATATATTCCATATATTAAAAAAAGCTGAAGAAAGCCAAAAGATAGCTAGCATAGTTTAATGGTAAGATGGAAAATGCAGTGAAAGCATCTCTCAGAAAATGGAAAGCAGACCCTAATGAGGAAAACAGGGATGAGAAAAAGATAAGGTAATAGCAGAAAAAGTATCAGGCTAGTATTTAGCTGCTCAGTTGGCACTTTTTAGAACACCAGCCACAACAGCAGAATCAATCAATCAATCTGAATATTCAGCCCCTGTATCAGATAGTAGACAGTGCTGAATATCTGGGTAGAGCTTTAATTGGAGCCACTATCCAGATAGCTAACCAGGGGGTCCTTTTATTAAGCTGCAGTAAGTACTAACACATGCTTACTGCTGCAAAAAAGAGCTGATCGCCTCACAGTACTTTTTCCACGTGTGTGCACTACCCATGCGCTAAATAATAGATTTTATTTTTTTAGCGCTGGGAGTGCGTCTGGGGGCAGAGAGTAGGCATGTTCTGTGCTAATTGGTTAGCACAGTTAAATTGGTGCACACTAACTGATTAGCACATGGTTAGCAAGTGAGCCCTTACCACCTACAAAATAGGCGTAGTTCAGGGCTCATGCGCTAATGAGAAAATTAGCATGTGGCCAATAATGCTGGAAGGAAAATCGGCCATTATACCCACATGGTAAAAATGGCCTTAGTACGTGTGAATGACCCAAGTAAGCACAGTTACAGTTTATTATATTTGCTATACCTCTGTCACAGGTGTAGATGGTGAGCCCTTATTTTATTTTTGTTACATTTGTACCCTGCGCTTTCCCACTCATAGCAGGATCAATGCAGCTTACATATTATATGCAGGTACTTATTTGTACCTGGGGCAATGGAGGGTTAAGTGACTTGCCCAGAGTCACAAGGAGCTGCCTGTTCCTGCAGTGGGAATTGAACTCAGTTCCCCAGAACCAAAGTCCACCATGTTAATCACTAGGCCACTTGGGCAAACACTGAGCTCCTAACCCGGAGGTCAAGAGGGTTATGATGGACAGCAGATGAGTCACTCTAGGGCAGAAGAATCCAGCGGATGGCTCTGAAAAGAGCCCTTGGGGGAAGGCCTGGCAGGACATCGTCAGGGAGTGTCAGCGTCTGCCCAAGGTTGTGGACCATTTAAATTTGGTGCTTTGGTGTGCACGCATGCCCTAGGAGAGCCAGCTCCTGCTGGCATCATAACAACGTGTGCTGAACACTGACCTGGGGCGCACCTGAGCCACCGAGGACGACTATGTACGTGGTTCATAGCGATGGGAGAGGTGTCCAGGCCCTGGAGATGCCTCTGGTAAGCCGGGGAACAGGGAGCACAGCCAGGGCCATGAAAATTGCTTAACATACTATCATAAGATCTCAGTGGTGTACATCCAATAATTAAAATAACAATCAGAAAATCAGAAAAAAAGGAATGTCATTAAAAAATAGGACAGTTTCAAGCATACAAAATCATTCAGCACACACATAAAAATCCCCTCCTCATAGAATTCCTACTAACCCTCTCTTCTAACCTTCAGCTAATGGTACTGAAAAAGCTAACTGAAAAAAATTAAGCTTTTAACAATCATTTAAAACGTGTCAATGGCTGAACCTCCTGTAACGATTGTGGGAGAGTATTCCAAAGCTCAGGTGCTAAAAAAAAAAAAAGCCCCTCTTCTAGTCCACCATAGACGTGTTTCCCAAACGTAGGGAATTTTTTTTCTTGAAATTTTATTGAACTTTAGATAACATGAAATAAGATAACATGAAGCAAATACGAACATAATAAGTAGAAACATATGAAGGTTCAGAGGCAAAAATAAAGAGTGCAGGCTAATGAAAACAGGACAATGAAGGAGATGTCCATTCATGAATATAGGTGTATTAAGTAGGAAACCCAGAGGAATTAACAAACTCAGCAAGTGGAGCCCAAATACAACGTTTTAAAGAATAGATCCACAGAGAGCAGCAGCCGCTAGTTCAAATTTATGATATAGCAATACTGATTGCCACCAAAAGAGTTCATTCAGGGGTCCTTTTACTAAGGTGCGCCGAAAAATGGCCTGCGCTGGTGTACATGCGTGTATTAGACGCGCGCAGGTCCATTTTTCAGCGCACCTGCAAAAAAGGCCTTTTGGGGGGGGGGCAAAAATGGACGTGCGGCAAAATGAAAATTGGCGCGTGTCCATTTTGGGCCCAAGAACTTACCGCCAGCCATTGACTTAGCATTAAGGTCTCACATGTTAACTGAGCGGTAATCGTCAATGTGCATACAATGCTGATTACTGCTCGGTTAGCACCGCGCGCTGGAAACTTTTCCGGCATGCGTAAAAAATGAAATTACTGCCCGGGCCACGCGGTGGTTCAAAATTGATGTGCGTAGGACGCGCATATGTGGCTTAGTAAAAGGGCCCATCAACAACTTGGAGTTTTTCCAATTGGCTAAAATCAATTGCTGCGAGATAGTAATCAATATATCAAAAGGGGAAATTTCTAAAAGTAGTTTATTTTGGGATCACAGACATCTTACAGGTTGATATAATTGAAGCTATGCAACAAGTGTACTGGGCACTCTTTTATAAACCGCCTTATGCATCAGCCACATGCTAAAACCACTTTTTACTGCATCTTAGTAAAACAGCCTGCAGATATATTCAAGACAGGATTTTTTTTCTGTTCTAACTTTATCTGGATAGTTATCTAGTTAGTGGACAGGAATAACTATATAATTTCTGGCTCTGTCTTTACTCCTTCCCTGGCACTGAAAGTCAACAGATGGCCCTAGTCAGTGGCATGTATCCAGTCAGCAGGTGCTGGTATCTCGATAAACTTGTTTGAATAACAGGACAATATCAGGATTTTGTTTAGCCTTGGCCTTTTAGGGGCCTTGTCTTCAAATGTTTTAGTTTTGCACATCAACTCATAAGGCCATGTACTTGCTAACTGACAAATCACAACACAAAACTGTCCAAGTAGTACTTTTAATCTTCTATAAAGAGTCTCTATGCATGTTTTAAATTAAGAGAAGGGAGGAAAAGACTTCAGAAGCTCAACCAGTGTGTTGAATTCATTGAGTACACATTTCATTGCTGAGCAGCTTCCTTATAAGTCAGAAAAACCTCTCTATTTTTTACTATTTTAATTATTTTTTTCTATTTCATATGCTGTAAAATAGAATATTTAACTGAAAAAGGCAACATAACTGACAACTGGTTTGCTCGACAGATCTGTCCATATTCAAAAAGTTATGTAGGCAAACTACGAGACCTTGAAGATCAAAATGAACGAACTTAGCTCCTATGATAACTCATTTTGTGAAGTTTTCACATAAATTTGATAAATTTAAATATTGTGTCATTGATCAAGTTGGGGATTATATAAGGGGCGGAGACAGGGGTAAAAAGTTATTACAGTTTGAACAATGATGGATCGTCAGATTACACTCTTTAATCCTTAAAGGGTTGAACGTCAATATCGATTGGAATGTTTTCCTTTAATAAGCATCTATGGAATTTCTCTCTGTTGTTGAATATTTATAAATCTGAAAAATTAGGAGTGTATTTATGTTGACAGACAGTTGTTTCAACCTATTAAAAGTGCTTGTTTTAATAGACAAGAGGAGACTGGTTCCTTTTTGATGACGTCTTATTTAACTAACAGGTGCCATTTTGAAAAGTAGCAGCTATCAGTTGCATTAGCCAACAAGAGGCTTTATGGTAAATTTCTTGTCGCTGTATCGCTCCCTTTATTTTCTGAAAGGCCTGTACATTGATTGAGCCAAACAAGAGGAAAAATAGACCCGGTAATATTCTGGCAACAGATCTACCACAACGGACAGTCATTGAAGGCAGATACAAACCAATTCCTCCTAGAATGGGACGAAAGATGCAGATCAATATTAGACAATATTGCCCCAACTCAAACTAGAACCTCACACAGAAGAGCTGAAAAAAATTAAAACACAAGTTAGAAGGTTAGAACATGTGTGGAAAAAAAAGAAAGATGACCCCACACTCAACGCCTGGAAACAACTTCAAAGAAAATATAAATATACCATAAGACAAACTAAAAGACTATATTACAGAACTGAAATTGGACCAAACTACAAGGACACACATAAACTGTTCCAACTTGTGAATAAACTACTAGATATCACACCAGTCACAACCAACAGCAAAAATACACCAGGAGCAGACAATCTCACGAGATATTTCAATGAGAAAATCATACAGCTATAACTAAAAATACCTGTTAGTACCATCGATTATGCCACACTCGTTGATTGTCTAGACCCAGACTTTGGTGTATACCCAGCAGACAGAACCTGGACCAACTTCGAGATATTATCGGAGGATCTCATCTCCCAAACGCTCAAAAGATTCACCAAATCTCATTGCAAACTAGACATATGTCCAAACAATCTTATGACATTTGCCCCTCAACAATTTATAACAGACCTAACAAATCTCGTGAACTATATGCTACAAAATGGACTTTTCCCGAAGGAGAAAGGAAACATCCTACTCACCCCCATACCCAAAGACGCAAAGAAAAATGCTAGTGAACTAACCAACTACAGACCAGTAGCATCCATTCCCTTAATGACCAAACTAACGGAAGGGATGGTGACCAAACAACTCACAAACTACATAAACAAATTCTCAATACTACACAACTCCCAGTCAGGATTTCGGTCTAACCACAGTACCGAAACAGTACTAGTTACTCTCATGAATAAGTTCAAACAAACGATTGCAACTAGCAAGAACATACTACTTCTACAATTTGACATGTCTAACGCCTTCGATATGGTTGATCATGGAATACTACTACATATCCTCAAGTACTTTGGAGTTGGAGGTAGCATTCTCAATTGGTTCAAGCGGTTCCTAACCACACGATCATACCAAGTGACATCTAACTTGACTACATCAGCCACATGGATACCTGAATGCGGAGTTCCACAGGGATCCCCCCTCTCACCAACCTTATTCAACCTAATGGTGATACCCTTGGCCAAACTACTTTCAAACCAAAACCTCAACCCATATATATATGCAGACGATGTAACGATCTACATCCCATTTAAACAAGATTTAAAGGAAATTTCCAATGACATCAACCAAAGCCTACATATCATGCATTCATGGGCGGATGCATTTCATTGAAACTCAATGCAGAAAAAAACCAATGCCTCATCCTCACCTCTCAACATAACACAAACAAATTCACCACCATTAACACATCAAAACTGAACCTTCCAATTTTGGATACCCTAAAAATTCTTGGAGTTACCATTGATCGACACCTAACTCTTGAGAGCCACGCGAAAAACACAACTAAGAAGATGTTCCACTCAATGTGGAAATTAAAAAGAGTAAGACCTTTCTTCCCAAGGACCGTCTTCCGCAATCTGGTACAATCAATGGTACTCAGTCATCTAGACTACTGCAACGCACTCTACGCTGGCTGCAAAGAGCAAATAATCAAGAAACTTCAGACAGCTCAGAACACAGCAGCTAGACTCATATTCGGTAAAACAAAATATGAAAGTGCGAAACCCCTACGAGAAAAGCTACACTGGCTCCCACTTAAAGAACGCATTACGTTCAAAATATGTACCCTAGCTCACAAAATCATTCACGGAGATGCCCCAGCCTACATGTCAGACCTGATAGACTTACAACCCAGGAATGCTAAAAAATCTTTCCGCACATTCCTCAATCTTCACTTCCCCAACTGTAAAGGTCTAAAATACAAACTAACGCATGCCTCAACCTTTTCCTACTTGAGCACGCAATTCTGGAACGTGCTGCCGCGCGACCTGAAAAAGACCTATGAACTAACTAACTTCCGCAAACTACTGAAGACCCATCTCTTTAACAAGGCTTACCACAAAGATCAACAAATATGAACTCCTACCAATATATCCAGAATTGTCCTACAGTAGTTGCTTGTTACACTACTATCATGTTTCACCATTTTCATGTTAAACAAGATCCTTATGTAATACTAAATGTATATTCTCTTAGACATTTCCAACATTCATGATGTATTGTTAGCCACATTTGCAAAGAGGTGGGAAAATGTGGAATACAAATGCAATAAATTAAATAATTAAATAAATAAATAAACCAAAGTTAACTAAAGGCATTGAGTCTGATATAATTATTTTACAGGAAATGTTGAAAGAAACACAATTGTTGCCGCTCCTGAGGAAGGAATATTTAAACAGCAGCGCTCTGTTGAGTGAACCAATTGCCAGTTAAGTTGCCGTTTTCAGCTAAATATTCAAATTTTACAGTATATGAAATAGGAAAAATAATTTAAAATAGTAAAAAAATAAGCAGGGAGGTTTTTCTGACTTATGAAGAAGCTGATCAGCAATGAAATGAGTATTCAATGAATTCAACACAGTGGCTCAGCTTCTGAAGTCTTTTCTTCCCATGTCTTAATTTAAAACATACATAAAGATTCTAGACATTTTTGTGCTCAGTATGTATATCTTTTAGGACCATTTTTGAAAAAAAAAGTCCAAGGGAAAAATATACAATAACAAGCCATTGGGATGTATGGGGGACCATAATTCTTAGTAGATTGGCCACACAGACATCCCAGCAGAGCAGTGGAGCTCCCTAGGGAGCACTGCAGTGGATTTCACATAAAAGGTCCCAGGTACACATCTCACCATTACCCCTTTATATTTATGGTGAGCCCTCCAAACCTCACCAAAAACCTACTGTACCCAACTGAATACCACGACAATAGCAGACCAGTCATTGATTTCCTGGCGTTGCACAGGATACGTTAATTTGTGCTGCTCATGCTGGTTTTGTATGAAGATAATTCCTTGTATCCCTGTTCTGATAAGTAGATACCGATCTTATCTAAGAAAAATACAGACTGGCCCCTGACACAGCCCTATTGTTGGGTGAAACACGGCCTGTGTCGGGCATTTTATACGGTATCTTCAATAAAGGTCTTTTGAATGCTATATTGATCTGCTTGTTTGTTTTCCACATTTGATTTTGCAGATCGTTTGCCTTGTTGTTTTCTGGGACCTTTAAATCTTGTTTAAATGGGAAGTAGATCGTTACATCGTCTGCGTATATGTATGGGTTGAGGTTTTGGTTTGATAATAGTTTAGCCAATGGTATCATCATTAGGTTCAATAGAATCGGCGAGAGGGGGGATCCCTGTGGGACTCCGCATTCAGGTGTCCATGTGGCTGAAGTAGTGGAGTTAGATGTCACTTGGCATGATCGAGTGGTTAGGAATCCCTTGAACCAATTGACAACGTTACCTCCGATTCCGAAGTACTCAAGTATATGTAGTAGAATTCCATGATCAACCATGTCGAAGGCGCTAGACATGTCAAATTGTAGGAGTAGTACGTTTTTTCCGGTTGCAATCATTTGTTTGAATTTAGTCATGAGTGTAACTAGTACTGTTTCGGTGCTGTGGTTAGACCAAAATCCTGACTGGGAGTCATGAAGTATTGAGAATTTATTTAAGTAGTTTGTGAGTTGTTTGGTCACCATCCCTTCCATTAGTTTGGTCATTAAGGGAATGCTACTGGTCTGTAGTTGGTTAGTTCACTGGCGCTTTTCTTTGCGTCTTTGGGTATGGGGGTGAGTAGAATGTTTCCTTTTTCCTTCGGGAAAAGTCCATTTTGTAGCATATAGTTCAGGTGTTTCGTTATGTCTGTTATAAATTGTTGAGGAACAGATGTCATGAGGTTATTTGGACATATGTCTAGTTTGCAGTGAGATTTGGCAAATCTTTTGAGAGTTTGGGAGATGATGTCCTCTGATACTGTCTCGAAGTTGATCCAGGTTCTGTCTGCTGGTTATACGCCAGGGTCTGGATCTAGGCAGTCAAGGAATTCAGCATAGTCAATGGTGCTAACAGGTATCTTAAGTCGCAATTGTACAATTTTTTCGTTAAAGTATCTCGCGAGATTATCTGCTCCTGGTGCATCTTTACTGTTGGTTGTGACTGGTGTAATATCTAATAGTTTGTTCACGAGTTGAGAGAGTTTATGTGTGTCCTTGTAGTTTGGTCCTATTTCAGTTTTGTAGTATAATCTTTTAGTTTGTCTTATGGTATGTTTGTATTTTTTTTGGAGTTGTTTCCAGGCGTTGAGTGTGGGGTCGTCTTTTTTTTTTTATTCCATGCACATTCTAGCCTTCTAACTTGTGTTTTAAGTTTTTTCAGTTCTTCATTGAACCAGGGTATTGAATTCTTCCTGTGTGAGGTTCTGGTTTGGATTGGAGCAATATTGTCCAATATAGATCTGCATCTCTCGTCCCATTCTAGGAGGAATTGGTTTATATCTGCCTTTATTATCCATTTGTTGTAATAGATCTGTTGCCAGAATACTATTTTTCCTCTTGTGGCATAGGTTTTTTGTTCTTTATTGTTCGGTGAATCTTTCGTACGCCATTGGGGGGAAATGTTTGCTTTATAGTGGTCGGTCCATGGTGCGGGTGTCCACTTAGTGTCTGTTAGTATGAGGTTTGAGTCGGGATCGAATTTGTATGTGACGATATCTAGTGTGTGTCCTTTGATGTGAGTTGGTTGCGTGTTTGTCCTGTGAAGATCCCATAGTTGTAGGAACTCTGCACATTCTTGGGTACTTCAAGGTGCAGGTTGATATCTCCTATTATGATGAGATTTGAGGTAGAGATACAAGTGTTCGAGATAAAATTCATAAAGAGGGGCATAATCGAACGTCGCCAGCCAAATTGATCGCCGGCGATCTATGTTGGCGGCGGCGCTACAGCTGGCTGGAACCGTATTATCGAAAAAGATGGCCGGCCATCTTTTTTTTTCGATAATACGGTTTAGCCCGGCCAAATGCCTTGGAGTTCGCCGGGTTTGAGATGGCTGGGTTGGTTTTTCAGCGATAATGGAAAGTTATGTCGGCCATCTCAAACCCCGGCCAAATTCAAGGCATTTGGCCATGGGAGGAGCCAGCATTTTTAGTGCACTGGCCCCCCTGACATGCCAGGACACCAACCAGCCACCCTAGGGGTCACTGCTGTGGACTTCAGAAAAGCTCCCACGTGCATAGCTCCCTTACTTTGGGAGCTGAGCCCCCCAACCCCCCCCCCCCAAACCCACTACCCACAAATGTACTGCACCCACTAAAATTGCTCCAGGGACCTGCATACAGCCTCTAGGACTTATTGCTGCTGTATAACTTTGGCACACCAGTTCACACCTGAAGACTAATCTCTCTGAAAAAGTCCTTTCTTGAAATAACCACGTTTACTCACAGTTAACTGCAGATCAGAGGTTGTGCCGCACTGGCAAAGAGTCCCCTGGTACTAAGATTAGCAGTAGGTCAGACCTGGCATAATGGTGTACAATGCCCTCTTTCAGCACCATTCAAGGTAAGAACTACGTTCTCTAACGTGGGTAACACAGGAAAGGGAACTAAAACTGGCTTACAAAAATGGCCACTACTGCATGGACTACAACAGGAAACAAAACAGGGCACACTCTGACCCAGTTAGCAGGGGGGAAAAGCACCATGGGAGTAGAGCCCAGTACCCTACACCCACCACAATGCATTGCTAATGTGACTCTGCAGGGCACCTAACAGAAAGGTGTCACACTCACCCGAGAGCCACATCGCAACCAGGGAAAGGCTGTCGGAGGATACAACACATTCTGCTGTCATGGAGGTGGGTACGGCATTTGAGGGTGGCATACAGGCTGGCAAAAAAGGTTTTTAGTTTTATTTTTTTAGTATGGAAGGGGGTTGGTGACCACTGGGGGAGTATGGGGAGGTCATCCCCCATTCCCTCCAGTGGTCATCTGGTCAGTTGGGGCACGTTTTTGAGGCTTGGTCGTGAAAATAAAAGGACCAAGTAAACCCGGCGAAATACTGCTTAACGCTGCTTTTTTTTTTCATTATCGGCGAAAGCCGGCCATCTGGTAGCCACGCCCATGCCCGCCCATGTCCTGCCTTTGCTAATCTACCGACACGCCCCCTTGAACTTTCGCCGGCAAAGCGACGGGAAAGCGGCAATGCTGTCTAAAATGCCGCTTTCGATTATACCAATTTCGCCGCTTTTAAGAAATCGCCGGCCATCTCCCGATTTGTGTTGGAAGATAGCCGGCGATCACTTTCGATTATAAGCTGGAAAGTGTGTTTGGGAATCTTGCCAGTTGCCTGGCGGTCTGTAGAGCAGGACTGCGTTAAGGTGTTCCTGCAAGTTTGGGTGATTAATTCTTACCAAGGCGATTTCAAGGTGTGGTAGTATGGATTCGGCTGTGGCTGTGATGGTGAACTCGGATTTGTATATTATGGCTATTCCTCCTCCTCTTTTTCCGTTTCTTGTCCAGTGGGTGATTTTGTATCCTGGTGGGCATAAATCTAAGATTATGGGGTCTTTAAGGTCATGAATCCAGGTTTCCGTGATAAATAGTAGGTCAAGATTGTCTGTAGTGATCCAGTCTGTTATAATCTCTGTTTTGTTTACTACTGATCTGGTGTTTATGTATCCCATTTGGATTGGTCAGTAAGGTTCAGTTTGGGGCATGGATGCGTTAATTTTTATTAGTTGCCTGTTGTCTTGGTATCTGGTTTTGTTGTGACCTTTCTTCCCTTTCTGTTGGTTATTTCCGAATGTATTTGTTTTTCCTTTTAGTTGGTTATTATTCTTTTGATCTGGTGAGTCGTGGTTGGGTTGTCTGTAGGGTTTGTGTGCTGTGGGTAGGTTGTTGTTTATGTTGGGAGTGGTCCATACGTGGTAGATTAGGGGTAGGAAGTAGATTATCATGAGCAATTTGTTGATGTTCATGTTGGCTGTAATTAGTAATGGTTGTTAGTGCTTGGTGGTGTTAGTGAATGAAATTTTGTGTGAACATCAAGTAATATCAACATTAAGCAGTTAAGTATCAACATTAAGCAGTTTCAACGTTAAGCTGTATAAACATTGAGCATTGAATAAATGTACTATCGAGTATTGAAGCATAAAAAGCAATTAAAGCATTCAGAGTATTTAAAGCGGTTAAGCATTTAGAGTGTTTATATATTTAAATTTGTTTATTGATTTATCGTTTAAACAAAATAAACTAGATCCACAAGAATAATCTTGCTACAGAAACACAGCTCCATATACAAAACATTGTTATTATATACATATATATAGGTTTGATACATTTAAAGTTAGCTTCCTTAGACCACAATAAGTGTGGGGCGTACTCAATTTAGGGAAGAAGAAAAGAAGAAAAAAAAAAGTATGTCTGAACTTGACGAGTGTATGTCTGTTTATTCTATCTAGCGTCAGTTCTGTTGTTTAGCATCCAGAAAAAACTTGAGCTGCTCCGGTACAAAGAAAACATGTTTGACCATCCCTATTTTCACTATACATTTACAGGGGTATACTAACAAAAAGGATCCTCCCAGCTCTAAAGTCTTTGATTTTAAATTCAAAAATTCTTTCCTCCGTTGTTGCGTTTGTTTAGTTACGTCTGGGAACATCATTATCTTTGCTCCACCAAAAGGAGTTTTTGCATTTCGAAAATATAATCGTAGTATGGAGTTCAAATCCTGTTCAAACACAAAGACCACAAGAAGAGTGGCCCTTTCTGTCACATCTTCTAGGGACTGCTCCAATATTGCGGAAATATCTTTTAAACCTCCACTTTTATCCTGTACCATAGGATATTAAGCTCCACCTCTCATTCCTTCAATATTTCTCTTCGGAATATAAAAGATTTTACTTATTGGTGGTATAGTCTCTTGACATTTTCAAATTCTCCATTAGATATCTATGAAATAAATCCATTGGGGTATATCCTAATAATTTTGGGAAGTTCAAAAGTCTTAAGTTCAACCTCCTATTAAAATTTTTGATTTTTTCGATTTTTCTCTGTATGAGAATTCTTTCTTTAACTACTGTTGATTGAAACTCTTTGAAGTTTTCCATTTCTTTTTGAAGCGATGTCACGCACGTTATTAAATCAGATTTAACAGATTCGGGGAGGGGGGCGGAGCAAGATGGCGGCCGTAACATTCTAACGCGAAACAATTCGAGGAATTTTGCTGGAGTTAAGCCTTTCACATTTGCCTTATAGTTGTTGCTTTAAACAACGATTTACTCTTACCTGTTTACCACGATGCCTCATACTAAGAGAAAGGCTTATGTTAGAACGGGAGCCCAGCCGGTTCTTACATCGACACCAACCCAGCAAACAATCGAAGGATATCTCGCGAGAACCAGTCAGGCGTTGGGAGTTCCCGCTGAGCAATGTGCGCAAGGAGAAGCCATACTCCAGGGACAGGACATATCGTTGTCCCCCCCAACGCGTTCTCCTCCGCCGCAACCGGCAGAGATCGGCTCTAGAGGGGAATCACGGACCCACGAAAGTGGAGGTCTTGTATCACATCTGGGCCCTATAGCCGAAATCTCTCCCGAGGCCCTTTTACCAACTGAGGCTCAAGCTGCGCCGGTAACACTTGAGGCAATATGGGGGACGCTCCAGACTGTTCTGGCATCAACAAGTAAGATAGAATCTTTAGTAGTAAATGTTCAGACTTTGACTTCTTCTTTTACTACTATGAAAAATGATGTTGCAGATAAGATAAATCATTTATCAGAAGAAAATATTAAGCTGAAGGAAACTACTGTAAAATTAATACAAGACAATACTTTGATACATGGGAGATTGGAATATTTCGAGAACTTTAATAGGAAACTAAACCTACGCTTTTTGAATTTCCCCAAGACCCCAATCTACCCACCGCATGAAATTTTCAAAAGATATCTAATAGAAAATTTGAAATTTTCAGAAGATAATATACCTCCGCTGAATAAAATATATTACCTTCCAATGAAAAAAGATAAGGAAAAAGAAAGCGATATTCAACCGGATGGAAAAGACCTCAACATATCAGAACTATTGGAATCTTCTCTGACAGAGTTTACTGAACGCCAAACTCTCCTGGTATCTTTTATTTTTCAGCAGGATCTGGAAAATGTTAGGAAAATTGCGTTGAGAAATTTACAAACCCCATTTTATGGGAGTAAAATTTGGATATTTCCAGACGTAACGAAACAGACGCAAGCCAGGAGAAAGGAGTTTTTGGCACTTCGATCAGCAACATTGGCTCTAGGAGCCTCCTTCAACCTGAACTATCCATGTAAATGCAACATCAAATATCTCGGGGTTAAATATGCTTTCCTAAACCCTGAACATTTAAAACACTTTATTGCTCAGAAAAAGATAATTTAATACATGTTTTTGCCTAACAGGTATAATTTGCCTTAAGTAATAGATTTAAAGAGATATAATGTAAAATCTGGTTTAAATTTGGGCTAAGCCTTTCTACTTTGTTGAATTATTTTTTTCTTATTTTGAAATCTCATCTCCTGAGTAACTGCTTAAACCCCTCACCCTATGGTGGTCTAATACAAGTGATACAATTTTTGTTTTTGTATATTATGTTTATATTATTAATATGTACTACTTTGCCTACTCAAGATTTAAATGCTTGTGAAAAAATTGAAATTGATAAATAAAAGAATAAAAAAAAAAAAAAAAAGATTTAACAGATTCCACAGTAGTTTTTAAATCCTCAAACTTTTGATTTAAAAGACTTACTTCACTGGAAGATCTTTGAAGGGTTTGGTCCATCTTAGTTAGCATCTGCCAAATTCGTTCTAGATTTAACTCCGGTTGATTTTCTGGGGCCTTCATTCGGGCCTCTTCACCCAGCATTTTTGTCTGCGTCGGTAGTTCCCCACTGAATCGCATCCCTACTCCACTTCCGGAAGGGGGATGTTTCTCCTCTATTGGCGCAGTTAACGCTGGACACGGAGGAACTGTCGGTGCAGGGGGGGAAAGCGATGTTTCTTCGCCCAGCAGCGAATCCCCTTCCCTGGGAATCGCCGCATCGAGCTCCTCTACCCTGCGACTCTGCATTTAGAGTGTTTAAAGGAAGCATCTAGGCATTTATAGCATTATAGCAAACAAAAGGAAGTCTTTCACTTGCTACATTAGAAGTAGTCAGAACTTTAAAGCCTTCAGAGGAAGCTTTTTAACTTGCTACAGAGCAGAAGTTCAGAGAATATCACTCACATTATTTAGGTTTGGTAGTGCTCACGCATTATGATCCATGCTTTGTTCCTTCTCTCGTCCAGTGTCCTTTTTTTGCATGAGCTCGTAGCGATTCGCGATCGATCCGCAGGTTCGGTTTAGTCTCGGTGTTCCTGTGCAGTCTTGGCGTGTGGTTCTTTGTTCTGTTCTGGAGCGTTCTTTCAAGTCTTTCAAGTCGTCAGGTATTCTCCACAGTTCCATAGGTCTCCGGTTCCTTTTCCTGTCCGGTAGGAATCCCTCGGTCGGGTACTTCGGGCGCTGCCATGCGGTATGTCGCATCCACTTGGTTGGGTGGTCAGGTTGGTGGGTTTGGAGCGTTATGTTGAGATGGGCCTTTCAAGCTCTCTGGTAGGCTCCTCAGTTCTCCGCAGGTCTCCGGCTCTGTCTCAAATCCGGTTGGATCGGGTAAGGACGGCGTGCAGTATGATCGGTTGATCAGGAAGATCAGGAACCCACTTGTAATGGATTCATCTGCAGTGTTTTCCTCATAATCTCCAATAAATCTTTTTGTGAGAAATCATACAATCAATCAGCGAGGATGTTTTGGGAGTGTTGATCAGCGGATCAGATCTTGCTTCAGGTGAGGGTTATCCCTGCCGTTAGTTCCAGATTTCGTTCCACGTGGGTAGCAGCGCGGAGGGTACTTGGGTCTCAGAGCCACGCTCCTTGGGTTTCATGAGGGCGCTGGATGCTGCAAGTCCTTACATTCACTGTGATCAGGCTGGGGTGAAGGTGTTTCTTTGGGGGTCTGCAGTGTCGGCGGTCTCGCTGTGTCTTAGTGCGAGCCTCACGTTGTGTAGCCAGTTCTGACCATGATGATCAGTCACGCGGTTAGGTCGGTGAGTTGGGCTGTTGCAGGACACCGTGCTCGGCAGCGCGAGTTCAGGCTTTTTGGGCAAAAGGGAGTTCACTGTTTGTTCTTGGCGGCTCACCACATCACGTCCAGTGGTCCGGTCTGTGTGGTCGTGTGGCCGACAAGTTCGCTCATGGCCCCGTAGGTACAGTAGGTTTTGGAGGGCTCATACTTTACACCACATGTGCATAGGCATCACTATGGGGTGGCATGGGGTGGTAATTGCCACCCCCCAAAAAATGGCTTGCCACCCCTTTGCTAACCCAGTTTCACGGGACATGTATTTTTTGCATCTTCTACCTACCCTCCCACCAAGGTCCACTATCAGGCTTATTTTCGAAAGAGAAGGGCACAAATCTTTCAACACAAATCGCAAGATGGGCGTCCTTCTCACAAGGTTGCCCAAATCGGCATAATCGAAAGCCGATTTTGGGCGTCCTCAACTGCTTTCCATTGTGGGGATGACCAAAGTTCAAGGGCGTGTGTCAGAGGCGTAGCAAAGGCGGGACTGGGGCATGCCTAACACATGGGCATCCTCGACCAATAATGGAAAAAAGAAGGGCGTCCCTGACGAACACTTAGACGACTTTACCTGGTCCTTTTTTTCTTACAACCAAGCCACAAAAATGTGCCCTAAATGACCAGATGACCACCGGAGGGAATCGGGGATGACCTCCCCTTACTCCCCCAGTGGTCACTAACCCCCTCCCACCCTCAAAAAAGTTTTTTTAAAATATTTTTTCCAGCCTCTATGCCAGCCTCAAATATCATACCCAGCTCCATCACAGCAGTATACAGGACCCTAGAGCAGTTTTAGTGGGTGCATTGCACTTCAGGCAGGCGGACCCAGGCCCCCCCCCCCTTCCCACCTGTTGTGGTGGTAAATGTGAGCCCTTCAGAACCCACCACAGACCCACTGTACCCACATCTAAGTGCCCCCATTCACCCCTTAGGGCTATGGTAGTGTTGTACAGTTGTGGGGAGTGGATTTGAGGGGGAGTTTGGGGGGCTCAGCACACAAGATAAGGGAGCTATGCACCTGGGAGCAATTTCTGAAGTCCACTGCAGTGCCCCCTAGGGTGCCCGGTTGGTGTCTTGGCATGTGAGGGGGACCAGTGCACTACGAATCCTGGCTCCTCCCATGACCAAATGGCTTGGATTTGGTCGTTTCTGAGATGGGCGTCCTCGGTTTTCATTATGACCGAAAATCGGGGATGACCATCTCTAAGGACGACCATCTCTAAGGTCGACCTAAATTTCGCAATTTGGGTGTCCCCGACCGTATTATCGAAATGAAAAATGGACACCCATCTTGTTTCAATAATACAGGTTTCCCCACCACTTCGCCAGGATGTCCTGCGAGGACATCCTCAGGAAAACTTGGGCGCCCCAATCGATTATGTCCCTCCAAATCTACTTCTTCTCTTGGTGTAGACAGGCATCTACCCTCACCCCCCCCCCCCCCCCCCACAGTCCAAATTCCCTCCTCCCCCCTCAGTCCTCTAACCTTCCTTAGATTGACAGTAATGTCAGCAATTAAGTTAAGAGCACCACCAGCTGGCTTTCTCTTTAACACATCATGTTACTTTCTGTTCCCATGTAGGCGGGATGGGAGGGGGAGAGACATGGAACCACTGAGGGAAGGAGAGAGAGAGCGAGAGATGCTGGTGAGTGGAGGGACCAAGGATTGCCAGACGGACAAAAGAGAGATCCTGGACTGCATGGAGGGAGAGAGAGAGAGGGGGAGGGGGGAGAGAGAGAGAGAAAGAGAGAGAGAGGGAGAGAGAAAGAGATAGACAAACGCTGACCCTAGGATAGGGATAGAGGAAAATCTGACATGAAGAGGGACATGAACATAGAGGGGTGATGGGGTGATGCTGGACATAGGGAAGGGGATTATGGGGACAAATAGGGCAGGTGCTGATCATGAGGGAAGGGATAGGGAAAGGGGCACATACACAGAAAGGAGATGTTAGGACATTTAAGGACACAGATGGAATGATGGTGGACATGGAAAGATAAATGTCATATGGACTGGAGACCCTAGAAAGAGCAGAAGATGGATAAGACTCGGGTGGGGGTAGGGGAACAGAGCAGAAGATGACTAGGACTTGGTGACTGAGTAGAAGAGTAGGATTAGGGAATTATGAAAGAAAAGGAAGAGGTAGAGAGGGAATTTTGAGGGATTAGTGAAGGTCTGGCAATTGGTAGGCATGAGTGGGGATATTTTGATGGGTTAGGAGAATGAGTGAGGGTGGGAAATGGGGTGGGGGGGGGAGAGAAAGGGGATATAGTGTGGGAATAGGTTGAGACATAATGTGAATAACCTGAAAGACTGGAGATAGGATGAGAGGCATTGAAAAGGAATGGGGGTACCAGGATGTGCTATGAGAGGAAGAGGATAGGTCTCTGAAGGGGTTGAGTGGGGGCAGAAATGGGGTTAAAAGATGGTGAATGAGAGGCAATAGGAGATGAGGTACAGGTTAAGAGGTAGAAGAAGAGTCTGAACACAAGGGAAGGAAGGAGAGACAGGGATGAAGTTGGGGCAGTAGAGGGCTGAGAGGGTGAGTACAGAGGATGGAAATAGAAGACTAGGGAGTGGGTGAAAAATGGGGAAGGAATAGGAGATTTGAAAAGGAGAGAGACAGAGGGGGCATTTGGGCGTACTGGAGAGAGAGGATGAGAGGAAGGTGGGAAAATCCAGTAATCTCCTCCTTTTCACTTCTCATCTAAGAAGAGGGTGAGAGAAAGAAGGAATTAAGGTAAAACCAAATGGGTGGATATAAACACAGAGAAAAGAAAAGTGGAAAAAAAATAAAAAGAAAGTAGTGTCATACAGCTGTAGAGAATGAAAAGAAGAAGACAAGAGGAGAGAGAAGAAATTAAAACCCAACCTGGAAAATAATTTAGGAGTCCGACACAAAAAGCGGAACAGACTGAGATTGACTCAGTTAGAAAAATAAAATGCTCAGACAACAAAGGTAGAAGATAAAACTATAGTTTAATAGTTTTTAAGGATTGGGATGTGTCTGCTTTAAAAAATGAGAAAAAAAGCAGCCAAAAGAACTTTTTTTCTTTTTTTACAAAAACAAAGATTTTTACTTCAATTATGAAGTGTACATTGACCTGTTTGTGCAATGAAATTCCTGTCTCAGGGTGTGTCATTTGTTCCTGTTACAAAGATTGTGCCCCTGATGCAGGCAGTCCAGCTGCCGAAACACGTTGGGTTGTGACTAAAATACTTATGCAGTAGGAATATGTATAAAATACACTTCATCATTGGCCTAGTGGTTAGGGTGGTGGACTTTGGTCCTGGGGAACTGAGGAAATGAGTTCAATTCCCACTTCAGGCACAGGCAGCTTCTTGTGACTCTGGGCAAGTCACTTAACTCTCAATTGCCCCATGTAAGCCGCATTGAGCCTGCCATGAAAGCGCAGGTTACAAATGTAACAAAAAATAAAATAAGATTGCCTCTCAGATAAATTATTTTTTTTTTTTTATTAGCACGGGTTGGTTCTTCTGGCTGCTCTTTTTTTTCTGATTTCTGAACTTTTGCTGCAGTTTGGCTTTGCCTCTCTGTATTGTACATTTTTTCTATTTTGTGTTTTGCAGAGTACAGGAGAAAATGCATTTCAGTTTCTCTTTTACCAGTATTGCACTGCTTAGAGAGTCTGGTTTTCTTGGATGGGGTCTGCATGGTTTTGTGGTCCTTTATTTTATATCATATGAGGGTCTGTCCATGTTCTGCATGTGTGACTGAAGTGAAGGATTTTACTAGCATGTAGTGTCTGTGTACGAATCTGTAACAGTCCAGTTTGTTCTAGGTTCCCCAGTAGCAGATATATTGGTGCTATATGACCCAGTGTAATATTTACAGCACTGTCTTTTCATAGGTGAGTTTGGGCTGGTTTGGTAAGTTTGCTTTATAGGTTAGAAAGTCTTTTTGCAGGGTTTTATGTTATTTTCCATGTCTGGCCCTATTTAAAACTTCCTTGAAAACCTATTATTTTTTCCTCATCCTTTTCCTTTTGATTTTCCTTTTCCCTTTCAATTTATTTAAAAATTTCTAATTTGCTTTCTGCTGTTGGCTTGCGATAAACAAGATTGGATTTTTATTGCCCTACTGATCCTCCCTTACTCCCTCACACCTTTAACATTATTGTAACCTTTCCTTTTCCCCTCTCCCTTTTTTTTTACTTATTTTATGGTATGAATTGTTCTTTAAAAAGTGTATTTTAACTAAAGATTGTACAGCGCACTCCATTTAAGTGCACGTCGGATAAGCGCATGCTCTGTTTAACTGCATGCAGTACTTCGGTCCTGTTTTTGGCGCCATCAATTTCTATGGGGACAAACTTCGGTTTAGTGCACCACTGATAAGTGCAAGATTCACTTATATGCATGGTTTAAGACCGCTCCTACATAAGTACATAAGCATCGCCATGCCGGAACAGACCAAGGGTCCATCGAGCCCAGCATCCTGTCTCCGACAGCGGCCAAAAGAACAAACAATTTGTCCCGCCCATCCCAGAAATAGTGGATTATTCCCACATCCATTCAATAACATTCTATAGCCTTTTCCTCCAGGAAGCCGTCCAAACCTTTTTTAAAGTCCGCTAAGTAAACCGCCTTAACCACTTTTCCCAGCAATGAATTCCAGAGTCTAACTACGCGTTGAGTGAAGAAAAATTTCCTCTGATTTGTTTTAAATTTACTACACTGCAGCTTCATCGCTTGCCCCCTTGTTCTAGTATTTTTGGAAAGCGTAAACAGATGCTCCACATCGACCTGTTCCATTCCACTCATTATCATATAGACCTCTATCAAATCTCCCCTCAGCCGCCTTTTCTCCAAGTTGAAGAGCCCCAGCCTCTTCAGCCTTTCTTCATAGGGAAGTCGTCCCATCCCCTGTATCATCTTTATCGCCCTTCTCTGCACCTTTTCTAATTCCACTATCCAGCTCATTTTCGAAAGAGATCCCCGGCCATCTTCCGACACAAATCGGGAGATGGCCAGCGATCTCCTGAACCCGGCCAAATCGATATAATCGAAAGCCGATTTTAGCCGGCGCCAACTGCTTTCCGTCGCAAAGCCGGCGAAACTTCAAGGGGGCGTGTTGGTAGGGTAGTGAAGGCAGGATGGGGGTGGGACGGGGGCGGGACAGGGGCGTGCTCACAAGATGGCCGGCTTTGCCTGATAATGGAAAAAAAAGCCAGGCTTGACAAGCATTTTGCCGGCTTTACTTGGTCCCTTTTTTTTCATGACCAAGCTTCACAAAGGAGCCCCAACTGACCAAATGACCACCGGAGGGAATCGGGGATCACGTCTCCTTACTCCCCTAGTGGTCACCAACCCCCTCCCACCCAAAAAAAACCCCAACCTCTTTTGCCAGCCTCTATGCCAGCCTGAAATGTCATACCCAGCTACCTGACAGCATTATGCAAGTCCCTGGAGCAGTTTTTGTGGGTGCAGTGCACTTCAGTCAGGTGGACCCAGGCCCATTCCCCTTACCTGTTACACTTGTGGTGGTAAATGGGAGCCCTCCAACCCCTCCCAAAACCCACCGTACCCACATGTAGGTGCCCCCCTTCACCCATAAGTGCTATGGTAATGGTGTAGAGTTGTGGGGAGTGGGTTTGGGGGGGGATTTCGGGGGGGCTCAGCACACAAGGTAAGGGAGCTATGTACCTGGGAACTATTGTTATTTTTTTTTATTTTTAGAAGTGCCCCTAGGGTGCCCGGTTGGTGTCTTGGCATGTGAGGGGGGCCAGTGCACTACAAATGCTGGCTCCTCCCACAACCAAATGTCTTGCATTTCACTGGGTTTGAGATGGCCGGGTCCAGTTTCTATTGTGGCTGGAAAACGATGCCGGCCATCTCCTCTACACCCGGCGATCAATTTAGCTGGCCCCAACCGTATTTTGAAAATATGGTTGGCTCTGCCCCCTTGCAGCGCCGGCCCTGAAGATGGCCATCCAGCTATTTGGCCGGCGCAGTTCGATTATGCCCCTCCATATCTTTTTTGAGGTGCGGCGACCAGAATTGAACACAATACTCGAGGTGCGGTCGCACCATGGAGCGATACAATGGCAGAATAATATCCTCATTTTTGTTTTCCATCCCTTTCCTAATAATACCCAATATTCTATTTGCTTTCCTAGCCGCAGCAGCACATTGAGCAGAAGGTTTCAACGTATCATCAACGATGACACCTAGATCCCTTTCTTGGACCGTGACTCCTAACGCTGAACCCTGCATGACGTAGTTATAGTTTGGATTCCTCTTTCCCACATGCATCACTTTGCACTTGTTCACATTAAACGTCATCTGCCATTTAGACGCCCAGTCTCCCAGTCTCGTAAGGTCCTCTTGTAATTTTTCACAATCTTCCCGCAATTTGACGACTTTGAATAACTTTGTGTCATCAGCAAATTTGATTACCTCACTAGTTACCCCCATCTCTTGGTCATTTATGAATATGTTAAAAAGCAGAGGTCCCAGCACAGATCCCTGAGGGACCCCCCACTAACTACCCTTCTCCATTGCGAATATTGACCTTTTAACCCTACTCTCTGTTTCCTATCTTTCGACCAGTTTTTAATCCACAGTAAGACACTACCTCCTCTGCAGGAAAGACTCCGCATAAACGCACGCACGGAATATGAAAGCCGATTGGCACGTGACAAAGGGGCAGTAAATTTGAAATCTCATTGGTTAACTGCCACAGGCAGAATAAGCAAAAGAAAGTTGTTAGAGTGTACACTGGAGTCGTCGTTGTCATCACGCAACTGTAAGACTTTAACACTGGCTGAACGAATAGAGGTTTTTAAAAAATTAGAAAGCAAACAAAGTCAAGCATCTATTGCTAAAGAATATGGTGTCAATCCCAGTCAAATTTCATGTATCTTGAAGCAGAAAGATCAGCTTCTGGAAGACTGGCAAAACAATACAAATCCACACAGGAAACGAAAACGGGCGGGAAAAGCTGAGGATGTAGAAGATGCTCTTCTTTGGTGGTTTTCTCAAGTCAGGAGCAGACAGTTTCCTGTCAGTGGTCCACTGCTTATGGAGAAAGCTAATCAGCTAGCTGAAAGTCTTGGACTAACTGAATTCAAAGCCACTGTTGGATGGTTGGAATGATGGAAGGAGATGAACAACATAAAATTCAAGAAATAGCATGGTGAGAAACAAGACACTGATGACTTTGGTGCTGAAAATTGGGTTGTTTCAGTTCTTCCTACCATCTTGAACGAGTTTGCACCTCGTGACATTTTCAATGCTGATGAAAACGGTCTCTACTGGCGAGCAATTCCTGATGGAACACTTGCATTCAAACAAGCCAAACTACAGGAAGTAAAACATCGAAGGACCGACTGATGATCCTCCTTTGCTGCAATATGGATGGGAGTGAGAAGTTGGAACCATAGTAACATAGAGGGGCATAATCGAACGTCGCCGGCCAAATAGATCGCCGGCGATCTATGTTGGCGGCGGCGCTACAGCTGGCCGGAAACGTATTATCGAAAAAGATGGCCGGCCATCTTTTTATACAGTTTAGCCCAGCCAAATGCCGTGGAGTTCGCCGGGTGAGATGGCTGGGTTTGTTTTTCAGCGATAATGGAAAGTTATGTCGGCCATCTCAAACCCCGGCCAAATTCAAGGCATTTGGCCATGGGAGGAGCCAGCATTTTTAGTGCACTGGCCCCCCTACATGCCAGGAGGACACCAACCAGCCACCCTAGGGGTCACTGCGGTGGACGTCAGAAAAGCTCCCACGTGGCATAGCTTCCCTTACTTTGGGAGCTGAGCCCCCCAACCCCCCCCCCCCCAACCCACTACCCACAAATGTACTGCACCCACTAAAATTGCTCCAGGGACCTGCATACAGCCTCTAGGACTTATTGCTGCTGTATAACTTTGGCACACTAGTTCACACCTGAAGACTAATCTCTCTGAAAAAGTCCTTTCTTGAAATAACCACGTTTACTCACAGTTAACTGCAGATCAGAGGTTGTGCCGCACTGGCAAAGAGTCCCCTGGTACTAAGATTAGCAGTAGGTCAGAGCTGGCATAATGGTGTACAATGCCCTCTTTCAGCACCATTCAAGGTAAGAACTATGTTCTCTAATGTGGGTAACACAGGAAAGGGAACTAAAACTGGCTTACAAAAATGGCCACTACCACATGGACTACAACAGGAAACAAAACAGGGCACACTCCTACCCAGTTAGCAGGGGGAAAAGCACCATGGGAGTAGAGCCCAGTACCTACACCCACCACAATGCATTGCTAATGTGACTCTGCAGGGCACCTAACAGAAAAGGTGTCACATTCACCCGAGAGCCACATCACAACCAGGGAAAGGCTGTCGGAGGATACAACACATTCTGCTGTCATGGAGGTGGGTACGGCATTTGAGGGTGGCATACAGGCTGGCAAAAAAGGTTTTTAGTTTTTTTTTTTTTTAGTTTGGAAGCGGATTGGTAACCACTGGGGGAGTATGGGGAGGTCATACCCCATTCCCTCCAGTGGTCATCTGGTCAGTTGGGGCACCTTTTTGAGGCTTGGTCGTGAAAATAAAAGGACCAAGTAAAGCCGGTGAAATACTGCTTAACGCCGCTTTTTTTTTTCCATTATCGGCGAAAGCCGGCCATCTGGTAGCCACGCCCATGCCTGCCCATGCCCCGCCTTCGCTAATCTACTGACACTCCCCCTTGAACTTTTGCCGGCAAAGCAACGGGAAAGCGGCGATGCTGTCAAAAAATGCCGCTTTTGATTATACCGATTTTGACGCTTTTAAGAAATTGCCGGCCATCTCCCGATTTGTGTCGGAGGATGGCTGGTGATCACCTTCGATTATAAGCTGGATAGTAACATAGTCATCAAGGGTTAAGCCATATAGAGTTTTGAAAACAAATGTACATGGTTTGAATATTATTCTGGCTTTGATTGGGAGCCAGTGTAACTTTATAAGCAAAGGGTCTCATAGCCTTGTAGACTAAACTGGCTGCTGTAGTTTGAGCTGTCTGCAGTTTTTTCAAGGAAGATTCCTTACATCCAGCATAAACGGCATTGCTATAGTTGAAGTGTGACAATACTAATGCTTGTACTAAGGTTCTAACATATCATTAGGGAAGAGATGCCTGATTCTTTTTAGTTTCCACATTGCTTTAAAAGTTTTTGTGATGACTGCTTGGACTTGGATGTTGAATAACATGTAGGAATCAATTATTATACCAGAGGGCTCATTTTCAAAGCACTTAGACTTATAAAGTTCCTATGGGGCTCATTTTCAAAGCACTTACTTCCTGATATTCAGCCAGTGGTGGTCAGCGTTTTTTTAAACGTTGATCATTGCTGCCTAACTTATTCCCCGATATTTAGTGCTGGGTCATGGCCAGGCACCAGCACTGACTATCATAGATTTTTGGGGGCAGGCTGAGTGCCTGGCACTTATGCTGTCCAGGCCAATATTCAACCAGGGCCGCATAAAAGGATCGTGAGCTGCTGCAAGAGGTCACGGCAGCCATTTTAGACCGGTGCCACAAGGGGCAGGAGTGAGAGGGCTGTGCTCTTGCACCCAATGACCCCGCTGGACCACAAGGGATACAGGTAGGCCTGGAACCTGGGGGGACAGGGGGTCTTCCAGAAACAGGTGGTCTTGATATGGGCTGGGAGGGGGAGGGAAAGAAGGGAACATTGGCAATGGGGGCTTGAGGGGGCTGAGGAGCTTTAGTTAAAAAAAAATAAGTATAGATAAATAAATAACAGCTATGCGGGTGCCGGCCTGATATTCAGAGCCGACACCCGCATAGCTAAGCGGCCTTATTTAGGACAGTCCTTGAGCTGTTCTAAATAAAGCCACTTAGCTATGCAAGTGCCGCAGCAGTGTACCGAGGGAGGGGTGGTGTGGGTGGTCCGCCCCGGGTGCACACTGCAGAGGTGGTGAAGAGAGTAGTTGCGCAGCTGTCAGCTCCGCTGGTTCCCTGCTCCCTCTGTTACTTCCTGTTCCAGGGCAGAGGGAGCAGGGAACCAGCACCCCAGGAGGTAAGAGCAATGCGGGGGGGGGGGGGGTGGAGCGCTAGGAGGATGGGGCCAACTTTGCACCGGGGTGGGGATGACACTGCACCCGGAGAAGGGTGTGCAGCGGTGATCCGCCCCAGGTGACAGACGACCAAGGAACATCACTGGAGTGCCGGCACAGAATATTGCTGGCACCCACATAACCTGGGGTTCCTCCCCAGTGCCACCTCCAGCACTACCCCTGTTCTGTCCACTTTTTATTTGGGCAGTCTCAGGGGATATTCAGCGGCACTGTCCGGTTAAGTGTCGCTGAATATGCCCGGTTAGGCAGCGGGAAGCTATTTAAGCGGGCAGGAGAAGCTCTTGCCCACTTAAATCGCTTTGAATATAGGCCTCTTAGACTTACAAAGTTCCATAGGTTACAATCTTTGTAAGTCTAAGTGCTTTGAAAATACACCTCCAAGTATCTTCAGTTGGGACTCCAATGGATTAATTACATTATCAATTGTGAAGTTTTAATGGTTTATGAGATAGTGAAGGTTAGATAATAACAGAAATGTTGTTTTCTCTCTATTCAATTTTAGTTTAAAGGTGGAAGCCTAATTCTCCATCAGGTCTATACCAGATTTGATGATAGATAGCACTTCTTCAATAGAATATTTGAAAGGGATGTAGATGGTTACATCATCCGCATAAATAAAATTATTATAACCATGGGCATCGAGTACCTTTCCTAAGGGAGACATCATAATATTGAATAAGATGGGTGAAAGGGGGGATCCTTGTGGGACTCCATAGACTGGAGCCCATTTGGGTGAGATGGAATTAGGAGATTTGACTTGATAGGATCTAGATTTTAAAAATCCTCGGAACCAAGTTAGGACGGACCCTCTTATAACTAAGTTGTCCATTAGTGCACATAGCAAATTATGGCCTACTACATCGAATGCACTTGACATATCAAGTTGCGTTAAGGATGATTTTTCTGCCTAGGCTATCCCTTTCCACTAATTTTAAGAGATTTGTATAAGCAGTATAATAAATAAACTGAACCTTAACCTTCTCTGTCTACCTTGCCCTCCGATATTCAAAACCATTTAACTGGTCAGGAATGGCACCTGGCCAGTTAAATGGTACTTAGCTGGCTCTCTGGTGATATTTAGCAGGAGATAGCCAGCTGTCTCCTGCTGAATATCACCGGCTGGTGCCTAACAGAAAGCCAGTTATATCGCATGATATAACTGGCTATCTGTCAATTTTCAGCGCATCGCTGGCCCAATTTGGCCAGGTCAATACCTGGAAAATCTTTGGCCAGTTTCAACTTATCTGGCCAGCACTGAATATCACCTTGGCCAGTTAAGTTGGAACCGGCCAAAAATAAACTAGATATTCAGTGCTGGCCACCGAAAATAGTCCGGTATTGAACATCCGGGCTCAGCGCTGACCGCGGGAGGCAGCCTAGCTACTTCCTGCAGTCTGGGGCCCTTGGTCTTTATTGAGGAGGATACTGGGCTCACACCCATACTGAATACCTTCTTTGATGGTGATAATTCAAAGCAACTAAAGGAAATCACTGTAAGTTTAGAAGGAGTGATAGGGGGCCCCAAGGTCCAAAGGTGTTCCAGGTTCGATCTTTGATGTAGTTCTTTCATAGTTTTAATAAACCTCTGCTGTATATAAGTTTAGAAGGAGTCATACGGGGCCCCAAGGTTCAAAGGTCTTCCAGGTTCGATCTTTGATGCGGTCCTTTCATAGTTTTAATAAACCTCTGTGGCCACCACTCAGAAGAAACACAGCATGAAGAAAATACATTTATATTCTGTGTTTCTTTTGAGTGGTGGCCACACATTTCAGTCCTCAGTTGAGACCTGCTTGTCTGTATTCCGCTTAATATTCAGTTACGGTTAACTGGGTAGGAACGGCTCCTACATAGTTAACGGCTGCTGAGTCCACTACAGATATTCAGTGGTAATTAATGAGGTGATCCATCTGAATATCTGCACAGACCATCGCAGCACTCATAGTAACATAGTAACATAGTAGATTACGGCAGAAAAAGACCTGCATGGTCCATCTAGTCTGCCCAAGATAAACTCATATCTTGAATTTGTACCTGTCTTTTTCAGGGCACAGACCGTATAAGTCTGCCCAGCAGTATTTCCCGCCTCCCAACCACCAGTCCCGTCTCCCATCACCGGCTCTGGTACAGACCATATAAGTCTGCCCTCCCCTATCCTAGCCTCCCAACCACCAACCCCTCTTCCCTCCACCTGCTCCGCCACCCAATTTCAGCTAAGCTTCTGAGGATCCATTCCTGCTGCACAGGATTCCTTTATGCATATCCCACGCATCTTTGAATTCCGTTACCGTTTTCATCTCCACCACCTCCCACGGGAGGGCATTCCAAGCATCCACCACCCTCTCCGTGAAAAAATACTTCCTGACATCTTTTTTGAGTCTGCCCCCCTTCAATCTCATTTCATGTCCTCTTGTTCTACCGCCTTCCCATCTCCGGAAAAGATTTTTTTGCGGATTAATACCTTTCAAGTATTTGAACGTCTGTATCATATCACCCCTGTTCCTCCTTTCCTCCAGGGTATACATGTTCAGGTCAGCAAGTCTTTGGTCATACGTCTTGGAACGCAAATCCCATACCATTCTCGTAGCTTTTCTTTGCACCGCTTCCATTTTTTGAACATCCTTCGCAAGGTACGGCCTCCAAAACTGAACACAATACTCCAGGTGGGGCCTCACCAACGACTTGTACAGGGGCATCAACACTTCCTTTCTTCTGCTGATCACACCTCTCTCTATACAGCCTAGCAACCTTCTCACTATGGCCACCGCCTTGTCACACTGTTTCGTCGCCTTCAGATCCTCGGATACTATCACCCCAAGATCCCTCTCCCCCTCAGTACCTATCAGACTCTCACCGCCTAACACATACGTCTCTCGTGGGTTTCTACTCCCTAAATGCATCACTTTGCATTTCTTCGCATTGAATTTTAATTGCCAAACCTCAGACCATTCTTCTAGCTTCCTCAGATCCCTTTTCATGCTTTCCACTCCCTCCTGGGTGTCCACTCTGTTGCAAATCTTAGTATCATCCGCAAATAGGCAAACTTTACCTTCTAACCCTTCGGCAATGTCACTCACAAATATATTGAACAGAATCGGCCCCAGCACTGATCCCTGAGGCACTCCGCTACTCACCTTTCCCTCTCTGGTTTGTGCTGGGGGGGTATCTAGGGGCAGAGACAAGAGTTATCCAGGCATCAATGATATTCAGTGTTAGTGCCCAGATAACTATCTGGGCAAGTTAGGCTGCAAAGATAGCACTCTTATCCTGCCCAAATAGCTATCCAGATACTGGCACTGAATATTGGCAGCACCCGGAGAACTTCCATCAGCTGCCAGTCTCCTGGATATTCAGTGCAGTAACCAGATATAGCCCGACACTGAATATCTTATTTATTTATTTACAGATGCTTGATATACCGCAAAGACCAATGTTGACTTCTATGCAGTTTACAATGGTAAGCAAAACAACAGGAGTGAACAGAGAGAGAGAGGAAATGAGGGGCAGGAGAGGAGGAAAGCAGATTAATTAGGTTTTAGAAAAGCCGTGGAGAAGAGTGGTTTTGAGAACAACCTTAAACTTAGCGTAAAAGGATTCCAGGCAGAGTTGGAAAGAGAGTGCATTCCAAAGTTTGGGACCAGTGTAACTAATGGTGATGTTCAGGTGGATAAGGGAAGGTGGTGGAAGTATGACTTGACTAGAATTAGTGAAGTGGAGGGTTCTGGGAGGAGCATATGAAATAAGCAGATGATTAATATTGGTGAGAGCTGATGGATAACACCCCTTGAAAACAAGAATTAGGATTTTGAAGTTGATGTGTGATGAGACGGATAACCAATGTTCTCTTTGAAGAAGAGGGTGATGTTATCAAAAGGCTTAGAATTATGAAGAAGACAGACTGTGGTAGAATGAACAAGCCAAAGGTTTTTAAGGGAGTATAGTGGCAGGTCTGTGAAGAGAGAGTTGCAGTAATCCAGATGAGGAATCACAAGGCTGAGTAAGAGTGTCAGGTTCTCAGGTTCAGAGCCCACGGGGCCAGGCTCTGGAGCAAACGTGAGCCCTTGGGCTGCTGACGAGGAGCGACAGCAGCAGGCAAAACCCACCAACCAATGCTGGGCAAGCACACCGGCACCGGCAGGGACTGCAGGCACCGCCCAGCGAGCCGGAACACATGGACTGGAATCCCCCGGACTGGAGGACACAGGACTGGAACACTGGACTGCAATCCCCCGGACTGGAGGACACAGGACTGGAACACACACCGGACCAGAACACACTGGACTGGAGCACACTGGACTGGTCCGTACAGCTTCACCTGCGCTTGGCCACTACCCCCCCAAGGGTTGAGCCCTTGGGTTCGAGTGGCCGGCAGGACTTACCGGATACCGGATGAGACAGGGACCAGGACTGGAAACAGAAGTACTCCTAAACCTAAACTGATCTAAGTGCTCCCAAGCCCTAAACCAGCAGGAGTGTTCCTAACAGTAAACTGACAAAAGGACTTCCTAAGCCCTATACTAAACAAGAGCTCCTAAGCCCTGCTCAACAAAGGGACTTCCTAAGCCCTAAACTAACAGAGCAGGGAACTAAATACACAAGCTAGCAAAGGAGCTTCCTAAGCCCCCACGCTACAGCAGTGCACCACCGCACTAACCTAACCCAGGTGCCACTAAGCACCAAGCTACCGGAGTACTTCTCACAGCGAACTGAAGTGCCTCTAACAGCACCAAACCCAGAAGTACTTCTAACAGCAAACTGAAGTGCTTCCTACAGCACCCAAAACCAGAAGAACTTCTAACAGCAAACTAGCAGTGCTTCCTACAGCACCAAAACCAGAAGTACTTCTAACAGCAAACTGCAGTGTTCCTAACAACACCAAACCCAGAAGAACTTCTAACAGCAACAGAGCTTCCAAAGCCCTACACACAGCAATGCTTCCAAAACCACCAAGAGGGAAAAGCAGGGGAACCACAAGGGAAAAGCAGGAAAGCAAACACACAGTCACAAGTGCACACTGCACTCACACTAACCTGGACCTTTAGCAAAAGCAAGCAGGGAAACTAGACACAAAGTCAGAAGTGCACACTGCACCGCCCTACCTAAAGCAAACGCAACCGTTGCAAAGGCTCTGAAGGAAAGAACACCACTTCCTTATCAAGGCCCTCCCTGATGATGTCACACTCCCTAGACCCAGGCAGCACACTGAAACACAGAGAGCACACTGAAACCCATAGAGGCCCAACCCACACCAATGCAGCACCGTGAAGCACTTGAAGCCAGTACACCCAAAGAGAGGTAGAGCTAACTCAGTCCACACACACAGCTGTAGTAAAGTGAGACAATTAGAGTCATGCTGCTGGAAGCTGCCAGCACAGAGCCAGCTCAGAAAGGACAGACAAAAGAAACAGAAGCCAGCTAAGCTGACCACCAGGAAAAAGGTAAGTTTGAGAGGGGTTATGACCACAATCATAACAAAGAGAAAGCGAATGGCAGAAGAAGGGAGAACAAATCTGACCAAACAAGTATGATGGAGGGAAAAAAAGGAGGCGCAAAGAACAGAATCAATCTGAAGTTTAAATGTAAGCTGATGATCAAAGATCACTCCAAGAAATTTAATGGAATCTCTAAAGATGAGTGGTGAATCTTTGATACGAGGAGGAAGGGGTTGGCTATATAGGGGTTAGTGAATTGCCTTACATTTGCTGGTGTTGAGGATGGTACAGGCAGTAGTCGCACAGCCAGGAAGAGACCTTATCAAGGGAAAAATTAAGTTCAGAGAGGTCAGGGGGCTCAGTTGTAAGGTGGTAGAGAAGCTGAATGTCATTTGCATAACAGAAGGGAGTGCAGTTAAATGATTCAATCAAAGTGAGGAGAGGGGCGAGAAAAATACTGAAAAGGGTAGATGGTAGGATAGATCCTTGAGGAAAACCATACCAAAGGGAGAAATAGGGGAACGGGACTGATGGTGGGAGAGCTGGAATGTCCTGTTGTTAAAGTAGCTGTGGAAACAATTGAAGACTGTGCCTGTGAGACCAATTATGGTCAGACAGATAAGGAGAAGGTTGTGATCCAACAGACTAAATGCTTAGGATAGGTCAAAAGACACAACTGCAACAGAGAAATGCTGGTCTAGTGAAGTTCTGATGGTGTCATGGAATGAAAATATTATAGTTTCTATGCTATGATCCTTCCTAAATCTGACCGCGGTGGCCAACATTCAGCCAGTGGCAATCGGCATTTTTTAAGTGCTGACTGCCTCCAGGTGAATTAGAGCCAGATGGCCAATGCCAGGCCATGTCCAGTCACTAGCATTGAATATCTGGGTCTTCAGTGAACCTAGAAATTATGCAAATTGCATTGGGGTGGTCAGAGCCAGTATTCAGCAGCATTGCCCAGTTAAGTGTGTTAGCAGAGTCGCTTTTGCAGCATTATTGACAGGACAAGAGTTGATTTCAGGAACAATAAACTTTTAATGCAAATCAAATGAACATAACAAAACAGAGATTTCAAAGCACATATTTTCTTCTGGGCTGCTCTTTGTAGCAGACTCACTCATAACAGGGAGGGGGCACTTCATGTTTACCAAATCATATATGGTTTATCACCCTCCTACATGCAACAAGTAATTGATTTACCTTCACGTAATACAGTAAAAACATTTAGAGAATACCTGACGTTCCATTATCCAAACTGCAAAGGTCTTTCTTGCAAATCAATCCTTGTCAAAGCCTTCACATATCAGAGTACCAAACTTTGGAATTCTCTACCCAAGCAATAAAGGTACTTAGAAGATTATCTGAGATTACATAATTTACTAAAGGCTAGAATATTGGTTATGCTGAAACATATAAAAGAGACAGCAACATTAGTTTATTGTCTTTTGATAAGATATGTACATAATAGAAAAGCCTTTAGTAATTTACAGAATCATTAAGTACCTTAATTGCTTGGGTTGAGAATTCCAAAGTTTGTTAAATGTTATAATTAATTATCTGTAACAAAAGAGAGGGAACAAAGTACAAACTAAAGTCCAAACAAAAAAACAGCACCACGGGCCTTTAAAAATGGAACACAGTTCTTTAATGAATGAGCCTTGACAAAAAGACCCGACACGGGCCGTGTTTCGGTGACTAGCACCTGCGTCAGGGGTCTACATAGAATACAAAACATAGAAATAATATATTTTTAAAATTTTTTTAAAATATAATGAGTAAAACCAAAGATTAATATTTAGACTCATCAAGCATACATATATAAGCCTATATAAACACCTAAAGCATTTAATATTTTAACATTGCATTTAATATTTTAACATTCTCATATATTATTATATAGTAATTTAAAAATAAATGGATAATTAATCAAAACAAAAATGGTAACTCACCACAGTGATGACGTGGAAAACTTGGGGAATAACTCGAATATATTCCTCTACAATATATTATTCCTTACTTTTGGACAAAAAATTTTTCATATATTAATATTATATGTTTAAAACGCTTATTTTAATTATTTATAATATATTTTATAAAAAGGTCATATTATATAATACTGGCTATAACTAAATTTCATATTCATAAAAGCTTAAACTAACAGGTCAAAAATAATTTTTTAAAACATTTTAAAATATACAATAAATTTCAAACATTACACTGATAATATCATAAACCTTCAAAAACATTCAAATCAGCACAGAAATGAATAAATATATACATCTTCAAATATAAAAAAGCCAAAACTATAATATCTAGTGGCATTACTTGATCTTAATTTTAAAAAGACAACATTTTGTCACTATATGTGTATGTGTACATACACACATACACACACATACATATATACACATACACACATACACATATATATATATATATACACATGCATGTGTGTGCACGTATACACACACACAAACATATATTATAGCATTAACAGGGCTTCTATTATCTTTTGGAGCTCTGGGTATATTTGTTTCGTTATCTGTCAATTACAATTAATTATGTAAATTTTATTTGTAACTGCTAATGGTATTTTAGCTAGTGACAAAATACCTTTAAAATTTGCATTTATTTTGTTATCTGCCAATCACAATGAATTATACAAATGGCATCTTAAATAGTGACAAAGGGTTAACAGGGCTTTTGTTCACATACATATGTTTCTCACATCAGCATTCATTTAATAAAATGTCTTCAATATTTCTTTTAGAACATAGCAAAAATGATTTTCATAAGCAATAAAATACTGACTTTCATTTTAACTCAAGTGTCAAAAGAAAAAAATCTGTATACCTCAGACTGTATTGCCAAACAGAAGGGTTTCAATAAGTATAACAAACCATAATGCCACAGACATTACCAAGAGGATTGTGCAATTGATAAAAGTTATCAAATCATGAGGCAGCAAATACTATAGTGCCTAACTAAGAAACTTCCTACAATTTATTGTCATGACAAAAACTTACCCCCACGTCTCATGTAGTAAAAGCTACAAAGCACCAAGGCACTTTCACTTTCTGTATCAAAATGGATGAAGAGCTGTGCTCTCAAAAGGCTCTGCTTTTAATACAATCTCAAAAGGCTCTGCTTTTAATACTCTCAAAAGGCTCTGCTTTTAATACTCTCAAAAGGCTCTGCTTTTAAGGAATAATATATTGTAGAGGAATATATTCGAGTTATTCCCCAAGTTTTCCACGTCATCACTGTGGTGAGTTACCATTTTTGTTTTGATTAATTATCCATTTATTTTTAAATTACTATATAATAATATATGAGAATGTTAAAATATTAAATGCAATGTTAAAATATTAGATGCTTTAGGTGTTTATATAGGCTTATATATGTATGCTTGATGAGTCTAAATATTAATCTTTGGTTTTACTCATTATATTTTAAAAAATTTTTAAAAATATATTATTTCTATGTTTTGTATTCTATGTAGACCCCTGACGCAGGTGCTAGTCACCGAAACACGGCCCGTGTCGGGTCTTTTTGTCAAGGCTCATTCATTAAAGAACTGTGTTCCATTTTTAAAGGCCCGTGGTGCTATAATTAATTATCTATCATATTTTTTATGTTTTTCTTGAATGCAAGCCACACTGAACCTGAATTTGTTTGGGATAATGTGGGATACAAATGTCATAACTAAAATAAACCAAACTCCAAGTTGACTGTGTTACCATTTGCTGGCTCCCAAAATTTAAAGCGTATAATGACATCTACCCAATCTTATGGATATCAATTGACACCAGCCAAATACAGGTTTTTTTTTTTTATTTCTTTTGTGTAAGAATAAAATAAATACATGTATCTTTATGCTATCCAAAGACAGGAAGTACACCTTGTGAACTGTGACTAGCATTATACTGACACATACAGATTCTACACAGCACTGAGAACTGTTGTTGCTAATACAATACATGTCTAAAAAAAATGCCATTGAATAGTGCTAGCATTCTAGTTCAATGTGGTATAAGTGTGCAGGAGCCTGGTGTGCTGGAGCCAGCTCGCACCGGCTCTCAAGAGCCAGTTGTTAAATTTTTAAAGCTCTTGCTAGCCGGTTGTTCTGGCAGGCGAGCCGGCTCCCAGGGGCGGTGCAACCCGGCGGTAAGTGAGGTAAGCATGGCAGGAGGGTGCCACAAGCCATGCTTACCTCACCTCCCGCCGCTCTGGGGGGTTTAAATCGTTGATTTACCTCCGTCGCAGTAGCCGCAGTGAAAGTCCATCTCTAGTCTTCCCTTCATTCCCGTCAGTGTCCCACCTTCTTCTGATATCATTTCCTCTTTCCACGAGGGCAGGACACTGACAGGAAACGAAGGGAAAGCTAGAGACGGGCTTTCACTGCGGCTGCTGCGACGGAGGTAAATCAATGATTTAACCCCCCCCCCCCCAGGATGGCAGGAGCAAAAAGAGGAATGTTGGGGGGAGAAGAGGGCGGGCAGGTGGACATTGGAAAGGGAGGACAGAGGAGCATCAAAGCCATCGATGGATATGGATTGGAAGGCAGGGCCCAGGGAGAGAGGAGAAATTGCTGGACATGGAGGGGAGGGGAGGGCAGGGGAGAGAGGACAGCTGCTGGGTATGGATGGCTGGAGGGGGGTAGGGGAGAGAAGAGAATCGCTGGGTATGGATGGCTGGAGGGGGGGGCAGGGGGAAGAAGAGAATCGCTGGGTATGGATGGCTATGGGGGGGCAGGGGAGAGAATAGAATCGCTGGGTATGGGTGGCTGGAGGGGGGACAAGGGAGAGAAGAGAATCGCTGGGTATGGATGGCTGGAGGGGGGCATGGGGGCAGGGGAGAGAAGAGAATTGCTGGATATGGATGGCTGGAGGGAGGGCAGGGGAGAGAAGAGAATCGCTGGGTATTGTTGGCTGGAGGGAGGGCAGGGGAGA
The DNA here is from genome assembly GCF_901765095.1 of Microcaecilia unicolor. Lineage (NCBI taxonomy): Eukaryota > Metazoa > Chordata > Amphibia > Gymnophiona > Siphonopidae > Microcaecilia > Microcaecilia unicolor. Next base: position 82,525,095 of record NC_044038.1, on the reverse strand, counting down.
AAAGAGAATCGCTGGGTATGGATGGATGGAGGGGGCAGGGGAGAGAAGAGAATCGCTGGATAAGGATGGATGGATGGATGGATGGATGGAGGGCAGGGGAGAGGATAGTTGCTGGACATCGGTGGACGGCTGGGAGGGCAGGGGAGAGGAAAGTTGCTGGACACAGCAAACACCAATGCATACTTTTACGTGAAGGTTGGGTGGACAGGTTTCAAATACCCATTTACCAAGACTTTTAGAAATTGCTCTCAATATTTGTGTGCATGTATGTCTGTGTCTAGGGGGTAGGGGTGCAGATTAAGGGCCTAAAAGTGAATTGGGAGGGGGGTAAGAATGAAGGTTCATCTAGGACACCAAGAGGGGCATAATCGAACGTGAACGCCCATCTCCAAGGGCGTCTATGTCCGAGAACGGGTATGTGAAGGGGCGGGACAGACCGTATTTTCGTAAAAAATGGGCGCCCATCTTTTTTTTTGATAATACGGTTTGTGCCTGGCAAATGCATCGGAGTTGTGCGGATTTGAGCTGGGCAGTTTCGTTTTTCAGCGATAATGGAAACTGAAGGCACCCAGCTCAAAAATGAACAAATCCAAGGCATTGGGTCGTGGGAGCCAAGATTCGTAGTGCACTGGTCCCCCTCACATGCCAGGACACCAACCGGGCACCCTAGGGGGCACTTGTAACAATTAAAAAAAAAAGTTAAATTCCTCCCGTCCATAGCTCCCATCCCTTGGGTGCTGAGCCCCTCAAATCCCCCCCAAAACCCACTGCCCGCAACTCTACACCATTACCATAGCACTTATGGCTGAAGAGGGGCACCTAGATGTGGGTACAGTGGGTTTTTGGGGTTTTTGGAAGGCTCAACATTAACCACCACAAGTATAACAGGTGGGGGGGGGGATGGGCCTGGGTCCACCTGCCTGAAGTCCACTGCACCCACTAACAACTGCTCCAGGGACCTGCATACTGCTGTGATGGAGCTGGGTATGGCATTTGAGGCTGGAAAAAAAGTTGTTAAAGTTGGGGTTTTTTTGGTGGGAGGGGGTTAGTGACCACTGGGGGAGTCAGGGGTGGTCATCCCCGATTCCCTCCAGTGGTCATCTGGTCATTTAGGGCACGTTTTTGGGACATTCGTGAAAAAAAAGGGTCCAAAAAAGCGACCTTAATTCGTGCTAAAAACGGCCATTTTTTTTTTCAATTATTGGCCGAAGGCGCCCATCTCTGCTTGGCCGATAAACTCGCCCCAATCCTTGGGCAAGACAGGTCCCTAAAGAACTGAAGCAGGCTGAAATACCTTGGGTGGAAGGAAGTCCCAAAAGTATTGAACCTCCTGAAAGTAAAGGCTGCTTGGTGATTAACACTGTCTTGAGGGGAAATCCTGCTTGTGGGACAAGTACTATTTGTTTGCTACTGACTGGGACCAAAAAGCAGGGATTTCCGAAGGACTATTGCATTCCCCTCAGGGAAGGGGGCAAAGTCTTTGTGTAATTGGCTGATGTACTAAGCAAGGCAAAACTGCCCTGCCGGAGAAGCAAGTCTCTACTCTGGAGTGAAGTTTTGTTTATGAATCTGGAAAATAAAGAAATGTTTTGAAGTATTTCCTGGTGGCAGTTTTGTGAAGTTCTGACTAATCATGGGAGGCAGCTTCCTCCCCCAACTGCACTGCTCTTTTCAGTAGCATATCCTTGCATGTGGTTAGTGAGACAGCTGTCTGGAATTTATTTTCTATGCTGTGAAGACTGTACAGAATACTTGAGATAACCGTAGCTTTTGAGGGCCCACATGGAGAAACACAGACTCTGGTGTCCTCCTGCACAAAACTGACCCCCCCCCCTCCCCCTCCTCCTGAACAATATAACACTTACTTTTCAAAGCCCATTCCTGTGCCAGACAGTCCCCTGTGACAGGCTCTGTATCTCTGGCAATCCCCATATTATTTTTAATCTGTAAAATAACAGTTGCACAAACTGAAAACTGCCTCCCACTAAAGAGCACATTACTTTTCGGAACAGGTTGCTATAATTAAAACATTGCAAGGAAATGAAATGTAGTGGTGCCACGGTCTGTTATCTCTTCATCCTGCCCTCCTTTTTCTATTAAACCCATTAAGAGGGCTATGGGGTCCCCCACAGCTCAGGTGAACAGAGATTCCTCTTCCCTGTAAATAAAGGGGCGGACATGTTTAGCAGGAGCAGCCAAAGACTTCCTCTACAGGGCAGTGATCCAGTGGAATGGGCCTGAAGGTAGATGGGGGGGGGGGGGGGGAAGATACCCATCTTGGTAGCCAGGTGGGGCGTCCTAGTGACCTATGCTAGTTCCCCCAGGGGGAAAACCATGTGGGAGGCCTCCGGCAGGAGGGGGCGTCGAAAGTGGAGGGGGAGGGTCGGCAGTGAGGGGGGGTGGAAAGTAGAGGGGGCCATGGCTAAATCTGTGGGGGCCCATGCCCCTGTGACCCCACCTAGCTACGCCCCTGGCACCTGTGGTCATGGAGACTGGGAGGAAATGGATGAGTTAGGGGTTTGTTCAATATAGAAGTAGTGTTTCATCATGTCTGCTTCAGCCTTTCTCATGCCTGAGACAACTTAGGAAAAAAACTCCAACTGGCAGACCCTGGAACTCAGGGAGTGCCTGACAAAGAAAAAGTACCAGTAGGTACTGGTAAATAAAATACTTTTCAGATTTTTCCAGATGTAACCAAAGCCATCCATCATTTAATGAAGTGAACTAGTCAATACCTTAGATCTTACAGTATGTATAGCTGTGTCTGAGTTTGCACAAGAGAATGCATGTCACTGTTCTCTACTGGGTGAAGGGAGCCTCAGTATAGAGAGGTCCCCATTACCTTGAGCTTACAAAGTACTGATTATTACACTTATCAGATTTCTGGAGTTTTCCTACCCTGGTTGGAGTAAAAGGCTCACATATTTGATATACCGCCTTTCTGCAGGTACAACCAAATCAGTTTACATATATACTATTTGCAGGTATTTAGTGGGCTCACAATCTAAGTTTTGTACCATGGAAGGTTAAGTGACTTGCCCAGAATCAGAGACTTTGCTGCTTGCTTTAAGACTCAAGAACCTGCTGCAGGCAGCTATGGAGAAATCCTGGGTAGGTTCCTTTAAACCAGTGCAATGAAGTTAACTTTATTGGGCTGTTTTGACCTGGGAGGGGGAGGGGGGTTGTGATGCTACTGAAGAGGATTCTGTTGGGAGTGGAGAAGAAACTGAGGAAAAAACTGAAGATGATGGCTGTGGGCTGCAGAAATCCACAGGACTTAGCCCCTGAGCCCAAGTAAAAAGATTTCTCTGATTTCATAACTGAGCCCCACCCCTGGCCTGAGCAGACAAAGAGGGAATTCCACAGAAAACCCTCACCATTAACACAAGACCAGTCTCGCCCAGAATTGGGAGAAGGATGGAACTGCATTTAGAAGTATTTGGTCCAGGAAAGGACTTCTGGCCAAACAGGGAAGTGAAAAGGAAATGGGACTTGATATACCGCCTTTCTGTGGTATTTTGCAACTACATTCAAAGCGGTTTACATATATTCAGGTACTTATTTTGTACCAGGGGCAATGGAGGGTTAAGTGACTTGCCCACAGTCACAACGGGGCCTACAAAGGTTTTGTTTCAACACATGTTACACAGTGACGATGTGGTTGAGAAGGTTTCATCTCAAGTAAAGATTTAGTTAATATCTGAGCTCTCAAAGAACATCTCCACCATATCTCATCAGGCTCTATCTGAAGTGTGTGCACACCATGCAAAGTGTTTTGCTTGTTTTCTAGTTTTCTTTCATCCCCTTTTGGTTGCCAGTTCTTGCAGCTTGGCACTTGGTCTAGAACAATACTACAGTACCAGTGCTTCCAAGGCCAGCGCTCCTTTTTGTTGAAACTAAACTTAATGCTTTATGTTAATGTCTGTTTAATGATCCATCTGATTATATTCTTGTAAATATATTTGTATGCTTTAGTGTACAGTACAGTTACTAAGTGTATGCCAGTAAAGGCTGTTTGTTATTGAACACTGTTCTCTGGTAAATTCTAAAGTGCAAGGGGGGGCGGGGTTGTCATGCAGTTCAGGGAGCTATTAACTCTTTTGATACCACCTACCTACACTTTACCAAACACAAGTCCCAGAACCCTGATTTCAGGTCCTGGAGGGCTCAGCCCCACAAAATCCATAAGAATAATAAGAGCTGCAGTACTTGGTCAGACCAAGGGCCCATCTAGCACAGAATCCGGTTTCCAGCAGATGCCAGTCCAGGTCACAAGATCCTGGCAGGATCCTCAAAAATAGCAAGATTCTATGCTACCAACCCCAGGGATAAGCAGTGGCTTTCCCCAAAAATCTGAAGGTGTACAAGGTCTGCCTTCTGCAGAGCATAAACAGCAGCAGGGCAGATAGGATGAGCTTGGGGCTTACAGCTGTAATGCCGAAAAGCTAGTAGCAGCTTCCCTTGACCCTACATGTGGCAGGTCCCTGTCTCTTTTCCCGGATACACACACGTTCCTCCCCTTTTCTGGAACAGCCATTCTGATTTCTTCTAGGGCTCTGTGCTCTGTTCTTTCTTCAAAACTGTGGGACCAGTGTAGGAGTACAGGCATTGAACAGGTCAAAGTCACTATGAGCCATCCCTCATTTAATGAAGTGATTCTAAAAGAAAACAGAACAACTGGTTTAGCAGTGGTGCCAGAAGAAAATCTGGAGAAAGTAAGGGGAAGATTAACAATCTTGAGTGAGAATCAGTTTGAAGGCCAAGGGAAAGGGATTAGAATTGTGAAGGCTGACCTGTTGGACAGATGTGTGGAGATTGAGGCAACTAGAATGGGGATGTGGAGAGGGTGCACTGAGACAAAAGTGTAGAGGAGAGGAATGAGGGGGGAGAGTTCACAGGGTTTTGGGAAGAGCTACAGAGGAGATGGTCTGGGAGAAGGGGTGAAAGAGAGTGAGATATAAGAACATAAGAGTAGCCATACTGGGTCAGACCAATGGTCCAGCTAGCCCAGTATCCTGTTTCCAACAGTGGCCAAAGAAACCCAAATCGTGGCAACATTCCATGCTACCAATCCCAGGGCAAACAGTTGCTTCCCCATGTCTTTCTCAATAGCAGACTATGGACTTTTCCTCCAGGAACTTTTCCAAACCTTTTTTTAAACTCAGATACACTAACTGCTGTTACTACATCTTCCGGCAAAGAGTTCCAGAGCTTAATTATTCGTTGAGTGAAAAAATATTTCCTCCTATTTGTTTTAAAAGTATTTCCATGTAACTTCCTTGAGTGTCCCCTAGTCTTTGTACTTTTGGAACGAGGGAGCAGAGAGTGTGGGGTAGGAGATGGGCTAAGGAAGAGAAAAATGGAGTGTGTGGGAATGGATTTCATTTTAGTTACACAAATCACTCTTGAGTGTGCCTGAGGCAGACACATCAGTAACATAAGTGAAGACAAGTGTTGTAGAAAGCAAGTCTAAAGTGTACACACATTATACTAGATAGACATGGTGGGGCATTTTTGATATGACATCTAAATCGGATTTTGAACATTTTGGGAAAAACATCCAAAAATCCAGTAGCGAATATGGCCATTTTCAAACAACAGGCTTATTTTCAAAAGAGAAGGGCGCCCATCTTTCAACACAAATCGAAAGATGGGCGTCCTTCTCCCAGGGTCGCCCAAATTGGCATAATCGAAAGCTGATTTTGGGCGTTCTCAACTGCTTTCCGTCGCAGGGATGACCAAAGTTCACGGGGCGTGTCAGAAGTGTAGCGGCGTGCCTAACACATGGGTGTCCTCGACCGATAATGGAAAAAAGAAGGCTGTCCTTTACGAGCACTTGGGCGACTTTACTTGGTCCATTTTGTTTTACGACCAAGCCTCAAAAAAGTGCCCAAACTGACCAGATGACCATCGGAGGAAATCGGGGATGACCTCCCCTTACTCCCCCGGTGGTCACTTATCCCCTCCCACCCTAAAAAAAAAACTTTTTAAATATTTTTTGCCAGCCTCTATGCCAGCCTCAAATGTCATACCCAGCTCCATCACAGCAGTATGCAGATCCCTGGAGCAGTTTTAGTGGGTGCAGTGCACTTCAGGTAGGCGGACCCAGGCCCATCTCCCCTCACCTGTTACACTTGTGGTGGTAAATGTGAGCCCTTCAAAACCCACCAGAAACCCACTGTACCCACATCTAGGTGCCCCTTCACCCCTTAGGGCTATGGTAGTTGTGTACAGTTGTGGGGGGTGGGTTGGGAGGGTTGGGGGGCTCAGCACACAAGGTAAGGGAGCTATGCACCTGGGAGCAATTTGTGACGTCCACTACAGTGCCCCCTAGGGTGCCCGGTTGGTGTCCTGGCATGTGAGGGGGACCAGTGCACTACGAATGCTGGCTCCTCCCATGACCAAATGGCTTGGATTTGGTAGTTTCTGAGATGGGCGTCCTCAGTTTCCATTTTGGCCGAAAATCGAGGATGACCATCTCTAAGGTCGACCTAAATTTCGTGATTTGGGCGTCCCCGACTGTATTATTGAAACGAAAGATGGATGCCCATCTTGTTTCAATAATACGGGTTTCCCCGCCCCTTCGCCGGGACGTCCTGCGAGGACGTCCTCAGGAAAACTTGGGTGCCCCTTTCAATTATGCCCCTCAAAAGATCTCAGATACACATCTCACCATTACCCTCTTATATTGTATGGTGAGTCCTCCAAAACCCACAAACAAATTACTGTACACCACTACAACAACCTTTATGGCTCCAGGTGTCACCTAAATGTGGGTTTTGTAGGGCTTACACATTCCACCACAAGTGTTAATGTTAGAGTGGGATATGGGCCTGGGTGCCTTTCTCTACAGTCTGCTGCACCGACCACTAGGCTAATTCAGGGACCTGCTTGCTGCTCTAATAGGACTGGACATAACATCTGAAGCTGTTGTAGAGGCTGGTATGTACTGTTTTTTTCACTTCTCTAGGGGAGAGTAACCTAATGGTTAATGCAGTGGGCCTTGATCCTGGCAATTTGGGTTCAGTTCCCACTGCAGCTCCTTGTGACCTTGGAGAAGTCAATTGACTTAACCCTCCATTGCACCAGGTACAAAAACTTAAGATTGTGAGCTCACTAGGGACAGAGAAAATACCTGCATATAATGTGTACAATGCTGCATACATCTAGTAGTGCAATAGAAATGATTAGTTGTAGTATCCTTGGGGGGTAAGAGGGGATCAGTAACCACCAGGGGACCAAGGGGAGGGATATCATGCCTTAATCCTTCCAGTGGTCACCTGGTCATTTTCAGCATCTTTTTGTGACTTAGTTGTGATAGACACTTTGGTCTAGACCTGTTTCAAATTTTTAGCCCTGGACATTTTTGCTTTGTTCCATTATGACAGAAAAACATCCATGTTTTGGGAATGCCCGAATCCCGCCCCCAACATACCCCCTTGTGGTTTGCACACACTGCAGAGAAAAATGTCTCAAATACGAGTTATGAAAATTGTGATTTGGACGGTTTTGGAGAAAACGTCCAAATGCCACTTTCTGCCATTTTGTTTTTAGATAATTTTCTCTTTTGAAAATGAGCCCCATAAGGAGCCATAGGATCATGAAACCTGGGACATTTGAGTTCTGTTCACTCTGAGATTTTCAGGGGAGGGGCTGAAGCTGCATGGATTTTCTCTCTGCTTCCAGCTCCCCCCCCCCCCCCCCCCCCCCCCACCCCATCCCCAGGATTTACTTTCTTCTTAACTAATATCATCTAGAAGACAGTAAAACAGTTTCCAATATTTGGTGTTTCTGACATGATTTTTTGGCTCAGCATTTCTCTGTTCTCATTCTCAGCCTTTTTCTCAGTTCCTTTTGTTTTGTTTCTATCTCTCTTTGGTGGCCTCTTTTTTTTTCCTCTGTCTTTCAGTTCTGTCTCAACTTTCTCCATCATTTTCCTTCACCATCAGATATTTTAATACTTTCTCTTCTTTCTTGTTTTGTTTTCTCTTCTTCTTCTTCTTTCTACTTGTTTTCCTTTTGGCATTTTTCTCCTCTTTCCTCCATTACTCATCCTTTTCCTCCTACACTATCCCTTTGGATTCCTTCCTCTCTTCCAATCTTGGGTCCTTTTCTCATCTGTCTTCTGTCATTGCTGTGTAGCCAAAAGTTGTTCACATACATATAGAAGGTCCAATGGAATGTCTAGGGCTGTTCTGAAAAATTAACCAAATAGTGGGTACAGTGGAATGTTGATTATCAGAACTCTGATTATCCGGATGTCCAATGATCGGGACTGGTGCTGCAGTTTATTGTTTTTAAATCTGAAACAAAAACTGTACACTGTACTGTATTCTGGAAACTAGAAACATGTTTTTAACAAAGTTATGAATAAGATTTGATGAAAAGCGTATGCTAGTACAGTAGAGTACCTGCACTGCAGTGGTGTAGCTATGGATGGGCCTGGGTGGGCACAGACCCATCCAGCAGCAGTGCCTCACTCTCCTGTCTCTCTCTCCTCCGCCAGTGGCCCAGCATCTGTCCCCTCTCTGAATCCTCCCCAGTATACCTCAGTGATTCATCTTCACAGCCTGCGCTAGCCTCCGCAGGCTTCCATCTGGAAATTACATCAACAAGAGTGGGGACAGCAGAAGAAAACCCTGCCCTTTCCTTTTCCTCCCAACTCCCATATGGAAAGGTTTCTACAGTACAGTGCTGGGTTTCTTTCTAACATCAAGAAAATTAAAATGCCATCAAAGCGAAAAAGGGTTGTTCTGTCATTAAAAACCAAAACAAACACTGCTGTCCTCCAAGGAATTCCAAACTACCCAGTGACTGCAGCTGATTCAAAACAATGCTTTCTCATGCTACAATCATGTCACTCCTCCATAAAGAACACTGGTTACCTGTCGCTTTCCGAATTCCATACAAACTGCTTCCTCTAGTTCATAAGATCTACCGTTCAGGCCAGCCTCCTTATTTGTCTCAATATCCAATTCCCTATCGTCCCTCTTGGATGCTTCGCTCTTCTCAGGAACACTTGCTTCAGATCCCTTCACTTTGACACCTCCACCTTTCCTCCATACGCAAACACATATTTAGTGTGACAGGACCACTGCTTTGGAATGATGACTCTCTAGCTTTTCGACTAGAAACTCCCTTGCCTGCCTTTAAGGCCCAACTTAAAGCTTATCTGTTTACCAAGGCCTTTGATTCTTATAGTGCCTCGTTGCCTGCTGGTCTGACTGTAGCCCCTTAATGGTGTTCATTCTCTCTCTTCTTCTCCTATATCTACTCCCTTTTACTTATTTTTATGGAGTTCCTTTCTGTTTCTGTTGATAATTATTGAATTTATATTGTAAACTGCTCTTGAGCAATATATCAAGCTCACTATTAAACTTGGAAACTTGGAGTGTCGGGGAAAAAATTGGCAGAAGAACATGGTGTAGGAACATCAACAATATCCAACATAAAAAGACAAAGTGATGCTCTTGTCAACTATGTTTCGGTTTTTGAAAAAGAAGAAAGGAGTTCCAGAAAAAAACAACACATAAAAAGGTCAACTAATGAACAAGTAGATAGTGTTCTATATCTATGGTTTTTACCAAAAAGATCATTGGGCCATCTGACTTCTGGGCCGATATTAGCCAAAAAGGTGCTGTTATCAGCAACTTTATGGGGATTCCAAATTCAAAGCCAGCACTGGATGACTTTGAAATTTTAAACATCACCACGGAATTAGGAAGATTAAAATTCATGGTGAAAATTTTTGTGTGAATTTACCAGCGGCTAATAACTTTCTTGTACAATTTAATGACCTTATCAAAAACTGTGATCCTGATTGTGTTTATAATGCAGACAAAACGGGTCTGAATTGGAAATCACTCCCCAGTACATCTCTGATTAGTCATAAGGAGCAATCAGCTCCTAGGTCCAAAGAATGTGTCACACTGTTAGTGGAGGGAAATGCAACCGTAAGTCAGAAGTTGGAGTTATTGCTAACTAGTAAAAAAGGCCCGTTTCTGACACAAATGAAACGGGCGCTAGCAAGGTTTTCCTCGGAGTGTGTATGTTTGGGAGAGTGTATGTGAGAGTGACTGTGTGAGAGTCAGAGTGAAAGTGTGAGTGTGTGAGAGAGAGAGTGAGTCTGGGTGTGAGTGTGTTTGTGAGAGAGTGTGTGTGTGAGAATGAGAGTGTGTGCAAGTGTGTATGTGAGACACAGTGTGAGAGAGAGTGTGTGTGTGTGTGCGAGAGAGAGAGTGTGTGTGAGACACAGATTCTCTGTGAGAGTGAGTGTATGAGACCAAGCGAGTGTGTGAGTGACTGTGTGGCACATAGAGAGTGAATGTGATACAGTGTGAGACAGAGTGTGTGAGAGTGAGAGTCAGAAAGACATTGTATATGAGAGAGAGAGTGTGAGCCCTGCCCTCCCAATCCATGCCCATCTGTCCCCTGCCCCCTCCATTCATCCTTTTCCAGCAATTCCCCTCTCTCCCTGAGCCCTGCCCTCCCAATCCATGCCCATCCATGCTCCTCTGTCACCTGCCCCCTCCATTCATCCCTATCCAGCAATTCCCCTCTCTCCATGAGCCCTGCCCTGCATTCCATATCCATCCATGCCCATCTGTCCCCTCCATTCATCCCTATCCAGCAATTCCCCTCTCTCCCTGAGCCCTGCCCTCCCAATCCATGGCCATCCATGCTCCTCTGTCCCTTGCCCCCTCCATTCATTTCTTTTCCAGCAATTCCCCTCTCTCCCTGAGCCCTGCCCTCCCAATCCATGCCCATCCATGCTCCTCTGTCCCCTGCCCCCTCCATTCATCCCTTTCCAGCAATTCCCCTCTCTCCCTGAGCCCTGCCCTCCCAATCCATGCCCATCCATGCTCCTCTGTCCCCTGCCCCCTCCATTGATCCTTTTCCAGCAATTCCCCTCTCTCCCTTCCATGACCCCCCCTCTCATCCATGCTCCTCTCTCTCCCATGTCCCAGCCTGGCCCGCCCTCTTCTCCCCCCCCCTTCGCATCCATGCTGTCGTTTCTCCCCTGCCCTCTCGCTCCCATTGTTCAACTTTACTGCCCACCCTCTTCTCTCCCCCCAACATCCCTTTTTTTTTTTTTTTCTTTTTAAATTTAACTCCGTGGCGGTTACGGCAGCGCAGCGTCAGGGAAGGAGGCGGCACTCCCGACGTCTAGCTTTCCCTTTGCTGTGTTCCGCCTTCTTCTGACATCATCCTTGTTGTCAGAAGAAGGCGGAACACAGCGAAGGGAAGGCTAGAGACGTCGGGAGCGCCGCCTCCTTCCCTGACGCTGCGCTTCCGCAACCGCCACCACGGAGGTAAATCTAATATAATAAAATGCACCGTGCGTGGGTGCAATCCGTTTGTTTGGTTTTTTTTCCGCCCTCGACGTCATGACGTTTGACGCGAGGGCGGGGCAGAGACGGCTGGCTGGCTGGCTTCACACCATGAAAACACGAACCCTACAGGGAGTGTTTGAGTGACTTCAGAACGTTGTCTTCAGAACGTTCACGGTGCGTTTTATTATATTAGATTGGTAAATCTAAAAACCCTTGTGCTTTCAAAAATGTACATAAGCTACCACTGTTATACAAAAGCCAAAAAAATTAAAAAGCCTGGATGAACAGTGAAGTTTTCCTTGACTGGTATGACAATTGTTTCATGCCAGAAGTGAAAAGATTTCAACTTTGCACAGGAAAAGATGGAAATATTTTATTGTTGGGCAATGCGCCATCATATCCTACAGCTGAAAACTTAGAGCGAGAGGAAGGTAGATTCAAAGTAGAGAGTTGCACGGGGACAGAAATCTTACCCATCCCCGCCCGTCCCTGCTGGAATCTTACCCATCCCCGCAAGAATTTAACCCATCCCACCCATCACTGTAAGAATTTAATGGTACATAAAAGAAAATTCCAGTCAGCTCCCTCAGTCTCTCTCTGGATTTGAGCCACAGCACTGTAGGCAAGGGAGGAATGGAAGCTGAAACTTGGAACACTCTGGTGTGCACATGTAAGATTTGTCTCTGATTTACTGTCACTGTGTTTTGAGAGGTCACCACATGCACACACCAGTAGGTCAGGTGACATCTGATGCTCATGCCTGTGTCAGAGCTGAGATCTGCTCATCAGCCCAGGAGCAAAGAGGATTAATTGTAACATAGTGTGTGACAACAAATAAAGACCTGAATGCTCCATCCAGCCTGCCCAATAGTCACACTCATTATCAATTCATGATTAAATCAACGATTGTGATATTATATACTTGATTATGATGTTTCTTTTGTGTTTCTGGAACATAGACCATAGAAGTCTATCTGGCCTTATCCTTATGTTCCTACTGCTGGAGTTGTCGTTGAAGCCCACTCCAGTCTATTCATCTTCTCATTTGTGGGACACAGATCATAAAAATCTATCCAGCACTGTCCTTATGTTCCAGCTACTGACGTTGCTGTCTAAGCCCTTTCCAGCCCATCCTAAACCAGACTTCCATATATTAGACACAGACCATACAAGTCTGCCCGCTATTGGCCTAGTTAATCACAGACAGAGTCGCCATCTAAGCACTACTTCACACATCCACACACATGCAGCCATTTTAGGTTAGGTTTTTTTATAACTTCCATTTTCTAATTAGAGATCCTCTGTGCTCATCCCACGCCTTTTTGAATTCCATCAACATTTGTGTCTCTACCACCTCCTTAATGGAAAAAATTTCCACATTTGTGCTGTTAAAGCAAGGAGGAAGAGGAGGAGGAGACAGCAGTCAAAGAATTTGGTACTCAGTAGATGAGAGGCTGGTGCAGGTGTAGCTTACACTTCCATGGGAACCCCGCAGAACTGCTTTCATCCCCGCGGGAACCCCACAGGAACTGCTTCCGTCCCCGCGGGAACCCTGCAGAACTGCTTCCGTCCCCGCAGGAACCCCACGGAACTGCTTCCGTCCCTGCGGGAATCCCGCGGAATCCGCGGGATTCCCGCAAACCCTGTTCCCATGCAGCTCTCTAGTGTACAGTCATAGAATCACTTTTTTAGTGTGTTCTGACTGCGCGCTAACTAGACAAAGGGATTTTTGATATCTCAGTGATCATTAACCATATTCACAGTGTGAACACATCCCCCAATTTCTATCAGCAGCGCTAAAAACTGTGCATGTGTCCAATGTAATTAAATAATGAGCCAATTAGTACCAATAATTGGGCCCCATCCTGCATGAGCTAACATCTGTGCACAATTCCACTTGGCATTACTTGACGTGTACAACCTGCGTTCAAATTGTGGTAACCCGTATCTGTGACCGTGAACGCTTTCTGCATCGGCCCCTGAATTTGCATCTCATTGCGGTAGAATATCTTTTAACTAAACTCACGGTAGAAGCCATGCACTTAACCTTCCGTGCGTGGCTTTCTGTGTCGACCTCTGAGTCTAGGAGCATTCAAAAGCCAGTTTTAAAGGAAACTTGTTCTCTGTATGAGATGGATGGCATATTCAGAGGGCTGACAGGAGCAAGAGGAAGTGATGCTCTTCCTTCAAGGCGGGGAGTGGGGGGTGGGGGAGAGTGATCAATCCAACAACTTTGGGCTGCAGGGGCACTTACAAGCTCATAAATGAACACAAATAACAGGGAAAAGCGCAAGGTAAGGATCTACTCCTTGTTTTCCACTTTTTCTTATAGCTAACAGCTCCTGTTTAGAAACAACCAAGCATAAGGCAAAGTGCACGTCATCCCAAGCTTTTCTGTTTTCTCCCTGTCAACTAAAAACACTCACTAATGTGATCAAAGTGCATTTTGTGGCTTGTGGTCATTTTCTTTGCAAACAATCGATGTACAGTACGTAGTTAGGGAAAATAGTCTTGGTTTATATTTGGCATACTGTGGGCAGTCTAAAGCAGCTGCTTAGGGGCAGGGGATAAGGGCGCTGTGTGGTGCCTACCCTTGGGGGGACGTTTTGGAACAGGAACTGAAAGTGATGGATGAGGTCTGAGAGAACTGGGCATGTACCATAGGGGCATCTTTGCAAATCTCATGTCTTCTGGCGCCTGTTTAATCACTGTCATTAGGCAATGTTGAAGCTTTCAGCTTCTTGCATTGCTTGGAAGGATTTTGTTTATGTTTATATTTATCAATTAACTTACATAAGCGTTGCAATACTGGGACAGACCGAAGGTCCATCAAGACCAGTATCCTGTTTCCAACAGTGGCCAATCTAGGTCAGAAGTAAAACAGATTTTATCCCAGAAAAAAATAAATAGTGGATTTTCCCCAAGTCCATCTTAATAATGCTTTATAGACTTTTCTTTAAGGAAATTGTCCAAATCTTTTTTAAACCCTGCTAAGCTAACTGCTCTTACCACATTCTCTGGCACCAAATTCCAGAGTTTATTTATACATTGAGTGAAGAAATATTTTCTCCAATGAACAGAGTTCCAAGGGAAGGGTGTAGGGAGAGATCAGAGTGGAGTGAGTGATGCATATCTATGTGTTACCTAAATGCCACCTACATCTTTGAAAGGTCAAAGAATGGTCACATTGGGCAGATTCCTAAGCTACCAGCACTTTTAGCCAACTCTGAATACATTTTTCTCACAGTTTGAAACGTGAAGCAGAAAATCCATCATTCAGATTTTTCTGAAAGGGCACAGAATAAATGTAAAATAAGATTAGATAATTTTCTGAACTCAGCTTTTTCAGTGTGCATTACTATGTGGAAGGATATGGGTTTGATTTCTGCTCAAAAAGTCCTCCACTCCCCAATACTAAATGTCCTATTTCTAATATATTTCCACTATTCATGATTATTGTAAGCCACATTGAGCCTGCAAAGAGGTGGGAAAATGTGGGATACAAATGCAATAAATAAATAAATAAATAAATAAATAAACAAACACCAGGGAGGAAAGTAGGGATGAGTGGAGTAACAGTGACACCTAGTGGCTACATTTAGCACCCAGATTTGCAAAATAAGTCCTACATTGCTTCTAGGCTAGCTGAGGGTTTCTGTCTCAAGGGTCCTTTTACAAAGGTGCGCTAGCGTTTTTAGTGCTTGCGTTAAATATGCGTGTGCTGAATGCTAGAGACACCCATATATTCCTATGGGTGCCTCTAGCATTTAGCGCACACCAATCATTAGCACATGCTAAAAACGCTAGCATACCTTTGTAAAAGGATCCCTTAATGACTGGACTAGGTAAGTTGGGGGCAGGTGACAGGGCAATATAAAAATGTCTGGTTTTGACCGATCTGGAAGAAAACTGCAGGGTCAAAAATATTTTTTTCAAAAATGAAAAAATGATGGAATGTACCCATGTAAACTGTTTTTCCAGATGCAATGCCTTCTGTAAAATCCTTTTTCAGAAAAGATTTTGTATTCAAACATTCTTCTTGGGTTCAGAGTCTTGTTTCCTTAAAGGGAAAAGCAGGACTGCAAATCCCAGAATGCTTTTGGATGGGTATTTAAATAACAGAGCCTGTCAAAGAACTCTTGATGCTTTTGAAGTCATCTTGGCATCTTTGCTGTCTACCTTCCCTTGCTTTCCAAATCTCTGCAGTAATCCGAGAATAATCTTTGGGTTCTGTTTAATTCTTTCCTACATAGGACAATTCTGTTAGCAATTGAGCAGATCACATGCACAAACTTACAGGCAGTAGAAATCGATACAGCAGCGGATGCCTTCCTAATGATTGCAAACTCGCACCCCCCTCCCACCCAACACAAACACCTTGAAAGCAAAGATGTGCAGCTCTTAGTTTCCTGTGATAGAATGTCAAATTTGGCAGTTTGCTTTTCATGGAGTCTCTCCAATTGCTAAAAGCCATTACTGAAAGGAGTTCCAGGTAGTGCAGAGTGACAATAGAAAGCAAAGTTCAGGAGGTATTCTTTCTAGTGCTTGAAGAACAGGATCTCCCTCTACACACCTTCAGAGTCATAAAGATCCTCCCAAGGAATATCCTGAGCCACACCCTCTCCACACAAGGTGATACTTGCCAGGGAGCCTTCTCCAGAGTAGTTCCCACACATGGGAATGTACTCCCTGAAAGGCTTTGCTTAACACAAGACTTTCTCTACTTCAGGAAGCAGGTGAAAGCTTGGCTCTTCAACCAGGCCTTTAATGGAAGAAGTAACTAGCTTGCTAGTCACACACACACACAAGGCGTGACACCAGCTGCACATATTAAAGCAGGACAATGTTTATCCACTCCTATACTAGTTGAGATAATATTCAAGCATCTTTCTGATTTCAGATGCAACTTTCTTTAAATTAGTCCCCTTGTGTTCTATTTCTGTTACTCTATCTTATCTATCTGTGTGTTTCATCTTTGCTTACACCCTATACTGTCTGTGATAATGTTTTATTGTGTACCTTAATTTAACTGCAATTGTCTATTGCCTATGTTTGACTTATTCTTGAGGTACACTGCCTTGAGTGAACTCCTTCAAAAAAGCAGTAAATAAATAAATACACTTGAAGCCTTAATTTATTTATTAGGATTTATTTATCACCATTTTGAAGGAATTCACTCAAGGCGGTGTACAGCAAGAATTAGACAAGCATAAGCAATAGACAATGACAGCAGTAAAAATATTCAAATGACAATATAAAATATGGCATAATATGCTATATTACAATGTCAACACAATACGCAATAAAACATTTTAATAGACGGCATAGGATGTAAGCAGAGATAGAGCATATAGATAGATAACACAGAGTAACAAGAGTAAGAAAATATGGACCTATTTTATCAAGCCGCAGTAGCAGCTCCTCGTGCGGTAATGCTGACAAAGCCCATTCACTCTGAATGGGCTCCATTGGTACCGCCGCTCAAGAAACGCTAGCGTGGCATGATAAAACGGGCCCTAAGGTACTAATTTAAATAAAGTTGCAAATAAGGTCAGAAATGTGCTTGAATATTATGTTAGCTAGTGTAGGTGTAGATAAACATGTCCTGCTAAAGTATTTAATTTAATTTAATTTTAATTTAACAAGGATACTTAACTAGGGTAGGAGTGTATAAACATGTCTTGCTATAGTATTTAATTTCAGTTAAATTAATTTTAATTTAACAAGGCTACATATATTCCACTGTATAGAGAGAGGTGTGACCAGCAGAAGAAAAGAGGTTTTAATGCCCCTGTATAAGTTGTTGGTGAGGCCCCACCTGGAGTATTGTGTTCAGTTTTGGAGGCCGTATCTTGCTAAGGATGTAAAAAGAATTGAAGCGGTGCAAAGAAAAGCTACGAGAATGGTATGGGATTTGCATTACAAGACGTATGAGGAGAGACTTGCTGACCTGAACATGTATACCCTGGAGGAAAGGAGAAACAGGGGTGATATGATACAGACGTTCAAATATTTGAAAGGTATTAATCTGCAAATGAACCTTTTTCCGGAGATGGGAAGGCGGTAGAACTAGAGGCCATGAAATGAGATTGAAGGGGGGCAGACTCAAGAAAAATGTCAGGAAGTATTTTTTCACGGAGAGAGTGGTGGATGCTTGGAATGCCCTCCCTCGGGAGGTGGTGGAGATGAAAACGGTAACGGAATTCAAAATGTGCGTGGGATAAACATAAAGGAATCCTGTTCGGAAGGAAGGGATCTTCAGGAGCTTAGCCGAAATTGGATGGCAGAGGTGGGGCTGGTGGTTGGGAGGCGGGGTTAGTGCTGGGCAGACTTATATGGTCTGTGCCCGGAAAAAGACAGATACAAATCAAGGGGCTGTTGGTTGGGAGGCGAGGCTAGTGATGGGCAGACTTATACGGTCTGTGCCCTGAAAAAGACAGATACAAATCAAGGTAAGGTATACACAAAAAGTAGCACATATGAGTTATCTTGGGCAAACTGGATGGACCGTGCAGGTCTTTTTCTGCCATCATCTACTATGTTACTATGTTTCTCCATCCAGGTCAAGGCAGTTACAATAATAATTTTCAAAGAGGTCAGTTTTTGAACATCACATAATATTAATGAACATATATAACAAAGTTATACAAGAATCTTTCCATTCAATAAATACTTTTGAAAAAGCCACCTCTTCAATTCCTGTCTTAATTTTTTATAGGAAGAGATCCCTCTAACAGAACGAGGTAAAGAAGCGCTAAAAGTCGTCTATAAACAGAAATTGTTCTATTTCTAGTACATTGAAATCCTTGTCAGTGAAACTCTACACAGAGCTAAATGCATTTCAGTCTGTGATTGTAAGTGCTATATTGGTACATAGTATCATATATGCTGGTGCCATACCATATAAACATTTAAAAACAAATAACACTTTAAAATCTATCATCACCCTAATTTGGTCAATTAGCTGACAGAATTGGTCCGATTATGGAAGAGGAACACAGGCAGCTGGGAGAGAGGTTTTCAGTTGGTCAGAGATTGTGAAAGGGGGCATAGGTAGAGGGATTTATTTAGAAGTGATTTATAGTAATAGTAGTAGTATTTATTATTTTTTTGTTACAAATTGCATATGGGTTCACAGACAGCTGGCAAAGCTCTTCTTTTCACTAACATACCACTGCCTCTGCAGTACCTGGGTTGTAGCCTCCATTGCCTCACCTCCAGTGGTGTAGTCACTTGTTCCTCATAATCTGGGTATGATGAAGTTCTCCTGGGCTTTAGCATCCTGAATTTTATCAGCCCTTAAGTCATCAGTAGAGGGAGAAGAATGCTGATGGTGCTGTATATAGGCTGTCTATTGATCAGCATGAAAAGCTGAGAAAACTGATCAATACCTCCTCCCCTAAACACCACCACCACAACACTGCAGTCCCTGCAGGCTATAAGAAGCAGTTTAACCTTCTCAGGGTCTGCTGAGTCAGCATTTATAAAGGGAACACAGACAGAAACCCAAAAGATTTTTTTTTGACTCATATAATTCTTTGGCAAAATGTTACACTCCAGTTCAATTTCTGCTTGTACCAGCATTTACAGTCATAGCCCCAGAGTATTATCCAATCACTGCTGAAAATTAGACTGTTATTATAACAACACTGATGTAGGAGATATTCAAGGTTAAACAGGAGACAAGTTGTAGAGGCTGCACAAGTCCCTTCACCAGATGTGACCCAGGTGTTCTTCAGCTGTGGCCTGTGTTTTCTTGGAAGAGAGAACTTGTCTAGTCTCAAAAACTCACAAACATCATCTCTGGATTAGCTGTACAAGCTCACTCTGTAGTGCTCTCAGTTCTTCAACCCTCCATATGCTTGTATAGGCATTTCTGGCCTCACAATTAGATTATTGCAATTCAGTTTATGCGGGTATCACTAAGCATCAGCTATGCTGTCTACAAACCATTCAGAATACTGCTGCCCACTTCCTTTGTCACACACAGAAGAAAGGTCATGTCACTCTTACTACGCTTTGTGCATTGACTACCTATTCATTTTAATTTCCAGTTTAAAATTCTATGCCTTTCATTTAAAGCCTATCACTTGGGTTTTCTCTCTTACTTGCACATTACATGGTCTGCACATCCCTAAACGTTCACTGCAATCTCTTGATGCACACTGTCTTGTTCTCCCTCCACCCAAGAAATTCCACCATTTTTTTTGCGGTCCCAAACATTGGAATGCCCTTTCTCCATACATTAGCTCTGAGCTATCATTTGCCGGAGGAGGTGGTAACAGCGGTTAGCATATCTGGGTTTACAAAAGGTTTGGACAAATTCCTGGAGGAAAAGTCCATAGTCTGCTATTGAGACAGACATAGGAAGCAATTGCTTGTCCTGGGATTTGTAGCATGGAATGTTGCTACTCTTTGAGATTCTGCATGGAATCTTGTCACTCTTTAGAATTCCAGAAGCCTGCTATTCTTTGGGGTTCTACATGGAATGTTGCCACACTTTGGGTTTCTGCCAGGTACTTGTGACCTGGTTTGGCCACTGTTTGGAAAACAGGATACTGGGCTAGATGAGACATTGGTTTGACCCAGTATGGCTACTCTTATGTTCTTAATTTAAAATTCATCTGAAGACATTCTATTTTGAACTGGCTTATGGAACATCATGCCTCTGATAGTTGCCGGTCTTGGTGATACTAAATGGATTGAACAGTTTTCGCCTTACTTCTGTTTCCTGTTGTCCTTTCTTATTTCCTATTTTATTAATTTTATGTAAACCGCTTTGACCTGATCCCAGATAAGGCAATATAGCAAATCCATCCAATAAACAACAAACCTGGGATGGGTTCCAATTCCTCCAGAGCAGTAAATCCAATCACCAAATGCCAAATTCTGTGACTGGCTGTTAGCTTAAATACTTCAACCCTATTCATACACTATGGCCTCAATTTTAAAGCTTCTTCACTGCATTTACATGTGCAGATCACATACATGTATACATGCTGACTTCAGAAAGCTGCTATTTACATGTGGAGGGGCCGTGGCTTGTGTGTTGCTTGGGTGTGGTTTGGAGGAACCTGAAATCTACATGTGTATTCCCCTTCTTACATCAGGAATACATCTCTGTTACAAAATTTCCTCATTAGGTTGTGCACCAGCTCAGAGGTATGCACAGATTTTTTAAAAAGTGCTCATTTTGCCCAGGGCTTTAAATGAGGGCTTAAAGGAGTAAATTCTGCTTAACTTTTCTGTTTTTTATTTCTACCTTTTAAAAAATGGTGATATCTTTACTTAATTGATGGCACTTAATGGGTTTGGCTACATATTTGTATTAGAGGCCGACTGAATTTTGGTTTTGGTTTCGGCACTGAAACCAGAGTGAGTGTGGTAAGATCTACATAAGTACGTAAGTGTTGCCATACTGAGACAGACCGAAGGCCCATCAAGCCCAACATCCTGTTTCCAACAATGGCCTACCCAGGTTACAAGTATCTGGCAAGATCCCAAAACAGTACAATACATTTTATGCTGCTTATAGAAATAAGCAGTGGATTTTCCCCAAGTCCATCTTAATAATGGCTTGTGGACTTTTTTTTTAGGAACCTACCTAAACCTTTTTTAAACCCTGCTATGCTAACTGCTTTTACCACATTCTCTGGCAACAAATTCCAGAGTTTAATTACACGTTGAGTGAAGAAATATTTTCTCCAGTTTGTTTTAAATTTACTACTTGGTAGCTTCATTGTGTGCCCCCTAGTCCAAGTATTTTTGGAAAGAGTAAACAAGCAATTCATGTCTACCCTTTCCACTCCACTCATTATTCTATAGACCTCTATCATATCTCCTCTCAGCCATCTTTTCTCCAAGCTGAAGAGCCTAGCCACTTTAGCCTTTCCTCATAGGGAAGTCATCCCATCCTCTTTATCATTTTCGTTGCCCTTCTCTATATCATTTCTAATGCCACAACATCATTTTTGAGATGCGGTGATCAGAATTGCACACAGTATTCGAGGTGTGGTCGACCCATGGAGCAATACAAAGGCATTAAAATGTCCACATTTTTGTTTTCCATTCCTTTCCTAATAATACCTAACATTCTATTTGCTTTCTTAACCACCACCGCACACTGAGCAGAGGGTTTCAACATACCAATTACAAAACATAGATCCCTTTCCTGGTTGGTGACTGCTAATATATCTAGATTGTAAGCTCTTTGAGCATGGACTGTCTTTGTGTATGGTGTACAGTGCTGCGTATGCCTTGTAGCACTATATAAATGATTAGTAGTAGTAATATGGAACCTCGCATCACGTATCTATAGTTCGGGTTCCTCTTTCCCACATGCATCACTTTGCATTTATCTGCCATTTGGATGCCCAGTCTCCCAGTCTCGTAAAGTCCTCTTATAATTCTTCACAATCTTCTTGTGATTTAACAGCTTTGAATAATTTTATGTCGTCAGCAAATTTAATTACCTCACTAGTTACTCCCATCTCTAGATAATTTATAAATATGTTAAAAAGCAGCGGTCCCAGCACAGACCCCTGGGGAACCCACTATCTACCCTTCTCCATTGGGTATACTGACTATTTAACCCTACTCTGTTTGTATTTTTTAACCAGTTTTTTTTTTTTTTTTTTTTTTTTTTTTATAATTTCAACAATTTTATACAAGCATTAAATCTTGTTCAGGAAAAGCAGAACACATATAATATTTAGTAGGAAATAAAGTTTTAACTCTCCTCTCATACAAGTTCTTTCCTAGACCACCAACAAAGTAAAGAGGAGGGGGCTAAGCATAAATGATGGAACAATCATGTGGAAAACAAATATCTAATAAATATGGCCTGGATAGCTTCCACAATTATTATTATTATTAATCCTGATCTTTCATTATTCGGAAATTATCTGGTTATTTTTTTTCATCTCTAAAAAGACTTTCAGTTGTTCTGGTTCAAAAAACACATATTTTTTATCTAAGTAATTTATCATGCATTTACAAGGGTATTACAAAATAAATCTTGCCCCTAGCAATCGAGTTTCTTCTCTATAAGCTAAAAAAGCTTTTCTTCGATCTTGTGTGGTCTTCGCCACGTCTGGATATATCCATATCTTTTCTCCAAAAAACATTTTAGTTGAATTTCTGAAGTACATTTTCAAAATGGCATTCACATCTTGTTCAAAAACTAATGAAACAAGCATAGTTTTTCTAGTTAGAATTTCAGTAGTTGATTCTTCTAAGAAGGCTGTTAGATTTTGTAAATCTCCTGAAGTCTTCAATTTTTCTCCCCTTTTCAAATCTGGTAAGTAATATATTTTATTAATTGGAGGAATCAAATCTGGGGAGTATAGAAGATTTTCCATAAGAAATTTTTTAAACAGATCCTTCACATTAATTTCAGGGGAAACAGGAAAATTCAAAAATCTTAAATTTAAACGTCTATTAAAGTTCTCAAAGTATTCTATCTTTCGATGAATTGCCATCTTATCCTTAATAAGCATATCAGATTTCTCTTTCAAAGTCTTTAAATCCTGTTGGACAACTATATTAGTCTTTTCAGATTCTTTTTTAAAGGTATCCAACGCAGAAGTTACCAAATCTAGTTTACTCACGATTGGAGTTACCACAGAAGTTAACGTTTGTATCGCTGCCCAGATAGTGTCCAAAGTTACCGCCTCGGGGGTCTTAAGCTCCACTTTGTTTTGTTGTTGTCCCAGGGCCTCGTCGTGGGTTCCGGTGATTAGTTCTTCTATTTCGACATCTTCAGACGAATCTAGAAGTCCTAACCCACTTCTGAGGCCTGCTGGGCAAGGCGGAGGATTAATTTCCGGCGAGGATAATGAGGTCTCAACTCCCCGTGGAAAAGGCGATCCACCCTCGTCTTCCACTGTGGGGAAACTCAAGCCGGTCCGTCGTGGAGTGCTGGCGGCAAACCTCTCCATCGTCGTCTGCACTAGGGTAGTTTCGGGATTTTTCACCGGTAAGCCTTTTACTACCCCTTTCCTTTTGGTGTGCGGCATTTTAGGAAAAAATTTTTTCCCCGTAGTAATCGTTCACCTAGGAAGAGTCAGCGTCGATGTCGAGCGTCTACCAAACCATCCGCCATCTTGAAACGCCCCCCCCGCCATCTTTTAACCAGTTTTTAATCCACAATAGAACACTACCACCTTTCCCAAGACTCTCCAATGTCCTCTGGAGTCTTTCATGAGGTGGTACTTTGTCAAATGTCTTTTGAAAATCCAGATACACAGTATCTACAGGCTCACCTTTATCCACTTTTGTTCACCCCTTCAAAGAACTGTAATAGATTGGTGAGACAAGATTTCCCTGCACTAAATCCATGTTGGCTTTGTCTTATTAATCCATGCTTTTGAATATGCTCTGTAATTTTGTTCTTTACTACTACTTAACATTTCTAAAGCGCTACTAGGGTTACACAGCGCTGTACAATTTAACAAAGAGGGACGGTCCCTGCTCAAAGAGCTTCTTTATTATAGAGCTCCTCCGGTAAACGGCCGCAGAGCAAGTGGTTCACTTACCGCAGGGCCATTTCCCTTTAAAAAGAAAAGCCTTTTACCTGCTGTGGTAAAAAGGGGCCTCGGCACACAGTGAATCCATTCGCCGATGCTACCACAGATCACCTTTTACCGCAGCTTGGTAAAAGGGGCCCTTGAGCTTCTTAGTATTTAGCACACACTATTGGTATAAAATAGGCTTCTTAGTATTTAGGGATGAGTTCTATAAATCATGCCTTTAAAAAATGCACTATTCTATACGCTGCGTACAAAGTTAGACGTGGAAGCACAGGGGTCCCTCATAAATTTAAGCACGTTTATTTGCACCAAGAAAATGAGAAGCAAATGCCCCAGCCTAAATTTATGTACAGAACCCCCTTATTCAATAATAGTGTGTGTATCTTGAATCCATGCCCATGCTCCGTCCTCAAATGCCCATGTCACACCCATTTCCATGCCCCTTTTCCAGGATGCGCATAAAATTGATTTCAATGAGCACCAATAATTGCTTGTTAAGAAGCCAATTATTGGTACTAATTGGCTCATTATTCAGTTCAATTGCATGCAAGAATTGGGCCCGCACCCACATTTAGCACGTAATTTTTGGTGACTTTTACAGAATTATGGAGTTAGCGTGTACTAATTCCATTCACATGTGCTAAGCTTTAGTAAAACGGCCCCACTGAGGTGGTGGTAAGGGGCTCCTGCGCTAACCTGGCATTAACCAGGTAGTACACGATGAAACTACTGCTGACACCCGTGTTGGGCCAGTTGTAGCTCCAGATTGGCGCATGGTAACTTAGTAAAAGGGCCCCTTAATTTGTTATCTGCCTAAATGGGTTAAGCAAAATATAAATGTCCAGATTACATTAGATATAATACTTATCAGCTTTGTTGTTTTTTTTTTTTACTTATTTTTTTTAAATTTGAGATGACACTTTTTTAAATTAACTTCTAGAAAGATATATTTATCCATAGAAGAGAGTGAAGGCATTCATATTGATGCTCTATCTTGTCTGGTATGTCTATATTAGATTTCATATTCTTATAAATATATGTATATATGGGTTGTCTTTTAAAAGTATATTTCATTTATATTCAAATGTATGTAATTAGACTTTTGTATTTGACTTAGGGGTCTTTTACTAAACCTTAGCTCAAGTTAACTGCAGCAGGGCCCATAGGAATAAAATGGGCCTTTTTGCAGATAACATGAGCTAATCTTTAGTAAAAGACCCCCTTAATGTTTTGATTCAATTTTGCCTGTATATATTTTGCTCTGTTTCATTATTATTTGATTTTAATTTTTTGGGACTGATATTCAGACCACGGGAGTTATCCAGGCTGCCTTTCGTGGAAATTCAGTGCCAATCCTGGGTTTACTTGGTGCATGCTGGGATTTGTAGTCTTGCTTTTCATTGGGCATGCAATGGGGAAATCAGAACTACAAGTTCCTGCATGCAATGGGGTAAACCCAAGACTGGATCAACCCTGTTCTGCTCAAAATACCTAGTGTGCCTAAATGTAAATGTACCTCATCTTGGAACTACCACGGGAAAGGTGTGAATTAAATAATATAAAAGAATAATAAAAAAATAAATAATGCACCCTATTTGAGCAAAAGGATGTGCAAAATAGCACACACTACTTATGATATTGCCCCAGAAACAAAAATCCCATAAATGACGTGGAGGGGCATAATTGAACGAGATGCCCAAGTTTTCCTGAGGACGTCCTCGCAAGACGTCCTGGCGAAGGGGTGGGGGAACCTGTATTATCGAAACAAGATGGGCAGCAAGATAAGGTAAGGGAGCTATGCACCTGGGAGCAATTTCTGAAGTCCACTGCAGTGCCCGGTTGGTGTCCTGGCATGTGAGGGGGGACCAGTGCACTACAAATGCTGGCTCCTCCCACGACCAAAGGGCTTGGATTTGGTCATTTCTGAGATGGGCGTCCTCAGTTTACATTATTGACAAAAACCAGGGACAACCATCTCTAAGGTCGACCATCTCTAAGGTCAACCTAAATGTTGAGATTTGGGCGTCCCCGACCGTATTATTGAAACAAAAAATAATACGGTCGGGGACACCCAAATCTCAACATTTAGGTTGACCTTAGAGATGGTCGACCTTAGAGATGGTTGTCCCTGGTTTTCGGCAATAATGTAAACTGAGGACGCCCATCTCAGAAATGACCAAATCCAAGCCCTTTGGTCGTGGGAGGAGCCAGCATTTGTAGTGCACTTGTCCCCCCTCACATGCCAGGACACCAACCGGGCACTGCAGTGGACTTCAGAAATTGCTCCCAGGTGCATAGCTCCCTTACCTTGGGTGCTGAGCCCCCCAAAAACCCACTACCCACAACTGTACACCACTACCATAGTCCTAAGGGGTGAAGGGGGGCACCTACATGTGGGTACAGTAGGTTTGTGGTGGGTTTTGAAGGGCTCACATTTACCACCACAAGTGTAACAGGTAGGGGGGGTGGACCTGGGTCCACCTGCCTGAAGTGCACTTCACCCACTAAAACTGCTCCAGGGACCTGCATGCTGCTGTCAGGGAGCTGGGTATTACATTTGAGGCTGGTATATAAGCTGGCAAAAAATATTTAAAAAGATTTGTTTTTAGGGTGGGAGGGGGTTAGTGACCACTGGGAGAGTAAGGGGAGGTCATCCCCAATTCCCTCCAGTGGTCATCTGGTCAGTTCGGGCACCTTTTTGAGACTTGGTTGCAAGAAAAAATGGGCCAAGTAAAGTCGGCCAAGTGCTCATCAGGGACACCCTTCTTTTTTCCATTATCGGCTGAGGACGCCCATGTGTTAAGCATGCCCCAGTCCCGCCTTTGCTATGCTTCCGACATGCCTCCGGGAACTTTGCTCATCCCTGCGACGGAAAGCAGTTGAGGGCACCCAAAATCAGCTTTCAATTATGGCGATTTGGGCGACTCTGGGAGAAGGACGCCCATGTTGTGATTTGTGTTGAAAGATGGGCCTCCTTCTCTTTCAAAAATGAGCCCAATAGGAAACAAAACAAAACAAAACATTTTGACCTGCACACTCATCCATACTTGTCAAATCCCTTTTTTGAAGCCAGTTAAACTGATTACTCAACAATGAGTTTTATAAGGAAACGAGAAATCACTCACTGAATGAACAGGACTGCTGGTAAAAGTTATTTTCAGGCACATTTTTATGCATCTGAAAGTCCAAATAGCAACCTAAATGGAAAAAAGGGGCCACTTTTCAGCAGTCATTCACGCTCTATTTTTAGAGGATAACTGAAGTCCTGAATAACAGAACAGGAAGAGACTTTCACAGGCAACAGGATCCCCTAACCACTGAATTAACCCTTCACAGTCCACATGTGGGTCGTATGGCAAGGACTTAATTGTCAGACTTATAGATAGCTTGTGTTGTGTTTGCTTTACTATGATTTTTTGTGTATGTTTCATTGCAAGTTGGATCTGTTTTAGTGCAATTTGATTGTGTGTTTTCTTGTAAGCCACCCAGATGTGACAATGGATGAATTATAAATGCATACAGTGTGGTGAAAATAATAACTAAGAAGAGAATTCCAGGGTCTCCTTGAGGTATTCAAAGTCCATAGTCCTGTTTGTCCGGTGCTGACTCTCAGAAACCAAATAGATTACCAGGACCTGATGGTTACGTTTGTGTGTTTTATTATATTGTTTGAAGTAAATGGCTTTGAGTTGGCCTTTTGTTTGATGAAGGCACATAAGATAACATTTCATTGCAGCTCCAAGTTTGGGTTTGACCAATTTTGAGTATAGTGAAACTCTATGGTGATGTCATCAAGCATTGCTCAATCCCCATTGTGATTGGCCAGATCAGGGTTGGCTTTGGGTTGGGGCAAGCAGTGCAGTAGCCTGTGGAACCCTGAGCATGTATGAACCGGGAGTGACACTTGCTAGCTTATTTTCGAAAGAGAAGGCCGGCCATCTTCTGACACAAATCGGGAGATAGCCGGCCATCTCTCAAGGCCGGCGAAATCGGCATAATCGAAAGCCGATTTTGGCCGGCCTCAACTGCAGTCTGTCGCGGAGCTGGCCAAACTTCAAGGGGGCGTGTCGGAAGGGTAGCGAAGGCGGGGCAGGTGCATGCTGGGGCGTGCTTAAGAGATGGCCAGCTTCGCCCGAAAATGGAAAAAAGAAAGCCGGCCCTGACGAGCATTTGGCTGACTTTACTTGGTCCCTTTTTTTCAGGTCCAAGTCCCCAAAAAGTCCCCAAACTGACCAGATGACCACCGGAGGGAATCGGGGATCACCTCCCCTGACTCCCCCAGTGGTCACTAACCCCCCCCCCCCTCAAAAAAACAACTTTAAAACTTTTTTTGCCAGCCTCTATGCCAGCCTCACATGTCATACTCAGGTCCATCGCAGCAGTATACAGGTCCCTGGAGCAGTTTTAGTGGGTGCAGTGGACTTCAGGCAGGCGGACCCAGGCCCATCCCCCCCCTACCTGTTACACGTGGTGGAAAATGGGAGCCCTTCAAAACCCACCCCACTGTACCCACATGTAGGTGCCCCCCTTCAACCATAAGGGCTATGGTAATGGTGGACAGTTGTGAGGAGTGGGTTTTGGGGAGGATTTGGGGGGCTCAGCACCCAAGGTAAGGGAGCTATGCACCTGGGAGCTATTTTAATTTTTTTTTTTTTTTAGAAGTGCCCTCTAGGGTGCCCAGTTGGTGTCCTGGCATGTCAGGGGGACCAGTGCACTACAAATGCTAGCCCCTCCCATGACCAAATGCCTTGGATTTGGCGGCTTTGAGATGGCCGGCCTCGGTTTCCATTATCGGCAAAAACCAAGGCCGGCCATCTCAAACCCGGCCATCTCTGACATTTGGCCAGCCCCAACCGTATTATCGAAACGAAAGATGGCCAGTCATCTCGTTCGAAAATACGGTTGGCCCCGCCCCTTCGTGGCACCGTCCTCGGAGATGGGTGCCCTTAGAGATGGCCTGCTCCATCCAAAAATGCCCCTCTTCGTGTCCCATCAATTCAGTCTGCCCCAGAAATAAGTAAAACCGGATCCTGCAGTTCCGCAGGGTTCCAAGGAAGGAGCTGCTGTTTCTGCCAGCATTTACCCACCTTAGAGCAACTTTTTTTTTTTTTTTAATGTGGAATGCATTGGATCTGGCTGTGAAGCAACTCACATCACACAAACCTCTGTGCTAAAATGGATCAAAGTTGGATCTCCTGGAAGCTGCCAGTCTGGCAACTCCTATAATGTGGAATGCATCAGAGCCACTGGATCTGGCGAAATGTTACTAAGCAGGTAAAACCCACATCCTCTGCCTCTCCTAAAAGCTGCAGGTCCAACAGTTCCAGTAGAGAATCCACAAACGTGGAGAACTCAACGAAATCCCACGGATAGTCACAATATAACAAAACAGTGGGTAAAAAATCAGGAGTTCCAGAGTGAAGATGAACCAAACTTTATTAATCAGTATATTGACTCGACACAACGTTGTGTTTCGGCCAAAGGGCCTACATCAGGAGTCTACAAATAAAAACAATATATAAACAAAATATAAAAGAATATAACACTAAAAACAAATGATAATACATATATAATCTGAAAACTATGCAAATATCAAATGAGAAAATAAAAAACAAAACAGCTAGAGCATTCATATGTCATGAAACATGAACATCTTGAAAGTAAATAAAGCTTAAAACATATATATAACAAATATAAAATTTTAAATTTAAATGCTATGCAAATGTGATGTGATTTTAAAGTGAAAAGCTAATATAAAGAACAAAACAGCAAGAGCATTCATATAACATGAAGCATAATAATAGTAAATAAAACCTAAAACATTGATATGAATAAATACTTCCATTTTTTTAAAATGAACATACACAAAATGAAACAATCCAGAGAAAAAGTAGAACAAACCTAAATACTTGAGAACGATAATGATGCTCCAGAATTAGCAATGTTATAAAATACAGTCTGTATTGTAGTGGTCTGTGAAAATAGTAAAAAGCACACCACAGTAACTAACCAGAAAGGGAAAACCACTGTAATGTGAGGCACTGCCTGAATACATAAGGAAGTGCTGGCTATGGCTGTTAAAACTAGAGCCGAAATGTGACCATTAAAAACGAGAATTGTTTTAAACCAGAAACAGGGGTTAAGTCTAGGTGTGACTGTACAGAGAGATGCAATGAAGTGGAAAGCCACTGCAATATGAGATACTGCCTGAAGACCTCATAAAGAAGTGCTAGGTATGGCTGTTAAAACAAGAGCTCAATGTGACTGTTAAAAGGAGAGCTCAGTGAGACTGTTGAAACTAAGAATTTGTTTAGGTGTGCAGGGAGAAATGCAATGTAATGTGAGACACTGCCTGAAGATCTCATAAAGAAGTGCTTGGTATGGCTGTTAAAACGAGAGCTCAGTGTGACTATTGAAAACAAGAATTGTTTTAAATCAAAAACAGGGGTGGCCATCAGGAAAAATGCAATGAAATGGGGACTTAAAGCTAGCAAAAATATATACAACATTGTATCTGTAATCTCAATTAGATTTATCAATATACTGTGAGTTTATACCAAACACAAAGAAATTTAAACACTGTCTGATACAATGTGTATACTGCATTCTGAACTAGGCACAGTCAGGAAACTTTGCCACAGGTAAGTGAAAGGGAAAAAAAGGGAGGAAAAAGATCCTTATCACAGGGTATCACAAAGCTATATCCAGGGCCCTGCCAAGGGTCTCTGGTGCCCCCCCTGCAGACTATCAGTTGGTGCCCCCCCTCTCCCCCCCCCCCCCCCCCCCCCCCCCGTCTCGCTTCTTCATTAGATGTTTCTCCATTGCTACCTGTCTTTCCTTTAGACTGAAAACTACAGGCCCAGCCAGACCTGACAAAAGGGTCTACCACACCCTTCAATGTCAAGCATATACTAGAAAACTGTAAATTAGCTTACACAGGAAAGCAGTTTTAAAAAATAAACACAATTCCTGCTGTTTCTTAACACTGCTCTCCAGAGAAAGCACTGCCTTTATAAAGAGGCTTTTCAGTGGGACTTAGCCTATTAAAAACTATTAGCATAATTAGGAATGGCCAGCCCTTGTAACTGCAGAGACCTAAGCTTTGATTATGCATGTTCCTGTCTTTGTTACAGTGTGTGTGTGGGGAGTCTGTTCATCTCATTTACACAGTCTGACCTCCCTGGCTCACTGGGAGCCCAGTCTCTTGGAGACTGCTATACATTGCAAAATAAGATAGCAGATGTAAATTCTCAAAGTGGACATATTCCAAACACTAAAATGAAAATAAAATGATTTTTTTCTACCTTTGTTGGCTGGTGACTTTCATTTTCTGATCATGCTGGCCCAGTATCTGATTCTGTTGCTGGTATCTGTCCTCTTAACTCTGTTTCCAGGGCTTCCTTTCCACTGTATGTATCCCTCATTGATAAGTCTCTGACTCTAAAGTTTAGCAATTTCATTAATCGGGAGGTGGAGCTGGTGGTTGGGAGGCGGGGATAGTGCTGGACAGACTTGTACGGTCTGTGCCAGGGCCGGTGGTGGGCAGCGGGACTGGTGGTTGGGAGGCGGGGATAGTGCTGGACAGACTTGTATGGTCTGTGCCGGAGCCGGGGTTGGGAGGCGGGGCTGGTGGTTGGGAGGTGGGGATGGTGCTGGGCAGACTTGTGCGGTCTGTGCCGGAGCCGGTGGTTGGGAGGAGGGGCGGGTGGTTGGGAGGCGGGGATAGTGCTGGGCAGACTTATACGGTCTGTGCCCTGAAGAGCACAGGTACAAATCAAAGTAGGGTATACACAAAAAGCAGCAAATATGAGTTATCTTGTTGGGCAGACTGGATGGACCGTGCAGGTCTTTTTCTGCCGTCATCTACTATGTTACTATGTTACTATTACAGCAAAATGTATTTTCAAATATCACAAACTCTCCCTATCCAAGCAGAATGTTTTATATAAAACAAACACACAAAAAAGCAATCAGATTTTTACTTACCAGCTATTCTACACTATACCTCAGCTAAACTTCCTCTTTGAACCTCAGCCAATTAAATGGATTTTAGCTGTAGCTATGATAATTATGTACATATCATTGCAGTCATGCCCTCCTCTCAGTGTACATGCTCAAAAAACAAAAACTTTGAACCACTTACAGATAACAATTACACTATTTATTTTTTATTTCTCCCCAGTCTCACTTGCACACCTGCCGCCAAACCTGTTCTCTTTAATTTGAATGTTGTTCCAGCTCACCCTGAATGAAAGTTGTTCACACACCAAAGCCATAAATAGCTGCTGGTTGTACTCTTTGAAGCAGCTTTAGCAGAGCAGTGTCTGTCTCAGCACTGCTGGGCTACCTTCACTTCCTGATGCCGGAAGGGCAGGGGAGAGAGGAGAATCACAATTTCAGGTAAAAGACTTTGCAAGTGAGTGGCGAGGTAAAAGACTTTGCAAGTGAGTGGCGCCCTCTAGAGGTCAGCGCCCCCCTGCGTTGCTTACCTCGCTTACCGTGTCGGCACGGCCCTGGCTATATCTACAGTTTATCAACAAATGTACCTTAAAAAAGACCTTTGTTCTGAAGCTTGAGCCAGATCCTCTGGGCTGTGCAGTCTAAGAAACAGCTGATAGTGAATGACAGCCCTTTTGAGCTTAGGAAACAAGAGAGAAAAAAAACGCAGGGGAAAAGCAGTTGGAATCACCTGATGGGTGACCTGTACTGCACTGCTCGGAGGAACAGCTGATAATGATTGACAGTCCTGCAATGAAAGCAAAGGAAAACACCAACAGAAAAAGCTTTGCCATATGTTGCACGTAAACACTTGCATATAATGCAATAGAAAGGAAACTAAATCTACTGGCAGAGAATGTGATATACTTATTTAAAAAATAAAAAATAAATAATAAAAGCGGCAAGTTTAAAAATAAGAATAAACATACAGCACTGTGTATAGGTAAATTACTGAAATGACAAATTGGTATCCAAAG
Organism: Microcaecilia unicolor; assembly: GCF_901765095.1. Lineage (NCBI taxonomy): Eukaryota > Metazoa > Chordata > Amphibia > Gymnophiona > Siphonopidae > Microcaecilia > Microcaecilia unicolor. The sequence goes on along the minus strand of NC_044038.1, from coordinate 82,492,257 downwards.
CAAAGTGAGGAGCCCTTGTATCATATGATGTGTAACAGTGATTTGCATAAACAATATCTATATAAATAATTCTCACCTTCTCTCTCACCTGCTGAAGCTCAATCTGTGCTGAAGCTCACTCTGTGGGAGGCAAACACAACACTCACTCTCATACTCATGCACCACTGTCACTCATAGACCCGCCCCCCCCAGCCACGCCCCTTCCGGACATAATTCCCAACCCCAACGTTCTAAATGAAGCCTCCAAATTGCTCCAAACCGGAAGTGTGAGGCCTCAAAGATATCCTGTTTGCCCAGGCCTCCAAACCGGAACTCAGAACTCTGAAGCGCCGTATGCCCCGCCCTCGCATCAGAACGTCATGACGACAAGGGCGGAGCACACTGCAGGAGCAGGACACAAACTCAATCTCCCGGCTGGGACAGCGACACTGCAAATGCTATCTCCCCCTGCCCGGCCCTCAGCGACTTGGTGGCCATGCCTCACACCGAACCTGCATCACAGAGGGGTTGCGGGACAGCTGCCTCGCTGATGGTACGTCGATGCTGAAAACCCAATCTCCCCATGCCCCAAAACCTTGCTAGCACCCGTTTCATCTCTCCAAGAAATGGGCGTTTTTTACTAGTATCTCTATAAAGGATATATGGAAGAAAAGATTTCTTAAAATAAATGAAACTAAAAAATAGTTGAAAATAGAATATGAAATGCCCAAAAAAACATATTAATAAAATAATGAAATAATAAAATGTATGAATGAAATAATAGAGTAAAAGGGGGACATAGTAATATAATATACAAATCTACTTGTGAAAATCATATCAATAAAATGATGAAATATTGCAATATGTAAATAAAATATTAGAATAATTATAAGGACACATATCATATAATGATAAAATTGGACATAATTATGTAATATACAAATTTTCAACAATAGAAGACTCAATATCAATTGTATTGAAGATATAAAAATTAATATAAAAATTAATAAAATGCCAACAGCTACATATTTTGTGATAGCGATTAAACCTGATTCGTGTACGCAAGCCCAACTTAAAAAATAAAGATTATGTAAAAAATATATGTATAAAAGAACAGCAAGTGTATAAGAGAAGACATATATATGCGTGTGACATAAACCAAAAAACAAGTTTGCTTTTAAAGGAAAGGACAGAAATCGAATTCATTGTTAAGGCCATGGGGACTGAGTGTGTTTAATTGAAAGATCTGTCTTTGTTCCTCCTGGAGTAGGAGTTTATCAAGGTTGCCTTCCCTCCACTTTTTGCTGAAAGTCTTGAAGACGATGAATCGTAAGTCTGATGCAGTATGGTTAGCTGAATTCCAATGCTGGACAAGAGGTGCAGACTCAATTCCTCTGTTGATGCAACTCCTGTGTTCTATGATGCGTGTTTTGATCGCTCTGATGGTCTTCCCCACGTATAATAGAGGGCATGGACATTGAATGATATAGATAACAGAAGTGGTATTGCAGTCTGATGTATGTTTCAGAGGAAAAGTTTTATTTGTGATAGGATGAGTAAATATGTCAGCTTCAAGGCACAAACTGCAGACACTGCAGTGCCCGCATTTCCTATGTCCCAAGGGAAGAGTGCATGTTGTGATTGGAAGCTCCGGTAAGGTTGAAGGAACCAGGTATGCTTTAAGGTTTTTGTTCCTGGAGTATGCAATGACTAATGATTTGTTTTTGAAACAGTCCAAGCCTTCAAGAATGTGCCAATGTCTGCGAATAGACCTTGAAATGTGTTCAGCCAGAAAAGAATACTGTAGTGTACAGACTATATCAGGGGCCTCTTTCTTGCGAGTGGGATTCAAGAGGTTTTCTCGTTCTTGTGCCAAAGCTTTCTCATATCCACTGGTAATATGTCTCTGGGGATATCCTCTTGATGCGAATCTGTCACTCATTTGCTGTGCTTGCTGATTAAATTCTTCAAAATCTGTGCAGATGCGTTTAAGATGGAGAAACTGGCACAATGGTAAATTACTTTTAAGTTTAGGGTTGTGGTAGCTGGAATAATGTAAAAAAAAGTATTGCAATCCGTTGGTTTCTTGTAAATAGTAGTTTTGAAGAAATATTCATGTTTTGGGATGGTAAGGTCCAGAAAATGAATTTCATGTATATCAAATTCCATCTTAAATCTGAGATTAGGATCTCTCGTATTGAACCACTGAAAAAAGGAATGTAAAGTTTCTTCAGATCCTTGCCACAAAATAAAAATATAATCTATATAGCGTCTGTAAATTTTCACATGCTGGATAAACGGATGATCAGTAAGATGTTGGGCTTCAAAATCTGCTACTTATAGATTGGCCAGGTCTGGAGCCATGCTGGAATCCATGGCTGTGCCTTTAATCTGTTGATAATAAACCTTATCAAATCCAAAGTAGTTTTTGGTGAGAGCAATAGTAGCACATGTCAGAATAAGATGATTTGGTATTCTCTTGTGTGTAGTTCTTCCTTGTAGAACGTTCTCGATGATCTGTATAGCCTCCAGCTGTGGGATATTAGTATATAATGATTCAATGTCCATAGTGACTAGGATGGTATCCGTAAGGGGTCAATCATACTCATGCAAAATATTGATCATATGTGTAGTGTCTTGAATGTATGATGGTATTAGAGGAACAAACGGCCTCAGAAAAAAATCTACAAATATTGACAGTGGTTCTAGGATTGAGCCATTTCCAGAGATGAAAGGTCTCCCGGGCGGGTTAGACAATGATTTGTGTATTTTAGATAGTAGGAACTGTTGGATGTGTGACCTGTAGGAAATCCTTCTCCTTTTGTGTGAGGAAGCCCATCTTGGAAGCAATGAGGGGCATAATCGAACAGAAACGCCTATCTCCATGGGCGTTTATCTCCGAGAACGGGTCCGTGAAGGGGCGGACCCAAGCGTATTTTCGAAAAAATTAGACGTCCATGTTTTATTCGCCAAGTTATGAGCTGGGCGTTTTTGCTTTTCAGCGATAATGGACAATGAAATCGCCCAGCTCAAAAACGAATAAATCCAAGGCATTTGTTCGTGGGAGGGGCCAGGAGTCGTAGTGCACTGGTCCCCCTAACATGCCAGGACACCAACCAGGCACCCTAGGGGGCACTTTTACAAAAACAGAACAAAAGGTAAAAGAGCTCCCAGGTGCATAGCACCCTTCCCTTGTGTGTAGAGCCCCCCCAAATCCCCCTCAAAACCCACTGCCCACAAGTCTACACCATTACTATAGCCCTAAGGAGTGAAGGGGGGCACCTACATGTGGGTACAGTGGGTTCGGGGGGGGGGGGTTGGACGACTAAGCATTAAGCAGCACAATTGTAACAGGTAGGGGGGGGGATGGGCCTGGGTCCACCTGCCTGAAGTCCACTGCACCCCCTAACAACTGCTCCAGGGACCTGCATACTGCTGCCAGGGAGGTGGGTATGACATTTGAGGGTGAAAATAAAAAGTTGTGAAACATCATTTTTTGAGGTGGGAGGGGGTTTATGACCACTGGGGGAGTCAGGGGAGGTCATCCCCGATTCCCTCCAGTGGTCATCTGGTCATTTAGGGCACTTTTTGGGGCCTTATTCGTGAAAAAACAGGGTCCAGGAAAAGTGCCCTAAATTCTAGCTAAAAACGCATACTTTTGTCCCATTATCTGTGAAATGCGCCCATCTCTGTTCGGCAGATAACCACGCCCCAGTTCCGCCTTCGCCACACCTCTGACACGCCCCCATAAACTTTGTCCGCATCCGCGACGGAGTGCAGTTGAAAACGCCCAAAAATCGGCTTTCGATTATACCGCTTTATTCATTTTTGTGAGATAAACGTCCATCTCCCGATTTAGGTCGGAACTTGGGCGTTTTTCTCGTTCAATTATAAGCTGGAATGTCTACCAGTTCTTTAATATCTTTCTGGATTTCCTCTGTTGGGTCCTCTTCTAAAGGAATATAGAATTCCTGGTCTTCTAATTGTCTCTTAATTTCAGCAACATACTGAGTACGGTCCATTACCACAATCCCTCCGCCTTTGTCTGCTGGTTTGATAATAATATCCAAGTTGTTGGCCAAATCCTTGACGGCATTGCGTTCAGAACTATTGATGTTATAATATCTTGGTTTCTTGTTCCTTTCTATTCTCTTGATGTCCTTCTCAACACAAGAGTTGAAAGCTGTAATTTTTTAAGTTGGGCTTGCGTACACGAATCAGGTTTAATCGCTATCACAAAATATGTAGCTGTTGGCATTTTATTAATTTTTATATCTTCAATACAATTGATATTGAGTCTTCTATTGTTGAAAATTTGTATATTACATAATTATGTCCAATTTTATCATTATATGATATGTGTCCTTATAATTATTCTAATATTTTATTTACATATTGCAATATTTCATCATTTTATTGATATGATTTTCACAAGTAGATTTGTATATTATATTACTATGTCCCCTTTTTACTCTATTATTTCATTCATACATTTTATTATTTCATTATTTTATTAATATGTTTTTTGGGCATTTCATATTCTATTTTCAACTATTTTTTAGTTTCATTTATTTTAAGAAATCTTTTCTTCCATATATCCTTTTTAGAGATATATTGTTTATGCAAATCACTGTTACACATCATATGATACAAGGGCTCCTCACTTTGCTTTGGATACCAATTTGTCATTTCAGTAATTTACCTATACACAGTGCTGTATGTTTATTCTTATTTTTAAACTTGCCGCTTTTATTATTTATTTTTTATTTTTTAAATAAGTATATCACATTCTCTGCCAGTAGATTTAGTTTCCTTTCTATTGCATTATATGCAAGTGTTTACGTGCAACATATGGCAAAGCTTTTTCTGTTGGTGTTTTCCTTTGCTTTCATTGCAGGACTGTCAATCATTATCAGCTGTTCCTCCGAGCAGTGCAGTACAGGTCACCCATCAGGTGATTCCAACTGCTTTTCCCCTGCGTTTTTTTTCTCTCTTGTTTCCTAAGCTCAAAAGGGCTGTCATTCACTATCAGCTGTTTCTTAGACTGCACAGCCCAGAGGATCTGGCTCAAGCTTCAGAACAAAGGTCTTTTTTAAGGTACATTTGTTGATAAACTGTAGATATAGCTTTGTGATACCCTGTGATAAGGATCTCCCCCCCCCCCCCCTTTTTTTTTCCCTTTCACTTACCTGTGGCAAAGTTTCCTGACTGTGCCTAGTTCAGAATGCAGTATACACATTGTATCAGACAGTGTTAAAGCTAGCAAAAATATATGCAACATTGTATCTGTAATCTCAATTAGATTGTATCAATATACTGTGAGTTTATACCAAACACAAAGAAATTTAAAGTCCCCATTTCATTGCATTTTTCCTGATGGCCACCCCTGTTTTTGATTTAAAACAATTCTTGTTTTCAATAGTCACACTGAGCTCTCGTTTTAACAGCCATACCAAGCACTTCTTTATGAGATCTTCAGGCAGTGTCTCACATTACATTGCATTTCTCCCTGCACACCTAAACAAATTCTTAGTTTCAACAGTCTCACTGAGCTCTCCTTTTAACAGTCACATTGAGCTCTTGTTTTAACAGCCATACCTAGCACTTCTTTATGAGGTCTTCAGGCAGTATCTCATATTGCAGTGGCTTTCCACTTCATTGCATCTCTCTGTACAGTCACACCTAGACTTAACCCCTGTTTCTGGTTTAAAACAATTCTCGTTTTTAATGGTCACATTTCGGCTCTAGTTTTAACAGCCATAGCCAGCACTTCCTTATGTATTCAGGCAGTGCCTCACATTACAGTGGTTTTCCCTTTCTGGTTAGTTACTGTGGTGTGCTTTTTACTATTTTCACAGACCACTACAATACAGACTGTATTTTATAACATTGCTAATTCTGGAGCATCATTATCGTTCTCAAGTATTTAGGTTTGTTCTACTTTTTCTCTGGATTGTTTCATTTTGTGTATGTTCATTTTAAAAAAATGGAAGTATTTATTCATATCAATGTTTTAGGTTTTATTTACTATTATTATGCTTCATGTTATATGAATGCTCTTGCTGTTTTGTTCTTTATATTAGCTTTTCACTTTAAAATCACATCACATTTGCATAGCATTTAAATTTAAAATTTTATATTTGTTATATATATGTTTTAAGCTTTATTTACTTTCAAGATGTTCATGTTTCATGACATATGAATGCTCTAGCTGTTTTGTTTTTTATTTTCTCATTTGATATTTGCATAGTTTTCAGATTATATATGTATTATCATTTGTTTTTAGTGTTATATTCTTTTATATTTTGTTTATATATTGTTTTTATTTGTAGACTCCTGATGTAGGCCCTTTGGCCGAAACACAACGTTGTGTCGAGTCAATATACTGATTAATAAAGTTTGGTTCATCTTCACTCTGGAACTCCTGGTTTTTTACCCACTGTTTTGTTATATTGGTCCAACAGTTCCAACAGCTCTTTTAAGATGGAAATCATCAGAACCAGAGGATATGGGTTTTATATCTTTCTACCTGCCCACTTCATTCAGAGTTTATACAAACTGGGAATGCTGTATAGTGGCCAATTCCACCCCACCCCCCATTCACCTTATATCTAGTATAATGAGAAAGGTGAGTGGCATTAGCAACATATCCAGTGTGGGGGGAAGGGGAAGGAGAGGCAGCCCCACACCCTTCCAGCGAGAAACATGTTCAGCATTCTCACCTGTTCCAGAACCTGCCATGGGCCAGAGCCTTAGTCAATATGCAGATATAGCTCATTCTGAAACATAGCTGTAAAAAAGGAAAATGCATTACTGAGAGATTGTTTCCTGTGTCTTCAACTCCCTCAGCTGGATTTCTTTTCCATCTTTCCTTAGGTGAAGAAGCTGCTCCAGAAGTGATGATATGTCAATTATATGCACAGTTTTCTTCTTACAAGTCTGCCTTCAGGGTATAGTACAAAAAGTCATCTTTCACTATATGAATAGTTCACTAACATCTATCACCTACCCCTCACTAAGTCTTTCAGCTCTCTCACATGTTACCCCCCCCCCCCCCCCCCGACCTATCTGCACATCTAGGTAGCTGTCTAGTGTAAGACCTGGAAGCAGAGGCATAGCCAGGTTTTGATCTCAGGGGGAGCAGACTTTTATAAAATAGGCGCTGGTTGGTGTCAGCTAGACAGTAGTGTCTGTGTTGTTGCTCAGGGGCTGTGGCGGGCAATGATTAATACAGGCTGTTTCTGTTGCATCCTACCTACAATGAAATAGTAAGTTACATCAGGAGGCAGGACGCAGAAGAGGTCCCTCAGCTGACCAGAGCAGACAACCTGTCATCTTAACTACAAAGTAAAAATATTCAAATCATGGCCATCACTTCAGGACTAGCACACACATTCCTTCCACACTAGGCAGGCAATAAAGGTGCAACTAGACATTCTTGGAAAAGTCAAGGCACTGCTAATGTTCCCCAAGCCTAGGGGACACTGGTGGCTGCTTTGGAGTCGAGTCTCACTGCTGGGATTAGCACATCTTCCAAGGGGAATGTACCTAGGTTCTGACTCTCCTACAAAAGGTAACAACCAAACAGGAACTTCTCTGATCTTTTTTCACTGTACTGCCAAGTGGCAGCCAAGTGTAAGCACTAATACAAACATAGACCGAACAAATATTTTTTACACTTGCAGCTTATATTAGCATGGCAAGCTGTTGGCCTTTGTGTACTGTGAAGTGCAATTCCAGACAATAGGCAGCAGTTAGGAAAATGCTAAGGTGGATTTACTGACAGTGCTGGTACAGTACTGAATCTGAATGCACAAAAATACAGGTTAATAAATGCAAAGCAAATATATATACGCTGATATCTTTTTACTGAAGTAACAAGACACTTTAATCAACTTACAAGTTTTGTATTATGTCTCTTAAAACAGAGAGAAAAAACAAAGTTGAATAAACAAAGTTGAACTCAACTAAATGAAGAGAACCCAGCATAAAGTACCAATTATGAACTCAATATTCAAAGGATTTATGCTCTTTACTGAGAGTTATACCCACCTCTGGGTATTTCAATTGCCTTGCTCTCCCCTCCCATTTTACCTTTTGCCTAGTTTTTTCACCAGTCTATCCTTGGTACAATTGTGGTAAATACCATTCCACTGCCAGATACTGTGATGCATTCACAAAAACCTGCAAATATGCTACTCAAAACCATACAGCAAACGGAATCTATAGGGACTCCCCCTGTATTCATGTAGAGATGTTTTCACCTAGTAAAGGGCCACCAAAACAGATATCAGACGCAGATGTGATTCCATATGCCCCAATGAAAGGAGAGCTTAATTTTACTTCCATTTAATTTCAGTATATTTCATCTTTATAACACCAGGCTTCCCAATCCCAAAGGATTGAACAGTGAAATTTTGCCATCTGTATTGTATAGAACAGCATAGAAAAATGAGCACAAAATACAGAGAATTGTAACTGCTGTTTCTACCAGCTTATAATCATTTTTAAGCTGTTTTAGTGATGTTCAATTTTTATTTCCTATTTAAATCTACATATGGGAAGCTTTCAAATAAATTAAAAAGCCATCAAATAAGTAAAAAAAAAGAAGACAAAATCTTTTGCCCTCCACATTCTAAGGCACTGCCTAATGCCTATCCAACTGGAACAGCTTTAGACTTTTTACAAATGGATCTTGCATTTATAATCTTTTGCTATTGCTTTAGCATTTAATTTGCTATTGTTTTGGGGTGACCTAAAGTTAGTATAATGGTCTAGATAGGAAGGAAGAATACTTCATCTCCTGTTTTCTTCAACTTCCTGTCTGTGCTGTGTCGAGGATGGGTCGGATGAGCTTCTGCAAGTGCCGCAGAGGCGGAACCGCCCGACCTGTCCAATTCCATGATCCACCCCCCCACCTAGTAGCCCACACCACACACACACACACACACACACAACGAGGCTGAGCGAGCCAAAGAGCACACACAGCACCCGCAACGGGAACGGTGGTTGGGGTCCCTTACCTTAAGAAGAGGCTTGAACAGCTTACAGCTCACATTGATGACATGAGTCAGGCAGAGTCTCAGCCTCTACTCACACTGACACAGCCAACAGGCCAAGCGCTGCTGTCGAACAGCTGGGCTGCAACAGTGAGTGGGTCGGGTGGGCCGTGTGCTGATGAGGACCATGGGCCTGTCACGGGAGACAGCCAGGAGACTGGGAGTTTGCAGACGGCTCACAGTAAGCGACGCCGGCGATCTGATCCGGCGCATTCTGGAAGTGGCATTGGCAGCGTGGTGTGCTAGCTGAAAGGTGGTGGGCGGCACCGCATGCAAGCGCTACGGGAAAGTGGCCACTGCGCAGCGCATGCACATAGGCGCCTTTTTTAAAGAAATCTATTTGGGGGAGCGACCACTCCCCCTGCGCCCCACCTAGCTACACCACTGCCTGGAAGCTAGGTGAAGGGGCACACATCAGAATTGTTGGTTTGGAACCAGGGGCAGAATCGATTTTTCTCCTTGGGAGGCTGCAGCACTAGACTTTGAGTCAAGAATTCCATTCCACACACTCAGTCTTTTCTGTATGAACCAAATTCTACTGTCCCTTAAATGATTCAAGCACAGTACACTATATCTTCACTGATCAAGTAGTAACTATTGTGAGCCATTTCTACCCAGCCACTTGAGCTCTCTCAGAGACTGCTGACTCCAGCTCCTGCCTTCCTAGCTCCTTGAGCTTTTTCACAGACCACTGACCCCAGCTCCTGCTGGTCCCCTAAGCTCTCTCAGAAGCCACTGACCCCAGCTCCTGACCTGCTGGCCCCCTGGTCTCTCTCAGAGACCGCTGACCCCAGCTCCTGTCCTGCTGGTCCCCTGAGCTCTTTCAGAGACTGCTGACCTCTGTCCTTGTACTGTTGGTCTCATGAGGTCTCTCAGAGACTTCCAGCTCCTGTCCCCGTGGTCCCTTGAGCTGTTTCAGAATCACTGCTGGTCCTCTGAGCTTTCTCGGAGACCTTCAGACTTTGTATTGATGTTTTCAAATGCAGCAAACTCAGATTCTATTTTCTGGAATTTCAGAGAGCTCTGACAATTATTATTATTGTTATTATTTTACTGCACTTGATATACCGCAATGGGCCTATGATCGGTAGGCATCTATGCAGTGTACAAAATTAAAATAGAAAAAAAAAAGGCAGAGACAACAAGAAAAAGGGTAAAAGCAGCTAGAGAAAGAGAAAGGGGATAGAGATTAAGCAATAGTGATACCAAAAGATTATTATTATTATTTTATTCCATTTGATATAATGCAATGAGCCTAAAAAGATGTGAACCAAATACCAAGGGCCCTGTTTACAAAGGCGAGCTAGCGTTTTTAGTGCACACTAATCGTGTAGATGCACATAATATTCCTATGGGCAGCTACACGGTTAGCGTGCGCTAATTTTTAGCACGCACTAAAAATGCTAGTGCACCTTTGTAAACAGGGCCCTAAATATTACAAGTAAAAATTTGTTACCTGGTTGAATGATTTTTTTTTCTACTGATGGAAGGTTTATACAATATCTTCTCCTCCTCAGCTCTGCTTCCTGTCAATGCAGACTGGACAGCCAGAACGCCCAGAAGCCTGATGGCTCTGAAGGACTCATGCCTGGTCATTCCTTGTACATTCAACTACCCCGGACAATCCAAACCACAAAGTGACATAACAGCCATCTGGTACCAGAATGAATATACAATACTGTACCAGAGTGACAAGCCAGAGACTCAAGGCCGGGCAGCCTTGGTTGGGAACTTAGAACATAAAAACTGTTCCCTGTGGATCAAACAAGTAAAGAAAGAGGATGGTGTGTCATATAAATTGCGGTTGGAAATTCGAAACCTGGACAAATACAGCTTCCCTAGTTCTCCCCATGTCACTGTCCAAGGTGAGTTTCATCACAACACTGAAAGATATGTTTATAGTGCTATGTTGCACTAGCATGGGATCCTTCTTCTGACTTCTGTATGCTCCTTTTTCCACAGAGAGGCCCACTGACCCACAGCTCCTGGGCTATAGAAGTGATTTGACTGAGGGAGAGTTGCTGACTATTACATGCAGGACCACCCATACATGTATTGTGAATCCTCCCACCCTGCTGTGGCAACCCCAGTTTGACATGGTACAGGAGGAGCACAGAATGCTAGGGGAAGGGGAGTGGGAGGTCGTATCTAAGCAGACGTTTCTGGTGTCTGCCAACCACCACCAGAAGGCTGTGAGCTGTAAGGCGCAGTACCCCAGCGGTCAGGAAGCCAGGATAACAGGAAAAACATTCAGTGTATTATGTGAGTGACACAGCTTTGTGGGTAATTAAATTATCCTTCTAGTCATATTTAATCTCTCCCTCTCCAGTATTTGGAGGACAATTTTCAAATCTCTGCAGGCAAATGCACTACCCATGGATTTCACACAAGTTCTTAAAGGGAACATACACACATGCTTTCCCTCTGAAACCAGCCCAAGGATAGAGCACCCACAAATATTTGCCTCACTGTTCCACAAAAACAGTATATATCATTTTGAAAATGTAAAACCCTGGCCTGGGAATGCCTCCACCAGAATACAGGTAAAAGGGCACAAAGGGTGCATTTTTACTCACACACGGTAGAAGTAGGGATAGGGGATGGGATTTGATATACCTCCTTTCTATGGTTATGTAGTCAAAGTGGTTTACATATTATATGCAAGTACAGAGGGTTAAGAGACTTCCCAGTTCCTCTGGTTCTCAGACCACTACAGTAACCATTAGGCAACTCCAGGCAGAACAAGGAATGCACTTTTACACACACACACGGTGGAGGTAGAACAAGGGGTACACTTTTATAGTCACACACACACGCACACATACAGTGGAGGTAGAACAAGGGGTATACTTTTACACACACACACACACACACACACTGGAGGTAGAACAAGGGGTACACTTTTACACACACACGCACAAATATAGTGGAGGTAGAACAAGGGGTACACTTTTACACACACACAGTGAAGGTAGAAAAAGAGGTACACTGCTTACACACACACAGTGAAGGTAGAACAAGGGATACACTTTTACACACAAAAGTGGAGGTAGAACAAGGAGGTGTACTTTTACCTAAAAATGATGGAGGTAGAATAAGAGGTACACCTTTACACACACACATTGGAGGTATAACAATAGGTACACATTTATCTACACATGATGGAGGTAGAAGAAGGGGTGTAATTCTACACACACGCAGTGAAGGTAGAACAAGAGATGTACTTTTGCACACACACACACACACACACACACGGTTGAGATAGAACAAAAGGTGCACTTTTACCTACACACGAAGACAGTAGACAAGAGGTACACTTTTACCCATATACGGGGAAGGTAGAACAAGAGTTACACTTTACCTACACATGATGGAGGTGGAAGAAGAGGTACACTTTTACCCACACATGGTTGGCAATTCTTTTGTAGCTTTTTAACAGTGTAAATAACTTTTGAAACTGTCTTCAAAATGTATGTATATACCACAGGACCTACCATCTCTCTTTTACTTATCTGTCTCTATTTTTCTGTTTGTTCTTGTGAGTGTGACTGGTGGTTACTACAGGATTTCACAGACACAGGCAGTTTGCAGTGCAAAATCAAAGGAAACTTTATTGATACAAAATAACTAAAGCAATATAGTCTATTTCCCTGTCACACTCTTTCCAACCCTGATCAGCAACCCCAATAGTATTTACAAAAAATGAAGGCACTCCTTTACCTTTGCAGTCTTCTGTTCCTTCTCATGCAAACCTCTAAGCCAGAGCCATTCCTTGCTTCCCTGGTACTCCCCTCTAGGGACTGCAGCCCAGCCAACACTTAGGGAGAATTCCTTCCCTTGGAGTCTCCCTCCATGTGACTCTAAACTCAGGTTCTCTCTCCTGGAGATCTCTTGCTTTGGGGCCTCCCTAGTTCTACACTCTCTCAGGGCATTTCATCTTCCTTCCCTCTGAGCCCTGCACTTCTGATTCTGGCAGTTTCGCACTACCTGCTTTTAGGCAGTTAAACTGTGTCCTTAACCTGCACCTTCAATGAGGGAGTGTTCCTAGGAACACCTGCTGCTATACCACTCACTCTCTCACAGTTCTCAATAGCATCAGATCTATTCCTTCATTTTCCGTTTATCCAACAGTATCTAGCTGTCTCTCACAGGCTTTATTTTTTCTATCTTTCTATAAGGTAACACTGAATTCACTCTATTTTGTGTGGATGCTCTATTAGCAGTGCCCTTAGCTATCTTTTGCATTTGCAGCCACATGATGAGTGACACTTACAGCATGGACCATAGTATCAGACCCCTTTCATTTCCATTCCCTCCCCCCCCCCCCCCAATGCACGCGTCCCTTTCCAGTCCAGCACCAGCCCCTTCTATCCCAGCCCTGTTCTAGTTCCAGCCCCCCCCCCCCCCCAGATCAGCCTCCTTCGAGTTCGTGCCCCCTTCCAGCATCAACCCTCTCCTTCCAGTTCCAGGTCCCTAGCCCCCAACAATGCTCCCTTCCAGGCCCAGCCCCCCTGCATCAGTCTGCTTCCAATACTAACCTCACCAACATGACCTCCCCCAATATGGAACCCCCTTCCAGCCAGAACCCCCCCCCCCCCCAGTCATTAGCTCCCTTCCATCCAAGCCCAGAACCAGCCCTATTCTAATCCCAGCCCATCCCCAGCATCAGCCCTCCTGACTCCTAGCTTCAGTTAGGCTAATGCTGACATTGGCAATAACAGTGCTGGAACAACACAGAAGAAGAGCACTGCAGCAGAAGGAAAGGAACATGCTCCCATCACTGTGTAAAGGATTAAATGAGAGGGAGAGGAGACTCTGGCTTGTTCCAGCACTGTTATTGCCACTGTCAGCATTAGCCTAACTGAAGCTTCAGGACCTACTCTGTGTCAGCCGAAGACCTCTGGGAGACCAGCTCTGACATTCCCCTCTCCCCTCCTAGTCTGATCCCTGGGAATGTCAGTGTCCGAGCAATAAAACAAACCAGAACCAATACTCAGGAAAAACAATAGAAATAAACCACTGTCTCCCTAAAATGTGCCCTGACAGGAATTCACGCCACCTTTGTGTGTTGTATTATTGTGCTACAAAACTCACTGCCCCTAAGAAGTGGACAGTATCAAAAGAAGGGAACTCAGAATCAGACCAAAGCCAGAGTTGTCATCTGACCTCTGGGGCCATAACGGACAGCCACCATTGTTGATTGTAAACAGAAAAATCTGTTCTTCTTATATCTCATGGTTTTACAGTATGTACTGGTTCTCATGTTTAAAATCAGCTGTGGTGTTAGTAACAGCACCGGCATAATGCAGAAAAGCATAGGAGCAGAAGGAAAGGAACATGTTTCCTCCACTGTGGTGGGCCAGCCTGTGAGGTAGGCTTGTGGCGTCCCTGAGCTGTTAACGCCCTGAGCCTGTGACTCAGTGCCTTGCCCCTTAAGCCGACCCTCCCTATTAGGAAACATGCAAACCAAAAGAGGCAAAAATGCATGAGTAAGCTGAAGAGTCCAGCCTGACCTGGAGACACCAGGAAAGCCAAACAAGAAAACAACACTGACCAGTATGGCTAGGATCAACCCAGTAAATTCTATTTCCTTGCCATACTGGTCAGTGTGATGGGTTCATGTTGCTCACAACTCTCTATCAATGGTGCTGCAGCATTCTGAATTAATTGGAAGTAGTGCAAACTCTTTTTGGTTTGATCAGTATAAGGGGCATTACTGTAACCTAGCCCAATATATGGGGAGAGATTTTTTAGGTGCAGCAGATTATAGAAACAGTTTTTAAAGGTTGTTTGAATTTGTTGGATCAAAGTAAGTGAGATGAGTTTAGCAGTATCCTAAGATTCCTGACCTGTGATTTTAGGAGGACTTCATGCTTCCCAAATGGTATTTTGAAATCAGGCACCTGTCCACCGGTGTTATGAACCAACAGAATGTCTGTTTTTGTGGGTTCAGGGAGATTTTGTTGGTTTTTGCGGCAGCCATGGCGGCAACATTAGCTTCAGCAGTGGCAACAACAGCAGCTGCTTTCTTTCTCTCTTCTTTTAGTTTAAGTTTCTCCAGTTTTTTAGCTGCTTTTTGCTCACCATAAAGAACTCTCGATATGGCACTGCATCTATTTACAATTCAAGAGCAAGAGAGCTTGTAGTAGATCTGCTGGAATGGCTTGTCCAGTGTGATTTCAATGACCTAGTGCTTCTAGTGCTGTGTCTGGGATTTCTAGCATGCTGAGAATGATTTTCTCCTGTGGGGTTTGTGCGAGTGGCTGTGCTTTTAATTGCCTCTGTCATCATAGACTGGCGTGTAAGATCTGTGGCCTGCTGTCTCTTCCGCTGGGTCAAACTGTCTGATGTTTTTTGCATGCTTAGAAATTCACAATATTCCTGTGATTTCTGTTGATATTGCTGATAGGTAGCTTGCAGCAGGTCAGTATTTAGGCCTTCAGCATGGCTGCCCTTTGGAACATCATATATTCCTTGCTGTACTTTGACCTAGATTTTGTTCAAAGGGGAGCATAAGTTTCTACTTCAGCTTCATACACCTCTCTGGCTTTCTCTGTCAGTACAAGCAGTCTTTTAGAACTTGAACCCTTTTCACTGCCATGACTTGCTTGTGCTGTGTCTGTGTCCTCTATGTCAGCCTGCTCAGGAACTGGTCTGTGTAACTCAATAGATTCTGCCGTGGCTTACACTAGTAAATAAATAAATCCCCCTTTTTTTCTTAGAATACCTTGCACAGAGAACCTTGGCTATGTGCTAAATGTTGCCTTTTAGAAACAGCAAGAGGGTGGGGTGGGGTGGGGTGTGCTCAATAAATTCTTTTGCTTGAGACTGAAGAAGCTGGAAATTCCTATATGGCAGTCCTCTTTTTTCTAAATAGCCATAAGGCACAGCGTGTACCTTAAACTGAAACTTTGCTGGTAGTGAGTGTGCTATAGAGAGGGTGTGTGCCCCAAATGGATACTTTGTACAAGTCTCTAAGACCTGTTACCTGAAAGTCTCAGTATCTTGCAGTTAACCTTGGCATACCAGCGCACCTGAAGTCTCTTTCTTTTCTGATATTTTCTTTATTGAATAACACAACAAAGTACTCACAGTCAGCAGTTCAGAAGAATTGCCTCACGGCACAGAGACTTTGTGATTCTGACAGTTGTTTCAGTGGATGGAGACAGAAATCTGAGAAACCCAGCTTTGCTGAGCAGGTGAAAAAACACAGCTGGGTTTACAGGAGAGGATCAGAGCTGGTCTGCTGGAAATGCTATATCTTAACATAAAGATATGTCCAAGTTCTCTTCAGAGCATTTAACAGGACATGAGCTGGCTGAAGTAAAATGGATACAGAATCATAGAGAGGGAGCAAGAGAGAGGGCTAGAAAGTAGGGCACACACAAGCCCAGAGGAGAAGGTAAAGACCAATAGAAACAGAGCTTGTCAAGAGTGGTTGCATTACAATAAACTGCACTACACATAATGCCTAGCTCACATGACCTAGCAGTGAAATAATAACAAACATTATCCCATTCCAGGGTTCCACTGTAACTTAGGCAAGGCTGTCAAAAGACAGAACATACTTTGCTTGAGACTGAAGAAGCTGGAAGTCCCTATATGGAAGTCCTCTTTTTTTCTAATTAGCCATAAGGCACGGAGTGTACCTTAAATTGAAACTTTGATATCACTATAGCAATGGTGGGGTGTTGTGCTAGCTAGCTCAGTTTCAGCTAATTAATTATGCAGGGTTACACTAGCTGTATGCTGTCTGCTTCTGTCTGCATAGATGACCAGCACCAATCTCACTAATTTCTGCTTTCTAATATGCTTATGATAACGCTTGTAATATTCTTCACATTGCACCTTTACCAAGTTTATTGTGCCTTTGTAGTTGCCACAAATTTTTGCTGTACAGCCCTTGCAAAAGTTCTGTCTCCAACACTCAGCTAAATCAGAGTATAGAACATCACTGTGAAGACTCAGAACTCTTGAATCAAAATCTTCATTAATGCAAATTCAGACAAAAGAAAATAACTTACAGTTAAGTGTGCTGGACAAGAGTCTCTGCCCTGCAGAACTTGGAGTCTGTTCTCAACCAACCCCTGTCTTTTAGCATGCACAGAGTTGCTAGGAGAATTCTAGGTATAGGGAACAGGGACAGGTGCTCAGGAAAACCTATCACAAGGTAACTACAAGTACAACCACAGCATAAAACACATAAAAACAACAAGCACCTGCCTTCATGAATATGGAGGCAGAACAGTTGCCAATTTCTGTAAACAGAGGTGAGCTGAGGCCAAAGATGGGATATTTTCTGTGAGGGGAGGAAAGGGCTTGTGATTGAGTGCAGAGGGAGTAAGTTGCTGGGAGGGGTAAGAGTGATAAAGGTGAAGGGGGGTTAACTGGAACTTGGGGGGCATTGCAGGTGTGACTGAGGTGAAGAAAGGTTGCTGGAGGATGGAAATTGATTGAGGCCAAAAAGAAAGAATTTCTTGTGAGGGAGGAGGGGTGTGCATGTGAATGTACACCCCTAAAATGTTTACTCCTCAGGGCAAAAAAAATCTCAATGTTTCAGATGGGCCATCCTTGGCATCTCTGTGTGTTTATGTTTTCCTTTGATTTAGATTCCCCCCAAAACACATCTGTGAGGATAAGAAAAGGTATCAAAACCCCAGAAGAAGGCAGCAGTGTCTCCCTGATGTGCTCCAGCAATAGCAACCCTCCAGCAACCAGCTACACTTGGTATAGAGTTCTAAAGGACACCATCCTCAGACTGCCGGAGAACAACCATACTCTTCAGGCCACAAACATCTCAAGAGCCAATCCTTCCTACTTCTGCATGGTGAAGAATGAACTTGGGGCCCAGAATTCCACTCTGCTGCATTTCAATGTCCAATGTAAGAGTCGATTTAGCTAGCAAATGATCCTGAAATATGATGACATGTTATCAGGCTGCAAGAAGATAGGCTCAGGAGTTTTAAAACATTTCTTTGCTGAAAAAGTGGTGGGTGTGTGAGCGCTGGCCAAGGAAGCTGGTAGAAGCTAGAGATGTGCAGCCCCAAATTTTTTGTTTCATTTCATATCCCATGTTGTTTGCAGCATTGTTTTGGTTAGTTTTTGTTTTCATTTTCGTTTCAGGGGCAATGTTGTTAAGAGTGCACACTCTTTCTCCATAATTTCATGTTTGTTTTTTTGGCTCATTTTCATTTGTTAATGACATGCAATGACAGCCCAGCCTAATAGAGACAAAACCAGTAACTAAAGTTTAAGAAACCCTTGGACAGGCACAGATCATCTTTAGAGGTGAGGGAGCAGGAGTTAAAGCCTGGTACAGGCACAGAGGATTCTTAGCAGTGAGGTGTGAGGGGTAACGTCTGGACTCACACAGAGGATCCTCAGCAGTGGGGTACAAGGAGGAAAGTCTGGGAGAGACACAGAGGATCCTCAGCAGTAGGGTAGAAGGAGTAAAGTCTGGAAAAGACACAAATGATTCTCAGCAGTGGGGTGTGAGGGTGTGGTAACATGAGCAAAGGCAGGCCGTGGAGCCAGGTAACACAAGCCACACACACTCAGCAAGCTACAGTGAAAACAAATAATATTTATTAAAGGTGTCCAGTAAGGGCTCATGTTTACTTCACTGGAAGGGAGGAAGAAGTACTCAAAGCTATTTCTGTAAACATAACAGTGTCTTTGGGTGGCCTGCACCTGCAGAACCACAGCATACATATATGTTTCTCTGCTTAGCAGCAATTCTTACTGGTCTCTGGCCTGGTCCCTGGACCCATAGATACCAGCGCAGTCTCTAGCAGGTACACAAGGCTGACTTGCAGCCAGCCAGGTCAAAATACAAACTCAAGGTTCCAAGTTGAACTTGGCCTACCTGAACGTAGTGGTTGCAGTTTCTCAGCTTTGGTGCAGAGGCATCTGCAGTGGGTGTCACTGCTTCCCTCTGGACCCCCTTCATCTAGTTCTGGCCTGGGCTTTTATACTTCCTGGACCATGCCCGCCTGGCGGCGCCCCTCCTATGTCACTTGGGCGGGTCTAGGGATTTTAAGGTGGTCCTGACACTGTGAGACATAGGCGCCCCGTATAAGAGGCTTGGGGAGGCTAAGCCTCCCCAGCTCAATCTTGACCTTCCCCTGGCTGCTGCCCTCACAAACGCAGGGCTTGCGCAGCAGCCAGGGAGCTCTCCCAACCGTCCTTCCTTCCTGCTCTCCTTCGACCGGCAGCCTTCCTTGCCCCCCCCCCCCCCCCCCCCCGTGTATAACCGTTTTACTCTCCCTGGCAGCAACGTGAAGTAAAAGGCACTGTCTGCAGGATAGCCTCCGGCTTCAGCTTTTCTCTTCGCTTCGCTCTTCACACAGTGTCCCGCCTTTGCGATGATGCATTTCCTGTTTCCGCGAAGGCGGGACATTGTGTGAAGAGCGAAGCGAAGGGAAAAGCTGAAGGCGATCCTGCAGACAGTGCCTTTTTCTTCACGTTGCTGCCAGGGAGAGTAAAACGGTTAAGGCGAGGGCAGGGAGAATCGCTGGGAGGGGAGGGGAGGGGAACAGATCATCGCTGGACAAGACATGGAGAGAAGGGGAAGGCAGGGGGAGAGAACAGATCGCTGGAGGGGAGGGGAGAGGCGAATTTCTGGCCATGGGTGGATGGATGGAGGGGAGGGGAGAGATCGCTGGAGAGAAGGGGAAGAGAACAGATCCCTGGAGAGGAGGTGAGGGCAGGGGAGAAGAGAATTGCTGCACACAACAGAAGAAACTGGGACCAAAGCTAACAGAAAAACTAAATACTCAGACAGCAAAGGTAGAAAACTTTTTTATTCAGAATTTATTAATTGAAATAGGTCAGCTTTTGGAAATGTGCATCTGTGATATTTTGCATGCAAGTTTAAATTTTTCTAGTATTGCTGCATGCAGAGTCTGACTTCTAGAGGTAACTTTCCAGTTCAGTATTTTGCCTTCATATCTGTTGTGTCATGTGTTTTTCATGTGTGATCAAGGTGCAGTATTCTGTTAGCGTGTAGTATTTGTAGTATTTGCAGCCCTTTTAATTTTTTTCACTAGGTTGTGTACTGGTGTTTTAGAGCCAGGTGTAATTGTAGTGCTGCCTTTCCACCCATAAGGTTGTAGCTTGTCCTGTCCTTGTAATTGGTGCTGTTGTGGTTTGCTAAGGTTATGAGTGTGTTTTTGCATAAGTTTGTGCATAGTGTTTTGCAGTGGAGAGATTGTGTGTTGGCCTTACTGAGCTGGCACCAAAACATCTGAAAGGGTGTAGAGCCTAAATCATGACACACTTCCTCTTGAAGGATCTACATATGGTTGTTAATAAAAGGAGCTCATTGTGAACACTATCCACCCTAAAAGGGTGTTTTGTGGCTCTACATTAGAATTGTGATATTATGATCCTTTGTTTCATATTGTTGATGGTCTGCTTTTTCCGTATGGGTGGTATATTGGTGTATTCTGTCCAGTGTAATATTTATGGTACAGTAAGGTTCTGAGTATGTTTTTGCACAAAGTTGTGCATAGTGTTTTGCAGTTGAGCGACTGGTTAGCTTATGCTTTGAGCAACCACTTTATTCTTTGACATATGATACATATCTAATATTATTAACGTTTGTATAGCGCTACCAGACGCACACAGCGCTGAACACCTGACACAAAGAGACAGTCCCTGCTCAATAGAGCTTACAATCTAATATCTAAATTTATAAAAGGTATTAATTGTGACTATTTTATTTTTACTTATTTTTTTTTTCTGTGTGTTGTCAGACAATTATGGAGGTAAGCACCGCCCCTGGCCCCGCCCCTAACTCCACCCCCTTTAGCCTCCCCAAACAGTTGGGCCACCGACCGCCTATGCTGTGAGAGAATGTTCTTAAGGGGAATTGGCAGTGTCTTATAGACTCCCTCACATACCCTCCCTCTCAGCTCAACCATGCCCAGTTGAGCAATTGCCATTTCCAGATCCACCTCCAATGACAAGAAATCAGCATTTCCATGGTCTCAGCCCACCCGATGTTGAAACTCAAAACTGAAGGGCTAGAGGCTGAAAAATGACCACATGATGTGGGCATTCGTATTCTTGTGGCAAGCCATCCATTTGAGGGGTTCATGGTTCATGATGAGAAAGAAGTGACATCCCAGCAGATAATACAGGAATGTCTCCAAGGCCCACTTGACAGCTACCGCTTCCTTTTCAATCACTTCATAGTTCCTCTCCCTAGGAAACAGCTTATGGCAAATGTAGGCCACAGGGTATTCTTCGCCCTCCACTTCTTGGGCTAGGATGGCCTCAAGACTGACATCCGACACATCCATCTGCACTATGAAGGGCCAGCTGAAGTCTGGGCTGACTAGAACTGGCTCTGAACAAATGTCTTGCTTCAGAGTCTGGAAAGCAGTACCAAGGTTTGACATCCATAGCACCTTTCCAGGAGCTTTCTTCTGCAGGAGACAGATCAGTGGTTCAACCTTCTCAGAAAACCCTGGGATAAATCAGTGGTAGTATCCAAGGAGCCCCAGGAAGGCTCATATCTGCTTCTTGGTCTGTGGTAGTTGCACCTGTGTGATTGCTTCTACCTTCCGGACCTGGGATCTCATATGCTCTCTTTCGACAAAGTACCTCAGGTATTGGATCTCTTTTCTTCCTAGGAAGCACTTTTTTGGATTTGTAGTCAATCCAGTGGTCCATAAAATCCAGAACCACTTCGACCTGGATGAGATGAGTCCTCCAGTCTGTACTGTAGATGATGATGCCATCCAACTAAGCAAACATGTAGTCACTATAGACTCGATATTCAGACCATGGGAGTTAGACTGGCTAACTCCCGCGGTGAGCGCTGAGCCTAGATATTCAGTGCTGGGCTGTTTCCGGTGACCAGCATTGAATATCCAGTTTATTTTGGATGATTCAAACAACTGGCCAAGCCAATATTCAGCAATGGACAGAAGTATGAACCAGCCAGAGATAGGTCTGGCATTCATGTGGCCAAATATGGCCACTAAACTGGTGCTGAAAATTGTTTGATAGCCGATTATATCGTGTGATATAACCTGCTAGCTGCTAGCCATTAACAGCGAATTTTCAGCAGGTCATGGCTGGCCAGATAGCACTGAAAATTTGCAGATAGCCGATTATGAGGCATTTAACTGCCCAGGTGCTAATCCTGGCCAGTTAAATGTTTTTTAAATATTGGGGGGTATGTGGCTTGAGTAGGTAGTCAACAAGGTGTTGAAAGATAGCTGAAGCTCCATGAAGGCCAAAAGGCAATACAGTGAACTGGAATGGTCCTTGGGGTGTTGAAAAGGCTTCCTTCTCCTTGATAGCTGGAATGAGGGGTGCCTGACAATATCCTTTGGTCAGGTCTAGGGGTTGAGATGAACTGGGCTCCTCCCAGCCTCTCAATGAGTTCATTGACCCTTTGTATTGGTCAAGCCTCTAGTTTGGAAACAACATTCACCTTCTGGTTTAGGTACCATCATGATGGGTGACAACCAATTACTGGTGGATTCTTCAATAACCTCCAGGTCGAGCATCTCAGGTATTTATTTTGCCGCTGCCTGCTGATAGGTTTCTGGGATCCGGGACAGGCATTGCCAGACCACTACTTCTGGCTCAGTGATGACATCATGGGTTGCAAGGTGGGTGCAGCCCAGCATATTGGAAAAGACGTCCTGGTTCTGGCAGATCAACTGTTTCAGGTCGGCTTTCTGTGTGAGTGAAAGCTGTTCACCAAAGAGAGCTTGCAAGAGCTCAAGCTGTGCTGGTACATCCTACTACTACTACTATAACTTATCATTTCTGCAGCGCTACAACTGCTTTACTTCCTCTCCCTCCAAGGTTCCCTATACAATGAAATATGGAGGAATTACTATAGAGGGGTTCTGATTGCCCAAGGGGTTTCCATCTACCATTATAACTTTGGCCTGGGCATCTCTAAGGGATTCATCCTCTGCCTGAGCCCTCTAAAAATCTCACAGGTTCCCTCTCCCACTTCAATTGGGCAGACTATCTAAAGGGTCAGGGGTGTCCTGTCCATCTCCTCCTGACCCTGGGTCCTCATCAACTGTAGTCCCTAAGAAAAGTGAGGAATGCAATTTTTCCAACTGCCACTCTCGGCGAGGTTTAGGCAGCTTTGGGTTCTCTATACAGAAATCAGGGTCCTCCAAAGGGAAAATTTTGGGGAAAGACTCCTCCTCCTTCTTTCATGGGCCACTGGTAAGCTGAACCTAGATGGGCCCAAATTTTGGGAAATCCTGGTCCAAGACAACTGAGTAATGAAACCATGGCAAGACTACTACCTCCAGTCGAGTTGCCCTACTAGAGACTTGAGGGTACCTGAGCTGTAGGATACTGTCATTGGTCCTCAATCTCAGTTCGCTCATAGTTCACTTGCAGTCAGGTAACTATTTCTCTCCAAATGATAACAGCAATATTCAGTGCCAGGGCTTGCATAGCTAAGCAATCAAACAGGGCCACATAAATAGCAACTCTATCTTTGGTCATTTAACTATACACATACCAGCACTAAACATTGGCCAGCACCCGCATAACTCTGGGTACTAAACTGAAGTTTGCCGATCCTCCCTCCCTCCCGCACCCTGTAATAACAAGAATCCCTCCTTCCAATCCACTCTCCCTCTCTTGTAGCCTCCTGCAACATCCAGACCTCCCCCACCCCAAGATCCCCAGAGGCTTGATATTCAGTGCTGGTACCTGCACATAACCTGGCATTAAAGATCCGGAGCTAATTCTGCATGTGGTGTTCAGCATTTTTAAGAAAACACCAACCACCGTAGGCTATATATTGACTGGATAGTAGCATAGTAAATGACAGCAGGTGAAGATCTGTATGGTCCATCCAGTCTGCCCAACACTGATTGCAGCATAGCTTAATCACATGTTATGTGAAGTTGACATACAAAACAATATGCCTTTCTAACAATCCCTATTCTATGTCTAATTGCTTTACAGACAAGCCAGAGATCCTGCCAGAATCTAACTGTGTGTTTCACTACCGTCAGTTTGAGTGTCAGTGCTTGGTGCGGTCCAACCCCTCAGCCGTCATCACTTGGTACCTCTCGGACAGGAAAGTGAAACAGACTGATGTGGATATCAGCTTGAATTTTAATCTCAGTAGTAGCATGACCAGAAGTCTACTTGTAGGGCCGACATCATTGGGAGCCAACATCTCATGCACTGCAAGCAATAAGTTGGGGGTAACACAGCTTGGTTTCCATGGATACGGTAAGAACAGTGTTTCTTATATAATCCTAGGCAGATAGGTATGAAAGAAAAGGGCTCAGCTAGAATCTTAGAACTAGCTGATCACCCAGTCGATTACCCTGCATCTAGACTGGACTCATTGAGGGTAATTTTATAACAGGGTGTCTAGTCAGAGATGGCAATCAGGTACAAATAGATACAAACAAATAAAAGCAGTGAGTGTGCAAACTTGTTAAGGTAGTCAGTTTGGGGGTCCTGTGGGCCCTGCTGCAGATAACGCGAGTTAATCTTTAGTAAAAGACCCCCTTTAGGAAAAAAACATACATGTGAATCAGTAAATATTTAAGGCTCCTTTTACAAAGCTGCAGTAGTGATTACTGTGCGCTGAATGTGATGAAGCCCATAGGAAGTGAATGGGCTGTGTCGCATTTAGCACACCGCTAATTGCTAGCATGGCTTTGTAAAAGGAGTCCTAATAGAATAAAATTCAGGCCCGATATTCCAAAGGATTTATGTTTATTTATTTATGGGTTACTTATACCCCACATTTTCCCACTCATGCAGGTGCAATGTGGCTTACAGAGAATTAAATAAAAATTACACAGTGAAAAGCTTAGGAAAGTGTACAAGAAGCAAGCAAGGGAGGGGAATCTAACAGCGTGAGCTAGGCAGGGTAAGAGACAGGGGATGCATCAATCAACGGTATAAGTTGGGGAGTAAGTCTTAGCAAAGAAGTATGTCTTTAACAACTTCTTGAAGAGGGCATGGTCCACTTGAGTTTTAAGATGGCGAGGTAGAGCGTTTCAGTGTTTGGGACTCCAGTAGCGGAAGGACAAGGCAAAGATCCTCTTGTACTTGACACCCTTACAACTCGGAAAGCGGAGGTGCAGATAGGACCGAGCAGCAGAGTTGGCATTTCTAGGTGGAAGGTCGATCAAGGGGAACATGTATTCCGGGGCAGCCCCATAGATGACTTTATGTGTTAGGGAGCAGATCTTGAAAGCAATGCGCTCCTGTACAGGCAGCCAATGAAGTTTAAAGCGCAAGGGTGCGGCGTGAGCAAAGCGTCTTTCTCTAAGTATGAGTCTCGCCGCAGTGTTCTGAGCTGTTTGGAACTTTTTCAATAAGGAGGCCGGACAACCCACATAAATTCCACTACAATAATCCAGATGGGATAGGACGAGCCAGTGGATACGGGTCCGAAACAAGTCTCTGGGAAGGATGTCTCTGATGCGCCGAAGCCTCCACATCGCCTGGAACATTTTCTTGGAGACCAAGTGCATGTGGTCAGCCATCTGGAGATGTGAGTCCAGATGCACTCCTAAAAGCAGCAGGCTTTTGGCAATCGGAAGGGTGGAGCCCAATACTGGAAGCACTGTGACGGATACATGGGCATGAGTGGACAAGAGGATGAGACAATGGGTTTTTTCCCTGTTGAGTATGAAGCGGAACATCCTGACCCAATGCTCCAAGGCAGAGAAACAGGCATCAATGAGGTTGGCAACTTCCGATACAATGGAGTGGAATGGGATGTAGACTGTAATATCATCCGCATAAATGAAAGAATTGAGGTCCAGATTTGCAAGTGCTGAGGCTAAAGGCATCATCATAATGTTAAATAAGGTAGGTGAAAGGGGAGACCCCTGTGGGACCCCACAGGAGGCCTTCCACGGTTCAGAAGTGTTGGAGTTCACCATGACCTGGTAGGACCTGGAAGTCAAGAAACCCTTGAACCAGTGCAATACCGGTCCTCCTATACCAAAAGAGTCCAGTAGGTGAAGCAGGAATTCATGGTCCACCATGTTGAAAGTGCTAGACATATCAAATTGCAGCAGAAGAATCTTCCGTCCAACAGCTAGCTCTTGCCGGAAGTTAGATAGGAGGGTGACCAGGACAGTCTCTGTGCTATATTGAACTTGGAAACCTGATTGTGAATGGTGGAGGATATCAAATGTGGGACTTTTTCATGCATTAAGCCCAAATTTCATATGGCAGTACTTTTACTTTTTTTATTTTTGCAGGTCCTGCGCTAATTTATCCATTAGCAAGTGGAACTTGAAAAAAAATTAACAAGAGCAGTATCACCTTTTATTTAGGAGGTGCTACGTGCTCCCACATTAAACTTGCATTAATCAGTTAGTATGCACTCATGCGGACGGGCTAGCTGGTTAGCCTTCCCATGATCCATCTCTGCCTATAACTAACCCCCTCAAGAAATATTTTTAAAATAGTTACTGCATGTACTAACAGCCCAATTACCACACAATTTTTAATGCATCTTGCGGTATTTGTTTACACACTAAGCCCATGTTAGGGTTTAACACTCTACTAAAAGGGCCCCTTTGAAAGTTATGTTGATAAATTGGGCTTTTTTTTAAATTTACTAGGGCTCAGCGCCTATATTTATACTCAAAATTGTCACTAAATTCCTAAATTTAGGAGTTTAAAAAATGGGTGTCAACAGGGATGAATCAAGGACAGGTGAAAACATTTTGGAGCTTATCACTGATTTTCAACACTAGGCTGATAAATCCAGGCACATGAATGGCAGGCCTAAATTTATATAACAAAAGAGAGGGAACGAAGTACAAATTAAAGTCCAAACAAAAAAAACAGCACTACGGGCCTTTAAAAATGGAACACAGTTCTTTAATGAATGAGCCTTGACAAAAAGACCCGACACGGGCCGTGTTTCAGTGACTAGCACCTGCGTCAGGGGTCACAGTGATGACGTGGAAAACTTGGGGAATAACTCGAATATATTCCTCTACAATATATTATTCCTTACCCCACGTCTCATATAGTAAAAGCTACAAAGCACCAAGGCACTTTCACTTTCTGAAATTCAAAAGTCTATTTTGCATCTAGGATCACAACTAAAACTTTAGATTTACTTTCAAATTTGAACATTTCCCCTGAGGACAAAGTAACATGAGTTGGAGAAATGGTTGCAAACCTCCAAACCACAAAACTTTAGTCTTCTGTTTATTTATTCTAAGAAAATTGTTTATTTGTCTAATTATCCACTATGGTAATATAACACTTCACAAAAAGAAGAGTATCTTCAAAAGTACTTTGATCTGGGGAGAGGATAAATATATCTCTTTTAGATATCTTGTAAAGAAGAAAAATAATTCAAGAGTTTAATGAGGCAATTTTTGTGGCGGGGTAGGGTTGCACTTATAGGTCTTAACAAACATATTCTCCCCAAGAAAAGAGGCAGGTTAGGGATTCTGGACCTCCGGCCTTTTTATGTAGTGGCACTCATGAGATGGGTGCATAAATTAAAAAGTTGAGCACCAAAATGGGTCCCCGTTGATATACAGACTGTTTTGACTGATATTAACCCTGCTATGGCAGGTGGAAATACAATATCGCCATTATTACCACATCTCTGTGAAAAGTGTGGTTTTTGGTGGAGCAAGTTCTAGAAGAGATTGCCAAAAAAGTCTCCCTTTTTAGCTTCGGTGGGGAATTCAGATTTTGAACTGGGATTAGGTTTGAGAGGCTTTCAGGCTAGGGGGCAAAGAGGTTGCACAAGATTGGGGGATCTTATTAAATTGGAACCAGAGAACTTTCCTTCCTTTGAACAGGTATGACACTTTATTGGATTTATACCCCACAGTCATCCAAGTCGAGAACTCAGTTCTATGTGACTTACATAAAATTAAGCAGAATATACAAATACAGGTCAAGGATGCATGATAAGGCAGTGAGCTGATAGGATAGCGGATGTAAGATTAGGGAAGGAGACCCAGTGGAGGATAGACAGCTCTTTGGTATTAGGCACGAAGCCTTTAGGTAAGTTAATAGAGTCAGGGTGGGAGGGGGGGGGGGTATTAATTATTGGGATGCCTTGCAGCTCAGATTTAAAACACATCTTAAATATCAACAGGTATTTCTTGTATAAAAATGTTTTTAGTTTTTTACAAAAGCTTTCATAGGTGGTGTCATGTCGTGTGTGTTTGGGAAATGTATTCCACCATTTGGCCTCGTTATATGGAAAGCCGGCGATATAGGCTGACTGTAGACCACCTCTTTACAGCTGAGGAAATTCATAATTAGGTGGTCTCTCAGCTTATCCCTGAGATTTGGTAGGAGTAGCTCTACTAGTGACATCATATAGCCATAGACGACCTGGTATATGAAAGCACAAATTTTGAAAACCACTCTCGCTCTTACTGGTAGCCAGTGCAGGGATTGCAGTAGTGGTGTATCATGATCCTATTTGATTTGGATACGCCACAGATCAGACACGCAGAGGTATTTTTTTTACTGTTTGTAGCTTTTTGAAGATGTATTCCCTTCATCCCATGTAGACCGCATTATAGTAGTCTATCTTGGACAGAACAAAACTTTGGACCAAAATGTGAAAGGTGTTTTTTGAAAAGTAGGCTTTTAATTGTTGCAGTTGCCATAGCAATCTGAATATTTCAGATGCTAGGGCAGACACTTGCGGTTCTAATGTTAGGTGCTGGTCAAGTGGTATTCCCAGCACTTTGATGTTAGTGTCCACAGAATATTCTGTTCGATCAATAGAAAATTTGAAAATTGCTTTTGGTTTGAATAGGTTGGTTATCGTCATGAACTTCGCCTTTTCTCTGTTAAGTTTCAGCTTAAAGTCGTGGCCCAAGATTCCATCAGATCAAGTGCACATTTGATGTCGGCTAGCACATCCAGGATGTCATTATCAAAGGGGATGCATATGGTTATATCGTCTACGTAGATGTAAGCATTAAAATTGCTCACTTTTTGAATGTGGCCTAAGGGGGTCATCAAAATATTAAACAGTGATGGGGAAACCGTCAGGCACTCCACATTCTGGGATCCATTCTGATGATAGAGATCCTAATATCTTCACTTTTTGTAGGATCAGAATGTCCCTTACTGTGTTGGCACAAATATGGTCAGCTGACTTAACCATAGATATCACAGGGACCAAACTCCCCAAATTGTGGGTATATGGATGCAGGTTGCTTGCTAGTTCTCACTTACAGGAGACCCTATTTAAGATCATACATAGAGCCTATCTTACTAGGGTTTTGGCTATCAAAGGAAGTTATGGTCTGATGATCAATGTTTGCAATGTTGAACAGGAAACTTGGATTCAAACAATTTTGGATTGCCCTCGCCTTCATGAACTTTGGAGGTATGTCTTTGCTGTATTGGGAAAAATTATGGGAGGGGGGAAAGAATGGTCTTGTTATTGTTGGGAAACTGGGAAGGACAGCATAAACTGGAAAAAGACACTTATCTTTACATTGCTCAAACTTATTTTATAGCATTGGATAGATGAGATACCTTCATCTTATAACCAGTGGCTACATTAGATGCATCAAGTAGCTGAATAAACTCTGGCTTTGTCCTGGCATGGAAGGCCAGCCACCGAATCTCAGAAGTAGATTTGGACCAAACTACTGAGCTTCATTTTATCTGAAGCAAGAGGTAATCTGTTGATCCTGATGCTTGATATACAAGCAGGGGATATTGGATGGTGCCTTCAGCCTTATCTGAATAGACTTTGACCTTGATTAAAGACCACAGCCTTGCTTGGGGGGAGGGATATGTCTGAGTTGTATTGTGGGGTAAGTGTGGTATATGAGGTTTACTAGATAAAACACTTACAGCGAGTTGCCTGACACACTGGTTTCCCTCTCGGATAAGAAACAACCCATGGGGACATTTGGTTTGTTGTTTCTGTTTCACTTGATTTTTTGGTATGGTTTGTTGGCTGCTCATGGTTGCAATACTTGTATACTGTGTTGTTGGTCACCTTGCTGTTTGCATAAATAAAGATTTTTTAAAAAGAAGACCCACTAGGACCTTTTGAGTTCCTCAACATCCTGAGATGTATCCCATCTGGCCCGATGGCTTTGTCCACATTTAGGGGCCCTTTTACTAAGCCGAGTAAGCATCTACGCACACCCAACGCATGCCAAAATGGAGTTACCACCCGAATACCGCGTGGCTCTTGCAGTAATTTCATTTTTGGCGTGCATCCGATACACGTATCTGGAAAATATTTTTTATTTTAGGACGCACATAACAGATGCACACCAAGTGGCATTTGGTGCACGTAGGTCATTACCGCCCGGTTACCACGTGAGTCTTTACTGCTAGGTCAATGGATGGCGGTAAGGTCTCAGACCCAAAATGGACGTGCGGCAATTTTGATTTTGCCACACGTCCATTTTCAGCAACAAAAAAAGGCCTTTTTTACAGGCACGCTAAAAAATGGATCGGCGCACGCCCCAAACCCATGCCTACACTACCGCAAGCCATTTTTCAGCGCACCTTAGTTAAAGGACCCCATGGTGTTTCAAGTAGATCAGAAAAACAGGGTGGAGAGAAAACGTAAATATAAAAGGGTGGGCTTCTGTGTTTTCTGTGTTCACACCTTTTTATGTGTGTGTTTTCTCTCCACCCTGTTTTTATCTCTTGTTTTTTTGTGGAGACTTGGACTTCTTTTTTTTTTTTTGTCAAGTAGATCAAAAACACTTTCTTCTGTTAATGGTACGATATCTAATTTGTCAGCTGACCATTGTCCTTCTCCTGGAGTTTAGCATGTCCATTTTTGTCTCTTCACTCTCCACATAGCAGTTCTCAGCATTTTTCAGTCTAACAATTCCAATTGTAGGTTTCCTCCTATTTTTACATCTCTAGCCATTTGTCTTCTGCCTATGCTTTGTTAATAGAATGTGTATGTGCCACCTAATGACAATACAGTAAAAAACTTAGCAGAGTATTAATTACTCCATAAAAATAATTCCAAATCCGTAAAAACGATCAATCTTTAAAAAAAAATCTTTAAAACCGGTTTTCTGACCTCTGTTGAAGTGTCCACATTTAAAAACATAGCCGCTAAAACGAAAGTTGTCATTCAGGCTTTTTAGGCATAATTTGCAATGGAGTTTTTCCAATTGAAAAATTAACAAAAACTTCTTCCCAGAGCACTAAACCATGAAAATTCATAAGATCTGTATATTCCTCCCAATACTAGGCCTGTAAGATAGGCCTGCTAGCCCTCAGATTTGCTGTCATCAGCATAAATTAGGTTTCTCCCTTCAAGCTACATGTAAGCAAAGTGCTTGATCAGTACATGGAAAATATTGGTCACATGTCAAGGAGAAACACAGGAGGAACTGAGGCTTTGCGGCCCATATATGACAGACACAAATTGATATAACCTTGATGGTGAAGTGAGACTGAGGACCCTCCAAAAAGGGAGATGTTCCTCCAAAAATATGTGTTCAGACAAAAGGACACCAGGTGTTTCATGCAACTTGTTTGCTGTTGCTGGGACCACGTGTATGGGGTAAGGGAATTAGCCAATGAGCACATAGTGTGCATGTGATTGGAGCAGCAGAGGTTGGTAAGAAAACAGGAACAGGAAATTACCTTTTATGTATTATGAGAAATAATATCAGAGGAGTATGGTCTTTTTTGTATAATGAAGGAAACAGGAAATTCCCTTATATGTACAATAAGTTAGAATAAGAGAAATCACATGATTTAGGAGAAATGAAACTTATCACAGTATAAAAATACAGAATGAGAAAGCCAATCTGAGCAGCCTTATTACTTAGCCTTAGCGTCTTGTTTGGCTGTGTGACAACATTGCTCCAGAGAGAACAATTATTTTGTACTGGCTTAGTGAAATACCAATAAAGATTTTTACTGGTTGCGCCTACACCTAAGTCTGATTGTCTCTCTTATTCCAGCCGCTAGGGCTGAAGTGTTTTCCCCTTCCCAGGGGCAAGAGACGTGACTACACAGATCCTAATTTTGAAAAACACATTGAAATATAAGTCTGTGACAGGGGAAACTACTGTACAAAAACTAAATGATGGAAAATTGAAAAAGGTTCAGTAAAAATAAAGTTTAAAAAAACATATACTTAATCTAGGTTTTAAAAAGTAAGTTTGTTTTGTTTTCAATGTGGTCGGCATATCTGCAGGAGTCACTGAAAGCCATATTATGAGAAGGCATGTTTTCAAGGCACTTAGACTTACAGAGTTCCCCTGCTGGGATCTTTGTTCATGGTTTTCCCTCCATACTTCACCTCTAAAGAAACAGAATAGGAAATGCTGCAAGGCCTATTTCTGGGTGAGATGGCAGCAGCAAGTTGTGAGTGAGCATGAGGTCTTTGAAAGCACACACTTCAAATGGAGTGGCCTACTGGTTAGAATAGTGGTCTGGAACCACAGAAGTTGCCATGTGTTGGTCTTATAACCAATAAGCACCATAATTTATTCATATAGAAGGGAGCTCACAATCAAATAGTTATATACGTGCTCTACTCCAATCTATTATTTTCATCAATACATATTTTTTCACAGGTAAACTGGGTCAGGAAACCATAGTACTCTTAATAGGATCTATCAGATCGATGTACCTTCCCCTAATTAAGCTAAATGAGCCTAGCATATGTCTGAAAAGGGGGGTAACACAATCCTCATCAATCCTTGAATGTACTTAGAGTTTTTCAATATATTTTATAGCTTTATAGCGTTTTTTTATATAAATCAATAGTTTCTAGATTTTTTCAAATTATTGCAAATAGCATTTTCTTAGTATATTATAGTACTTAGCTTTTAGCTTTCATTATATTCATAATGTTGGAGACCAGATGTCAACCGACACAGATCCATGTTTCGCGTTCAAAAATGCTGTTTCAAGGTAGTCTCCTATGAAGAAAATGAACATTCTCAATACAAATAAACATCACTATGTCCTGGTGTTGGTCTTAGGCGTATTAAAGAAAAAGGGGATATTTTCTTAAAAATTAAAAACTTGGAGGACATGTCCTTTTAAAAGAGGACATATGGTAAACCCTAACCAAGTCGCTAAGCCTAGCACACGTTTTTGCATTGGCCCCTGAGAAAGCTAATTATGTTGGTGTCTAGTGTACTAAGGGGCTCTTTTACAAGGACGTGCTGAAAAATGGCCTGTGGTAGTGTAGACGTGTGTTTTGGGTGCGCACAGAATCATTTTTCAGTACACCTGTCAAAAATGCCTTTTTAAAATTTTTATAGAAAATGGATGTGCGGCAAAATGAAAATTGCCATGCATCCATTTTGGGTCTGAGACCTTACCGCCAGCCATTGACCTAGTGGTAAGGTTTCACACGGTAACCAGGCGGTAATGGTCTACGCGCATAAGATGCCAATTACCGCCCGTGCACCAGAAAATAAAAATATTTTCCAACGCGCATAGCAGACGCATATCAAAAATGAAATTACCGCAAGAGCCACGTGGTAGCTAGGCGGTAACTCAAAATTGATACACGTTGGGTGCACGTAGGCGCCTTTGTAGCTTAGTAAAAGGGCCTTTAAGGGTGGGGCAGTAGGGGCGGTCCACCCTCCAGGGTGCAGGCAGCAAAGGGGTGCCCTGAGCACTCGTGCAGCTCCTCTGCCGGTGCCCTGCCCCAGAACAAGAAGTTGACGTCACAGGGGGCGGGAGACAGGCAGATCCAGCAGCCGCTCGAGGGCTCAGTGCACCCCCTTGCTCAGAGGAAGAGGGTGCTCCACCCGGGTGGCAATGAGGGTAGGTTGCCACTGATGTTGGTGCTGCTAGATGACATCATCCACTTTGTGTCTGATTCATCATACTGTCTGTTACAAGTAAGCAACTTTGCTTTCCTATCCCAGTAAATTAGCCTACTTCATTGTTAACTTTGAGAAAAGCCAAAGAGAAACTGTGATTTCTATTGCTGTTTTGCTGCTATTTGATAAACTGTTTTCTTTTGCAACCTTAAGTTGCCAAAATATGCTTTGTTTAGACTGTTTCAATCCCTCCCCCCAAGACTGATTCACATTACCTCAGTTTCTCCACATCCTTCTTGAAGTGTGAAACCAAGAAATGGTCATTAACCATGAATGACCTACCAGAGTTGAGTAGATGTAGGAATTTTAGGCTGTTCTTTGTATTGTACATGCATGTCATATCAGACACTAGGAAAAGAGACCTGTGAGGTGTTGAAAACTCACATGCAACATTAGAGGAGAAGCCTAATGGTTATTGCAGTGGGCTGAGAACCTGTGGAACTGAATTTCATTCCCACTTTGCCCCTTGTGCTCCTTGTGACCCTGGGCAAGTCACTTAATCCTCCATTGTCCTAGGTACAAAAAAGAAACTTAGGGGCCCTTTTACTAAGCTGCGTAAGCGTCTATGTGCATCCAATGCACACCAAAATAGAGTTACTATCTGGCTACCGCGTGGCTCTTGCGGTAATTTCATTTTTGGCGTGTGCCCAATACTCGCAGGCGAAAAATAATTTTTATTTTCAGATGCGCATATTGGACGTGCACCAAGTAGCATTTGACGCATGTAGGTCATTATCACCCAGTTACTGCAAGAGACTTTACTGCGAGGTCAATGGCAGTAAGGTCGCAGACCCACAATGGACGCACAGCAATTTTGAATTTGCCGCACGTCCATTTTCAGCAAAAATTTTAAAAAGGCCTTTTTTACAGGTGCGCTGAAAAATGGTTTGCTGCACGCCCAACTCAGTCTCGGCGGCCATTTTGAATCGGCGCTAGGACCATCAGCAAGGGGAACAGTATGCAGGGCAGAGCTCCGGGCAGGAAAGAGGGGGGTTCTTTCCTGCCCTGAAGAAGTCACTAGACCACCAGGGCAGTACATAAGTAATGCCACACTGGGAAAAGACCAAGGGTCCATCGAGCCCAGCATCCTGTCCACAACAGCGGCCAATCCAGGCCAAGGGCACCTGGCAAGCTTCCCAAACGTACAAACATTCTATACATGTTATTCCTGGAATTGTGGATTTTTCCCAAGTCCATTTAGTAGTGGTTTATGGACTTGTCCTTTAGGAAACCGTCTAACCCCTTTTTAAACTCTGCCAAGCTAACTGCCTTCACCACGTTCTCCGGCAACAAATTCCAGAGTTTAATTATGCGTTGGGCGAAGAAATATTTTCTCCGATTTGTTTTAAATTTACTACACTGTAGTTTCATCGCATGCCCCCTAGTCCTAGTATTTTTGGAAAGCGTGAACAGACGTTTCACATCTACCTGTTCCACTCCACTCATTATTTTATATACCTCTATCATGTCTTCCCTCAGTCGTCTCTTCTCCAAGCTGAAAAGCCCTAGCCTCCTTAGTCTTTCTTCATAGGGAAGTCGTCCCATCCCCGCTATCATTTTAGTCGCCCTTCGTTGCACCTTTTCCAATTCTACTATACCTTTCTTGAGATGCGGCGACCAGAATTGAACACAATACTCAAGGTGCGGTCACACCATGGAGCAATACAACGGCATTATAACATCCTCACACCTGTTTTCCATATCTTTCCTAATAATACCCAACATTCTATTCGCTTTCCTAGCCACAGCAGCACACTGAGCAGAAGGTTATAGTGTATTATCAACGACGACACCCAGATCCCTTTCTTGGTCCATAACTCCTAACGTGGAACCCTGCATGACGTAGCTATAATTCAGGTTCTTTTTTCCCACATGCATCACCTTGCACTTGCTCACATTAAACGTCATCTGCCATTTAGCCGCCCAGTCTCCCAGTCTCGTAAGGTCCTTCTGTAATTTTTCACAATCCTGTTGCGAATTAACGAATTTGAATAACTTTGTGTCATCAGCAAATTTAATTACCTCACTAGTTACTCCCATCTCTAAATCATTTATAAATATATTAAAAAGCAGCAGTCCTAGCACAGACCCCTGAGGAACCCCACTAACTACCCTTGTGAATACTGCCCATTTAACCCCACTCTCTGTTTCCTATCCTTCAACCAGTTTTTAATCCACAATAGGACATTTCCTCCTATCCCATGACCCTCCAATTTCCTCTGTAGCCTTTCATGGGGTACCTTGTCAAAGTAAGGGAAGGGAAGGAGACTAGGATAGGACACCATTAGGCCGGCCCGCCAGCCTGCCCATTGTCCGGAAATCCGGACAAACAGGCAGGCTGGCAAAACCTGCCCGGTTGCCTGACCATGTCCTCAAAAAGAGGACATGTACGGGTAAAACCGGACATATGGTAACCCTAAACTTGCCCAGAGTCACAAGGAGCTGCAGTAAGAATCAAACCTAGCTCCCCAGGTTCTCAGGCCACTACACTAACCATTAGGCTACTCTTTCACTCATTATGAGCTGCTCAGAAACTGAGAAAATTACTCCACGAATCAGCTTAGGATGTTCCTTGTAATCAGGATGGTGTTGGGCTATTGTTAAGAAAGTATTGTGTGTTTTCCATTTGAAATTCCCCTACTCAAATCACAAATCACCGCAGGAGAGCCGATGCCAGTTCTTCCCTAGTGCTACTCAGTAGGAGGGGAGACCCTCAATACTGACTATGGTGACAAGACAGATCCTGTTTTTTCAGGTTCATGGTACCAGTCATGGATTGTTCCCACGGCGGCTGCAGTGGGAGCACTGTTTATCCTTCTCTTCACCGCTGCAGTGATTGGATGTATATGGAAGAGGTGAGTTTTGCTCTCTCTCTCTCTCTCTCCTTTCTGTCTGGCGTTTCCTTGCCTGTATCACAACATCTCTATCAGCTTCTGTTCCTTTCTTCTTTCATTTGTATTTTTCCCAACCCAACAGTAGTTAGAAAGAATTATATATAAGGCATTGATAAAGTCTCTCTCTCTGTTGGTGGGGGGTGGGGGGCAAAATAACTCTGAAAGCATAATAGAATAGGACCAATTTGGCATGGCAGAAAAAAAACAGTGAAAAGACTCAGTGAGTTTGAAAATTGGTCAGATCGGACTGCGGATTCCAGGACAAATAAGACCTCCCAAAATGGCCCAGTGCATTTCTATGGGAGAAGCAGTCTCAGCTTAGTTAAGCTCTGGAACTCTTTGCCGGAGGGGGTGGTACAGCGGTTAGAATATCTGGGTTTAAAAAAGGTTTGGACAAATTCCTGGAGGGAAAGTCCATAGTCTGCTATTGAGACAGACATGAGAAGCAACTGCTTGCCTTGGGATTTGTAGTATGGAGTGTTGCCATGATTTGGGTTTCTGCCAGGTACTTGTGACCTGGCTTCGCCACTGTTTGGAAAACAGGATACTGTGCTAGATGGACCATTGGTCTGACCCAGTATGGCTACTGTTATGCAGTGGCGTTCCGTGGTTCACTTCCACCCGGGGCGGATCACTGCTGCGTGCACCCCCCCCCCCCCCCCGGCTGCAGGGCAACAT
Source organism: Microcaecilia unicolor (assembly GCF_901765095.1). Classification (NCBI taxonomy): domain Eukaryota; kingdom Metazoa; phylum Chordata; class Amphibia; order Gymnophiona; family Siphonopidae; genus Microcaecilia; species Microcaecilia unicolor. The sequence goes on along the minus strand of NC_044038.1, from coordinate 82,454,829 downwards.
GGCACCCCCCCCCCAGCATGACCCAGGCGACACGGCACCCCCCCAGTCCCCACCTGTCTTGCCAGCTCCGTCCTCGCACAACTCTGCACTTCAGTAAAAGAAGAAAATCGCCTCATCGGCCCATCCCTTACTCTCTCTGTCCCGCCCTCTGATGTAATGTCCAATTTCCTCAAGGGCGGGACAGAGAGAGTAAGGGAAGGGCCAACGAGGCGATTTTCTTCTTTTACAGCAGCGCAGACGTGAGGCGCCGCACCACACAGCTGCCGGGTGAATGGAGCTGGACTCGCCAGCAGAGCACCCCCCCACCCGTTGACACCCGGGGCGGACTACCCCCACCGCCCCTCCCTTGGTAAGCCACTGCTGTTGTGTATATTCAGCTTCTGCTGCATAGAAACATTGACAATAAATATAGCAGGGGATAGCAACTGCCTTTCCTGTCCTTTCCACTCTCCTGGTCATTTAATAAAGTGGGGATGAGAAGCACCCCTGTGGTGGGTAGAAAAATATTTTTAGGTTTCTGTGACCAAAAATCACACTCTCCTTCACCACTCTCTACCCATGCAGATAGAACACATAAAGGGTCCATGGTAGCTGGTTAAATATCCTCTCAAATGTCTGTGGGGAAAAAAAAAAAACAATAAGGGAGGTTGATGGTTATTTGCATAAACATACTCATTAAGGCACCTGTGGGCCGATGATCAGAAACAAACACAGGCGCTAGAGGCCAATAGCGTCATACTAGCTCCTGTGTTTGCTCCCGGATGATCAGAGCCGGTAAGCGCATGTAATAACGCGCTTGCGGGCTCTGAACACCAATTGCATGCGAATGCATGCAAACAAGGGTCTCCCGCATTCATCCCTCATGATCAGCAGGCAGCGCACCAGACAAGGACGCTGCTACCACTGCAAACCTTAGCTAGTGTTAGGGTTTGCTATCGAGGGAGGAACAAGGGAGATCCACTGAAGAGGTTTGACAGGTCCAAGAGTTTCTCCCAGATCTGTCAAACCTAAGCCCGCCCCCCCCCCCCCCGACAAAACGCAAGACCTGGAGGTCTACTGGACCTCCAGTCCCCCACCCACAAAGCACAAAAATCGTGGTGGTCCAGTGGGACTGCAAGCTTCCCCCGCCCTCCTACCCCCCCACATCGAACAAAAATGCCCTGGTTGTCCAGTAGGACCGCTATCTATCCACCCCCTTCCTCTCGGCAACCTACCTCTCCGTAGTCGTAGTAGTGAGAGGAGGAAGTGACTAGCACTCCCTCTCTCCTCTTTGGGCGCCTTCCCAAAATGGTGGCATCCCATCCTGCCCAGTGCATCCTGGGATGTGTCAGGTGGGGCTTAGCCCATATATGGAAGTTAAGCCTCTCCCAGCACATCCCAGGATGCACCGGGCAGGTCGGGACGCCACCATTTTGGGAAGGCGCCCAAAGAGGAGGGAGGGAGTGCTAGTTCCTCCTTCCTCCCACTACTATAATTACTGAGAGGTAGGCTGCCAGGATGGAGGGATGTGGATAGATACCAGTCCCACTGGACCACCAGGATGTTTATGTGCGATGTGAGTGGGGGTGGGAGAGGGAAGCTAGTTATCCCACTGAACCACTAGGGTTTTTGTGTTTTGGGGGTAGGGGCCCTGGAGGTCCACTGGACCTCCAGATCTTATGTTTGGGGGCGGGCGGACTTAGGTTTGACAGGTCCAGGAGAAAAACCCTGACCTGTCAAACCTCTTCTGCTGTTTGACAGATCCCGGCTTTTGACAACCCAGACCTGTCAAACAGCTTCTATGCTCAGTGTCACACCAGACTACTCATAATTATTGGTCAAAACACCTCCAAAAGAGTGCAATAGTGCATAAACACAAATGTAGTGTTCATTTAATACGCATTAACAAGCACACAGCTTTTCTTTCAGGACTTTTCCTCCATTAATATTTTTTTATATATTTCATCCACAAATTTGTATCCCACATTTTCCCACCTATTTGCAGGCTCAATGTGGCTTACAATAGTACCATAGAGGCGTTCGCCAGTTCCGGTATAAACAGTTACACAGTGATAGGGTTCATGTGGAACAAACAAACATATTAGGGAATCATATAGAGGAAGAGTTACGTTATGTCCATTACGTTCTTTGGTTTCGTCGTGTTGCTGGGTTCAGGTTTTTAAGTAGGGTCGGTAGGGTATACCTTTTTGAACAGGTAAGTTTTTAGTGATTTCCGAAAGTTTAGGTGGTTATACGTTGTTTTCACGGCTTTTGGTAGTGCGTTCCAAAGTTGTATGCTTATGCAGGAAAAGCTGGATGCATAAGTTGATTTGTATTTGAGTCCTTTGCAGTTTGGTTAGTGGAGGTTTAGATATGTTCGTGTTGATCCGGTTGTATTTCTGATTGGTAGGTCGATGGGGTCCGTCATGTATCCCGGGGCCTCGCCATAGATAATCTTATGAACCAGGATGCAGATTTTGAAAGCAATACGTTCTTTGATTGGGAGCCAGTGCAATTTTTCACGGGGGGGGGGGGGGGCTTGGCACTTTTGAATCACGTTTTTCCAAATATAAGCCTGGTTGCCGTGTTTTGAGCGGTCTGAAGTTTCTTTATGAGATGTTCTTTGCATCCCGCATAAATTCCATTGCAGTAATCTAGGTGGCTTAGTACCATTGATTATATCAGGTTCCGGAATGTTTCCCTTGGGAAGAATGGTTTCACGCGTTTGAGTTTGGTTGAGTTTACACTGTTTTTGTGAGTGTTTCCTCATTTTTGATTAATATGTTAGCACTTACATGCATGGGTGCACACATATGCACAGAATGGGTATCTTTGGTAGGGCCCACCAACGTATTTTTGTCTAGGGCTCAATATAGTATATTAATTCAGTCCTGCCTGTGTGACAGTGACACCTTGTGGTTAAAGTGTAAAATGCATCCCATCAAATTTTCTGTCAGTGATATCTAATGGTTTCATATTTTATCACACTTGGTTTAAATTATATTGGGTCCGATATTCAGCCAGCGGCAGGTAGTGCGTTTGCTGTCTGCCACCAGCGTTAAACCTGAATATTCAATGCTCGGCTATATCCGGCAACTGGCATTGAATATCTGGGTTTATTTTGGCAGCCAGAAAGTTAACCAGCTATGCTGATATTCAGTGCTAACCAGTTAACTTTTTAGCGGTCAGAGATAGGCCTGCTGAATATCCGCACCTAACTGGCTATGTTGATATAGCCGGTTAGCGGCTAGCTGTTAACCAGGATATTCAACAGGAGATAACTGGTTATGTCTTCCTGAATATCCACGGTTAGGCGCTTTAACACTTTTTAACCAGCCAGGAGCTGTTCCTGGCTGGTTAAATAGTTTTGAATATCGGGGGGATGTGTGGGATCTGATTACGATTATCACATGTTAGACAATCACCCCACGCACTTACCTCAACTGACTACAGCTGGAGCGCTCACGTCCATGGATTTCTTACACTAATAAGACAAATAATACTTACTACTCAGAACTGAAATAAAAGTTTATTCTGGAGACAAGTAAAATAGTGGCTCAAGCAGAGGCTTATTGCAAGTCTGAAACAGAGAAAAGAAATGATTTGAGGGGCCCTTTTTCTCCAGGCCAGTTCACTGCCTTGGGAACAAAGAAGCCCCCTGAACCCTAGTCTATCACTCATTTTTATACAATAATCCAGAAATTAATTACCATCTTAGAACATCCCACTAACCAATCATCTGATCACACCTGCTTATGTTGCCCAACTACTAGAAACTTCTCTCCCGCCATACCTTTGTCACAAATTCCATGCCCCCCTCCTCATGCTACTTCAGCAGTTTTTGTATTACATATCCAAACTATAACTGTTATTTTTGCTATGCCAGCTGACCTCGTGGTTGGCTAGCAGACTTTTTCCATCTTACCCTTTTCACTATCTAAATATAATGTGGTTTCAAACTGTATATAAAACACAGGAAATCTGACCCAAAGATTAATATAAAATCTAAATATCCATTGAAGTAATCTTAATTTCATTGGACCATTCTATATGCATATCCTTAACTACTAAAAGCTTGTAACAAAGTTCACAATCAATAAATTCTTAAGCTGTCTTGTATAGTATCTTGCCCTAGACATGACCTTAACATTGGTCAGAAAAAATATTTTTTAAAAACTGTTTTTTGTTCCATTCTCCAAATGTCCCTCCCTCCCCAAGATCTTAAGCAAGATTCTATAATCTTCTCCACCCCCACACACATCTGTCTCAGTGAAGGGTCCACTTCACCTCCCATTGCTTGCACAACAAATCATGCTAAATGCATAAACATGTATTTGGGTCCAGTCTAGTCAGGAGGAGTGTGGGTCACATGGCTGTCCTTGTACAATTTCACAAGGTAACCCTGCAGCCTGATCTAGTTAGCAAGGATTGAAAACAGCACACAGAATAATTAGGGAGGGGGATGAAATAAATCTTACAGGTAATCCTTGTTTCGTTATTCAGATGGGTTCTCTGAAAATACAAACATTAGGGGTCTGAGTCGTCCCCCCCCCCCCCAAGTTCCCTACAGGGATTATTCCTTTCAAACCAACAGAATGTTTGGGTCCTATATCATTCTAGCTTCTCCTTCCCTCTCTTTTCCATGTTAAAGACACACAAGAAGACAACTTAGTTACACATGCACACACGTGAATGTATTCTTTTTCCTCGCCCCCCAGATTATGGAATGATTTTACCCCCTGCTCTTCATGCTGAACAATCCTTCTCCAAATTTAAAGCATTTTTAAAAACTCATTATTTTGAGTTGACATTTGGGCACATGCTTTGGTCTTCTGGTCATTAGTTACATTCCTGGTTGACCCTAATGAGATTTGTTTATTCTCATCTGGTCCTTCTACTTGTCTGATTGACTGTCCCCTGTCCTATCCTGTCATTCCTTTTCTTTTTCCTTTACATTTATACTGTTTGCAAACCACCTTGAACTGCTGACCAGATAAGGCAGTATATCAAGTTTTCATAATGAATATAAACATAAATATGTATGTAAACACTTCAAATGCACACAAACAGAAGGGTTAAAAATAATTTAGGGGTTCTTTTACTAAGGTGCACTGAAAAATGGCTTGTGGTAGTGTAGGCATGGGTTTTGGGCATGCGCCGATCCATTTTTCAGCGCGCCTGTAAAAAAAGGCCTTTTTCAAATTTTTGACAAAAATGGACATGTGACAAAATCAAAATTGCCGCGCATCCATTTTGGGTCTGAGACCTTACTGCCAGCCATTGATCTAGCGGTAAAAACTCACGCGGTAACCGGGTGGTAATGGTAATGACCTAGGTGCGTCAAATGCCACTTGGCGCGTGTCCAATACGTGCATATGAAAATAAAAATTATGTTTCGGATGCACGTATTGGACGCGTGCCAAAATTGAAATTACAAGAGCCACACGGTAGCCAGGCGGTAACTCCATTTTGGCGCACATTGGGCACGCGTAGAACCTTATGCAGCTTAGTAAAAGGGGCTGTACATACTTTTCCTACTTGATTTCTCTCCCTCTCCCTCTTTCTTTTTCTTTTTTTTTTCTATCTTCATCTCTTGACAGTCTTTTTTTATTTTCTTCCTTCTTTGTCTCCCTCATAATTTAACTTTCTCCTCTTTCCTTTATTCTAGCCTCTCTCTCTCTTTCTCACATTGTCTCTCTGCTTTACAGGAGAAAGAAAGACCAGATTAAGAAGGACCCAGATATAGCTGTGTTGAAGACAGCTAGGCAGGAAAAAATAAAGAATGGCATACATAGCAAAGAAAGTTTTCTAACGGCAAATTCCACAGAGCTGTATGTCAACGTGGATTTTATTAAATTTTCTAAGGTAAGTATATCCATGCCTATGGCATGACCTATTGTCTCAAACAATTCTGGATCTCTGTCTTGAACTGTGGCCCCCTCCTCTTGGTGACAGAGAAATATGACCAGTAAGCACAGGGTGGAGGCTTCTCTGCTTTGCTCTGAAAATCTTTACTCCAGCACCCCCAAGCTCCTGCCCTGCAATGCAAATATTAGTCTCTGAATTCTAAACCTTTGAGAACTTTCACCTTGTAGCTCTTTCTGCTGTCTGAACCCTTGAGCAGAGAAGGGAGAGTTGAGATAATTCTTTTTTTATTATCTTTAGACATTTTCAGCTTCCATTTAAGACCAGTACTGCAGATACCAGAATGCATCAAGAGGGGGAGAAATTGAAAACAAGGCCTGGGTCACCAGCTTTACTTCAGACACACCTTATAGGCTAAATCCAGACCAGAACTGAGTCCAATTCAGTTCTTACAGATTGAGCCAAAATTTGTTTTGAATTGGCCACAATAAGGGCAATTCTGTAAACTGGGTGCTAATATTGACATGCTAATTCATGCATACATATTTAGAACATATGTGTGTAGGTATACACCTACATATATATAAGCCAGTATGCTGCCCAAGGGCTATTCTGTAAGGGCCTGATATTCAGACTACGGGAGGTAGCCGGGCTAACTTCTGAGGTCAGCATTGAGGCCAGATATTCAATACTGGGCCATTTCCAGTGACCAGCATTGAATATCAGGTTTATTTTTGGCAGGTTTCAACTTAACTGGCCAAGTCAATATTCAGCGCTGGCTGGTAAAGTTGAAATTGGCCAAGGATAGGCCAGGAGTGTTTAAGGGTAGAACAGAGCAAAGGTTGCAAATTATCCCTGCCAACTTCTAAGCAGCTTGTGAATGCAATGAAAAAACACACTTTCAAATGTCTGTATACAAATGCTAGAAGCCTAAAAATAAGATAGGAGAGTTAAAGTATGTAGCACTAAATAAAGAGGTAATAGCGGGACACTCAAGGAAGTTACATGGTGCTACAGGAGGAAATATTTTTTCACCCGACGATTAGTTAAGTTCTGGAACTCGTTGCTAGAGGATGTAGCATCAGCAGTTTGTGTATCTGGATTTAGGCTTGAACACATTCCTGGAGAAAAATTCCATAGTCTGCTTTTGAGATGGACATGGGTGTTCCTGGGAATCAGTAGAATGAATTTTGCTATTATTTGGGATTCTGTCAGGTACTTGTGACCTGAATTGGCCACTGTTGGAAACAGGATACTGGGCTAGATGGACCATTGATCTGACCTAGTATGGCTATTGTCAGCAATCGTTGTCTAGGGTTGGTCCCAGGGTCCAGTTCACAGAGGCAGTGGGTTCTCAAAGAATACAAAGTCCACACGGGTTTGGAGATATATATAAAGAAAGTATATTGTATGCTTGCATATATGTATAGGCTCATAAAGGGTGCAAGACTGTTTGTGTGTGTGTTTAGAGAGAGAAAGAAAGAAAGGATGGGGTGTTTGTTCAGAGGAAGAGAGAAGCCTTGGGGTTGTGCTGCAAGAGATATATATGTGTGCAGAGAGAAAGGAAGAGAGAGAAGATGCCAGCCCCCAGTGCCCTGTGCTCTGGGGCTCAAGATGGTGGTGGGCAGAGGGAAAGAAAGAGAGAGACATAGTGCCCTGGACACAGAGAAGTGCCCTGGACAGAGAGCAGTGCCTTGAGCATGTGCTCTGCATTTAAACCTCCAGAACAAAGAGATCAAAAAACTTATCTTCCTTCCCAGCCAAACTTCTCTGAAGTCCAGAGAGGTGAGCAATTTCACAGGTTCTCCTGTTTGAAGTTACTAGTGATGGAGCCTCTATGTCTGGCCTCCTTTGTTCTCAATTCTCTCATTTGATGCCTAGGTGGCTGATTTTTGAGGCCGCCTTGGTGCGCCCTTGCCCCTTATATCTTTTACCCTCTGCAGATTTGTATCCATATACCAAGCACTTGCGGTTGTTGAAGGCTTCTGCCTTTAATATCCGTACGTTTAGGGCTGGTCTTGGAGTTTGCGCTGCCTCCCTGGAGGATGTCTCTCTCTGGTATAACTCTAGCTTGCAGTCTGTTCACCTGCAGTCCCAAAAAGCTGAATGGTCTTGTAAAGGTATATGGCTGTTATCTCACCTTTATATTGCAGGTATGTTGTTGTCACCGGATGCTTTGGCTGCACTATATGGTGTTTCTTTGCTGGCCTCTCCCATATGGAAGGATATCTCTACCTTTCTCTCGACCTTTCAGGTCTCTAATTCTCTGCTCACTACTCCTTCAGATTTTGTTGCCCTCTGTCTCAGTATTGCAGATGGTAAGAAAAAAGCATCTGTCCTTTATAAAAAACTTCAGGATTCGTGTGTTGATGCTGTTGCTCCATTACGGCTGTCTTGGGAAAGGGATCTCAGTCTTGATGCGTCTGATTTTGACTGGTACACTTTTTGGGTCCATTCGATGCGTCCAACTAAATCAGCAGCAATTTCCCAATCCTCCTATTTTCTTTTTCACAGGGCTTATTGGACACCTGCTAGAGTGGCCAGGATCACTAAAAGTCTTGATTACAAATGCTGGTCCTGTCAAGAATCAGATGGATCCCTTTCCCATATGTTTTTTTACTGTAAGAACGTAAGAGCATACTGGCGACTCATTTGGGCTAAGTTGCGCTTTATTTTTCAGTTGCCTGCATTAACCGTGATCTCTTATGATATTGTGCTTTTAAGGGCCTCTTCTCCTAACCTCTCTCTTTTAGAATCCGATAAGAAATTGTTTAACATTTTGTTAGCGGTTGCTTTACATTTAATTGTTTTAAACTGGAAAAATAATGTACATCTCAATTATAATGAATGGTGGAGTAACGTGTGTGTGTGATTAGGAAATATGAAACTATACTAGCCCATAAGCACCGTTGTGTTCAATCTGTCTTGAAGACCTGGGCTCGTTTGGATTCATTTTGTCAGACTTGTAAAACCTTAATAAAAATATGAAAAAAAAAAAGAGAGCCCCGCTCTCAGATAGAACAAAAGGTATGCTGATCAAGAGTAATTAAACACAGGGCTAGCAGGCAGCTCAACACCATTTGTTCCATTTTGCCATCCTCTGATTCCTGAGGGAGGGGGTGGTTCTCAGAGGTCAGAAGCTGGTTTAATATTACTCTAAGTATGTCAAGCTGGTTTCATATTAATATAAATATGTCCAGCAATAATTTTGACTTCCAGCAATCCTGACAGCTATTCTTATGTTCCTCTCTGGATCACAGACTTCAGAATGTTTCTTTCCAGGTAGATTGAGGAATCTTGAATTTTCCTCTCAGGTAGACAGAGAGTTAGGAGAAGGGACTCCAGAATTTTTCTCCCTGGGCAGATAGATGGTTAAGTACAGCTTCATAATATTCCATTTTAGGTATATAGAAGGCTAGAAACAAGGACTCCTGAACAGTAGCATAGCCAGGAACATTTTACAAGGGGTGCTACTCCCTCCCTCCCTCCCCCCCCCCCAGTACCTTAAAATCCTCTCGGCTTTAGTCTTCACCTGGGCAGCAGCAGCGACACTCACAGGCAGCCTACGGCCTGCTCCAAGACTTCCTCTATGAACCATCCCGTTCCTTCTGATGCAACTTCCTGTTTTGTTAAGGGTGGGATGGTTCAGGAAGGAAGTCCCGGAGCAGGCCGCAGGGAACCTATGAGTGCCGCTACCACTGCCCAGGTGAAGGCTAAAGCCAAGAGAATTTTAAGGTGAGGGGGTGGGTCTGATAAGGAGTGTGTACACCATTGACACACTTAGTTTAAATACGCCACTGCTTCTGAATGTTCTGCTCTAGGTATATAATGGGTTAGAAGGAAGGACTCCAGAATGTTCTTCTCTGGGAAGATAGAGGGTTAGGAGGAAGGAGGAAAGAATGTTCTTCTCTAGGTATACAGAGGGTAAGGAACAAGGACTCTAGAATGTCCCTCTACATAGATATAGGGTTAGGAACAGGAACTCTAGAATGTTCCTTTCTGGGTATAAAAAGGGTAAGGAGCAGGGATCCTAGAATGTTCCTCTACATAGATAGAGGGTTAGGAGCAGAAACTCTAGAATATTCATTTCTGGGTATATAGAAGGGTAGAAGGGGGGGCATCCAGAATGTTCCTTTGTTGATAGATAGTGGGTTAAGAGCAGAACTCTAGAATGTTCCTCTCTGGGTATATAGAGGATTAGGGGCAGAGACACTAGAATGTTCCTTTCTGGGTATATAGAGGGTTAGGAACAGGGACTCCAGAATGTTCCTCTCTGGGTAGATAAAGGGTTAGGAGTAGAGATTCCTAAATGTTTATTGCTGGGTAGATAGAGAAGTAGGAGGGGGGCTCCAGAATGTTCCTCTGTAGGTATATAGTGGGTTAAGAGCAGGGACTCTAGAATGTTCTTCTCTGGGTATGGATTAGGAGCAGGGGCTCCAGGATGTTCCTCTCTAGGTAGCTAGAGGAATAGGGGCAGGGACTTAGAACTCCAAAATGTTCTTTTCTAGGTAAATAGGAGGTACATTTGGTGACTGTGCTACACAATCTAAAACATACCATTTTCATATAAAAGCAAGATGTTCTGTGTGTTTGAAGCTTTGCTTAAATGAGTTTGGGTGGTGAGGAAGGTCGTGTGTCTGTGATCAAACCTGGATCTGTAGGAAAGAGGAAAACTGTTTAAAGTCTCTCAGTTCTGTTGAACTGGAGCTAGAAAGTGGCAACAGACACTTAGAAAGGCAGGAGTATGAAGCAGGGGCGTAGCCATGGGTGGGCCCAGGCCCACCCACTTTCCCTCCAGGCCCGCCCACGTCGCTCGCTACCTTTTCTCCGGCGTCCGGCTGCAACGGAAATTCTTGTCCTCCCCACCGGCGCTGCCTCAGTCCCTGCATTCTTTTCTTTGATCGTCGCCGGCAGCGCTGCCATTCACACAGGCAGCTCCGCCCCCCTCTGCCGCGTCCATCCGGCCCTCTCTGATGCACTTCCTGTTTACGTAGGAGGGCCGGATAGACGCGGCAGAGAGGAGCAGTGTGTGAATGGCAGCACTACCGGTGATAATCGAAGGAAAGAATGCAGGGACCGAAGCTAGAAGAAAATCGCTGCTGCCAGCTGGCTCAGAAGGGGCCAAGAGAGGAGCTGGGCGTTCAGTTGTTTGGTGACTAGCGAGTGGGAAAGCCGGTGATGCTGCATATGGGGGGGGGGGGGGGGGGTTGGAGAGAAGATAAAATTGTTGGGCTGCTTGGGCATGGGAGTGGAGGGGAGGGAAAGAAAAGAGATGCTACACAGGGGGTGTAGGAGTGAGGGAAATTGTTAGGGAGGGGAGGGAGAGATGCAGGGGGGTGTAGGAGAGGGAGACATGCATGGGAGAGTAGAAGAAAGGGGATCATTATTGGGATATGAGGGGAGACAGAGGGATAATTGCTGGATGTAGGGTGGGGAGGGAAGGAGGGGTGAATGACAAAAGAAAGAGAAATGTTGGACCTGGGAGGGAGGGGAGGAAAAGGTACTGCACAGGGGAGAGAGGGATGAAGCAGAAATGTTACATGGTGGTGGGAGAGATGCTGCAAGGGGGAAACAGATGTTAGACTTGGGATGCAAGGGTGAGAGAGAAGAGGAAAAGAGGGAACAATGTTGAACATGAGGGTGGAGGAGGGGGAAGAAGGAGGGAGATGTAGGATCCAGGGGTAGAAGACAGTGAGGGAGAAATGCTGGAATGCGGGTGGGAGGGAAGAAGGGGAGAAATGCTGGCCCTTGGGGGAAGGGGCAAGAGGAAAGAGAGAAAGGACAGGAAGATGCTAGGAGGGGATAGAGGGTGGAGAGAGGAGAAAGAGGGAGCAGATGCTGGGCTAGAAGGGTTGGAAGGAGGCAGACACTGGGATGGTGGAACCATGTGGAAGGCCAAGGGGGGTGGTAAGGAAATGAACGAGAGGATGATAGTGATTACGGGGAGTAGATTGAAGATGGAAGGCTGGAGAAGGAATGAGATGGGGAATAGGAGAGCTAGTGTGTGAAAGAAGGAGATGGAAATCTGATATGTATCTGAAAATTGAAAAGGATTAGAAGATGAAATTTGAGTGGACAGAGAGCAGGAAAGAAAAAAAAAGATAGGAAAGAGCTAAAATGAAACAAACATCAATATGTCAGTGTAGTGAGGGAATGGAATGAGAGTGGAGAAAAGACAAATGAATAGCAGCTGCTTGAAGAAGAATTAACAGAAAGACAGGAAAGTGGAAAAGAGAAACTTGAACCAACATAATGGAAAAATAAAATGACCAGACAACAAAGGTAGAAAAGACATTTTATTCTGAATTTGTTAACTGAAATTTGTTAGCTTGAGAAATGTGCATAGCGAATATCATTTTATTGTGTTCAGTAGAAAAAAGAAATACATTTCTGATTTTATTTCTCCACTGTAACATGCCGAGGTTCCGAGTTCAATTTTTGTCTACATATTTTTATTTCTAATTTGTGATCCCTTGCTCTGTATTTGGTGAGAGTCTGTGCCCTAGCATGTCTAACACTAGTCCTGACCCTTGCTGTAGCTGGTGGGGATCCCCAACCTACATCAGCTGAGGACCTCCTCTAAAAGCAGCCCAAACTCCCTTCTACTAAGCTTGGCAGATGGCGGCAACATCCTTGAGCCACCGATAACTAAGCATGCATGGGGTGCCAGCATCGGTGTCTCAAAGCATTGTTGCTACTGCTGCCTGCCAAGCTTGGTAAAAGGGATTGCTGGCTGTCGTCAGAGGAAGTTTTCAGCTGACAGAGCTTGGGGATCTTTATGAGCTAAAGTATATTTTGAATTGGGAGGTGCCGGGGGAGATGTGGAGAGTGCGGGGAGGAAGGGAGCAGGGACAGAGAGAAAATTTTGTGCCCACCCACTTTGGGCTCAGGCCCACCCAAAATTGGCTGTCTGGCTACGCCACTGGTATGAAGAGCATAAGAATTGCATTACTCAGTCAGACTAAAGGTCTATCAAACCTAGTATTCTGTTTTGAACAGAGTCCAATCCAGGCCGCAAGTACCTGGCAGGGTCCCAAAAATAGCTACCCTCAGGGATAAGCAGCGCTTTCCTAGGTGTACCTTAATAACAGTTTATGGACTTTTCCTACAGGAACCGGTCCAAACCTTTGTTAAACAACACTGTATTAACTGCTTTTACCACGCCTCCTGCAATAAATATACAGGAGAAACATCAGGAGGAAACCTACCATATTAGAGAGAGGGAAAACAAAGAATGAATTAAAAGAAAGGCTTGGAAAACATCATTTTGAAAAGTTGATTTCTAACTCTCCCGAGAACATCTGAGGCTCTCTAAAATTAGTACAAAAACTGATTGAGAGCCCAGTAGGGAGAAAGTACTTGTATATAATAAAAGATAAAACACTTTGGATGTATGACAGAAAGTTGGTATATCAAGTCCATCCATGACCCTTCCTTTTTAACCTAGATCCTATACTTTATGAAATGTGAACAAGGATACTCCACTGTACAAGAAAAATTCTCAAAAGAATTTGGACTTGGATTTTAGATTTATTAATCATCTTTTCCAAATCTGAGCTCCAGATGAGCTACATTCAAGTACAGTAGGTATTTCTCTGATCCCAAAGGGCTTACAATCTAAGGGGTGATTTTACTAAGCTGCAGTAAGCACTAACACATGCTTACCACAGGTTAAAATCCACTACCTTGGGTTATGCTCAAGTGTCCTGCAGTAGTTCTATGTTTAGCGTGCACTAAATAATAGAAAACAGTTTTTAGTGCCGGGGCATGTTTGGGGGCGGAGAGTAGACATACCCAGTGCTAATTGGTAAGTGTAGCTGCATCACCGCACACTAACTGATTAGCACATGGTTAGCATGGGAGCCCTTACCACCTAGTAAATGGGTGGCAATACGGTGGCCACACGCTAATGGGGAAACTAGCGTGTAGCCTTTAAAACACAGGGTGGCTGACTATAAACCCATTCTGCACCTGGACTAGCTTGCTACACATACTGTAACTTAGATCAGTTCCTTATCTCTTGCTTAGCTATACAAAGAACTTGCCTTGATTTTAGCTAACCATCAAATTATCCCAACTGACTCTGTACCACGCATCTTGTTCCCATCATATTTCTGCTTTTGGTCCTTCAGCTATATGGAAGGCCGTATTGTAGGAGCAGGAGAAGAGTGGGAACAGAATCAGGCTCTTCAAAAAACAGACCGAGGATATCCAATGTAGAAATAAAATTTATTGAGAGACTAGTAAAAAAAGGCCCGTTTCAGCCTGTGATGAAACGGGCGCTAGCGGGCACGGGACTCCCTTCCCCTCCCGTAACACTAGTTTCTCTGGTGGTCTAGAGGTACCTGTTCGGTCGGGGCAGGAAAGAAAGAGCCCCCTCTTTCCTGCCCGTAGCGGTGCTGCTAGCTGCCCTGGTGCATCGTGTGCGAGTCCGGCTCTCAGCGTTTCAAAATGGCCACCGAGAGTTGAAGTCTCACGAGGCTGCTTCAACTCTCGGCAGCCATTTTGAAACGCCAAGAGCCGGACTCACACAGGATGCACCAGGGCAGCTAGCAGCAGCGCTCCGGGAAGGAAAGCGGGGGCTCTTTCTTTCCTGCCCTGAGTGAACAGGTACCTCTAGACCACCAGGGATAGTGGCGTAAGGGGGGGGGAGGTGACAGGGGGGAGGGAAGGTGATGGGTGGAAGAGGGGGCGACCGGGGGCGGGGCGGTAGCTTTAAAGGGGCGGTGCGATGGTGCGAAAGGGGCGGGGTGATGGGCACGCCCTCGGCGGCTGCGATTTGTTGGAAGGGGAGGAGTACTGCTCCCCGTGCATTCTTTTGGGTTGTTGTCTACGTGTTCCACCCTCGACGTCATCACGTGTGACGCGAGGGCAGGGCATGAAGACATGGTGAGTGTTGTGGCTTCACCACCATGAACTTACGAACCGGTGTCTGAGTGCCTGCAGTGACGTCAGTGTCCTCAGAACGTTCAGGGTGCGTTTTATTACAGTAGAAGACTCTACACGGTGACAAAGTTACAATAAAGTAATAAAATAGATATAGACTTCTATATCCTATTCTATTACTTTATTGTAACTTTGTCATACTTATACGTTCTATTTTTATTTTTAAGTTTCTTTTAAGATGTTTTTATCTTTTCCTGTATTTGTGTAGACTCCTGAGTAAATATTATTTCTACTTTGGACATCCTTGGTCTGTTTTTTGAAGAGCCTGATTCTGTTCCCACTCTTCTGTTCCTGTGACTTTATATGGGACACTGTTGTTCTTTCCACTCCTGTGGTTTTGTTGCTTAGGCCGTATTGTAGAAAACTTTTAGCATTGTATCTATGTTAGCTGAATGTTCTAATGCATGCTTATTAGGTATATCATTAGTATTATACTAACATTGTATTATATCTCTGGTATTTGAATTCCAGTGCTGTTAAATGTGTATATTTTTTATAATGTTTCACGGTAGTTCTATTATTGGGTTTCAATTTATTGTTTTCAAGTTTACCTCATTTGTTGTATTTTTGTTTATTCTTGGTTATTATACTATTGTTATGCTGTTAACAAAATTATGTTTTATGTTATACTGTACACCACTTTAGGTGAATCTCTTCATAAAGGCGGTTAATAAATCTCAATAAATAAATACAGAAAGTGGAAAATGCGGCCATTTTACAGCTGCGCTAAAAGTGGCCTCAGTGCATGAGAAAGCCCTGCACTACTGATACCGCAGGCCACATTTTAACACAGCTTAGTAAAAGGGCCCCTAAGCTTGTAGCTGAGGCAACAGAGGCTTCAGTGAGTTATCTAAAATCATAAGGAGCATCAGTGGGAGAAGTGTGATTTAAATTCTGGCTTTCTTGTTCCACAGAAGACTATGCCTGGATAACTGTGTTGTTACCTAGATAAATTGAAGAGTTAAAAAGTTTCCCCAGGCCTGAAAGCATCTTGCAGGGTTTAAAAATTGCACAGTATATGTTTTAACGCCACTAAGAGGTTTTTCTGTTCCTTTTTCACAGCACAGAAAAAGTGCCCCCAGCAGTGGTAAGAAGAGCTCAGAAGGAAGTTATCAGAGTGTGTTTTCTGATAGATATGACGATGCTATATACCAAAATTACTGATCCTGGAGGGGCAAAGGCCAAGGGTAAAGCAAGGACTGTGGATGGTGGGAACAGTCTATGAATATTTGGGTGGAATTAACGCAACAGTTATATAACCCCTATCCTCTCCCCCTCCCCCCTATGTTATGTTTTGGGCCCGCTATTCAGTGTGAGTTAACTGGCCAGGAATGGCCACTGACCGGTTAACTCACGTCTCAGCAGATAACTGGTCATTTTCAGCGACATTTAACTGGTTAACGCTGCTGAAAATGCCCGGTTAGCTCTAAAATAAAGCCGGCAATGTTGGGGGTGTTCCGGGGGCGTGACTGGTTAAGTCCCAATATTCACAACTTAACTGGCCAGGATAAGTGGCCAAATAAGGCCGCATAAAAGCAGGCCTATCTTTGCCTGCTGAGACATGGCCGGTTAAGTCTGAATATCGACTTAACCGGTCATGCGTTAGTTGTCATTGAAAAACTCGGATATTCAATGCCAGTCGCTGGAAATGGCCGGCATTGAATGGAAATGGCCGGCATTGAAAATCTGGGTTGAATGCCAGCAACAGGCAGTCAATGCGCTGTCAACAGCTGTCTGAATATCAGGGGAGGGGGTTGTTTTTTAGTTAAATGTTTTCTTATTTATTTATCACCAAAGGCCTATGGAGCTCTGTGCATTTCCAGTTCCTACGTTATTTAATGTTGCAGCCCACTAGCAATAGCTACTGACATTCATGCGGTCCTCTGTGTATAAAGTTTACCCATCCCTGTTATATAAGGATAAATTCCCCAGCACAAAAATTCCAGAAGCAGGTCGTGTCATTTCACCATAAGACACACCCATCTTGACTGTTCAACCAATAAGATCACTCATTTAGCTGATGTCCCACCTCCTTCCTGCCTGAGCCTGTTGTCATTCTGCATGTTGGACCCTACTTGTTTTTCCCTCTGATTTCATCACTCAGGCTTCTCTGTTTCCTACAAAGTAAATTAATTTCCTATATTTTTGTAAAACTTTGAATGTAGTAAACAATGCACTTTTTTTGTCATGGCATCACCTTTTACATAGTAGCTTGTGTGACTGTGGCCTGAGAGGCGGAAATGTAGCTAACACTTTGGCAGACATTTCTTCTAGGCAGTAACAATATAGGGAAAGAAAAGGATTTTAACTGGAATATTAGCAGATATGACACGAAAGCCACTGGACTAAGGTAGGAGAAGCAAAAGTACAAGACAAAACATGCTGGACTGGCAGGGGAGAAGAGGAAAGGGAGACAGAGGAAATGTTGGATGTGGTAGGAAGGGCATAGGATGACAGTAGAGAGATGCTGGATATGGGGGGCTATGGAAACAGAGGAGGATACTGAACATGAGAGGGCTAGGGAAGTAAATGGGGAATGCTGGGCATGGGGTGGGCTAGGGGGACAGAAAGGAGATGCTGGGGAGCATAAAGGAGATGCTGGACATGGGGGGGGGGGGAGGATACCCAGCGAGAAAGAGTGGAGATGCCGGACATTGGTGGGGGCCAAGGGACCAGGGAGACAGACATGTGATGCAGGAAATGGGGGAACCGGGGAGGCAGAAAGGAAGCACTGGACATGGAGAGATAGAAAGACAACAGACAGGGAAGGGAGGTAGAGGGGTGGCTGAGTGGGAAGAGAAGATGCTGGACGCAGGGGGGAAAGGGGAGATACTGGACATAGAGGAAGGAGAGAAAGAACGTAGAGCTAATGAAAGACTGGAGCATAAGAGGCCTGGAAAGGACAGCGAGATGGGGAATGGGAAGTTTGGGGTGAAGGAAAGAGATGAAAAGTTGTAGGTAGATGCAGTAAAAAGAAGGAAATTCAGGACTGCATAGTAAGATGGAGTGAATTCTGGAAGAAAACTGAAAGGAAGAGATCAATATTAGATAAAGATCTAAGGGCAGAAGTGAAGATAAGAAGAGAGAGAAGAAATGCCAAATGAATAGGAGACCCTGGAAACAGAGTTAAGAAAAGACCAAGGAAAGCAGAAATCAGAACCTGGAATCAACATAATCAGAAAAATAAAATGACCAAATAACAATGGTAGAAAAATAATTTTTATTTTCTTTTTAGTGATTGAAATATGTCAGGCTTTGGAATGTACATCTGCCAGGACCGGAGTTAGGAATGGCTGGGGACTAGCCCAGGACATTGCTCTGGTTGCACCCCATTAACATCAGCCCTGACATCTGCTATCTTTATATTTTGTACAGTACAGAGGGCTATTGCACTGTAGGCAGAGTTTGGATTCCTAGTGTTATACATTAATTTTTTTTTTTTACATATTTCTATTTTTACTTTGTGATTAATTATTCTGTATATGGTGAAGGTCTAACTGTGTTGTGTTTACATGATTAGGCCAGGTTTTCTGTTAACATGAATTTTCTATGTAGTGATTTGTAGTAATTTAGCTTTTCAGTTCTCCCAATAGATCTATTGGCACTCTAGGGCCTACTTTAATATTTGCAGTTCTGCCTTTTTCTAGGTAGGTTCTTGTGTGAGTTTTGGAAATTAGAGCTAGTATAGTAGATTTGCTCTAGGTCCTGAGTGACTTTTTGTGGAGTTTTGTACTACTTCACAATATGCCTGGTACTGAGAGGGTTTATGTTGCAGTTTCCTCATGGATCCTCAAAGCTTAGTGGAGATTGGGTGGCAGCACCGGTGGTGGGAGGCGGGGCTAGTGCTGAGCAGACTTCTACGGTCTGTGCCCTGAAAATGGCAGATACAAATCAAGGTCAGGTATACACATAAAGTAGCACATATGAATTTATCATGTTGGGCAGACTGGATGGACCATACAGGTCTTTCTCTGCCATCATCTACTATGTTACTATGTTTCTGAGAATACACTAGAATCAGAATTTTTTGTATAGTAAATTCTATGTGGGAATGTTCTAGCTCTTCTCAGCATACATTGATGGGGGAAGGGCTACAGGTTTTGTGGATGCAGATTTTACTCTAAGTTTATATTTAATACTATATAAAGGAGCATCTGCATGTTCGGGGACTGAAGAAGGGACACTGGCTCAGTGGAGGCTGAAGAGTGCAACCACTCGTACTTTCCCTCAATATGACTGCAGGCTCTGAAGCCTGCACTGCTGTACTCACTGCAGTTATGTATTGAACTGTGGTCAGAACCTGGGCAGTAGCAAATGGCTATTTTTCTCTTTCAAAAGTTGGCAACCCTATATCTACTGAAATTTATCTTGTTAAATTTAGACATTAGATATTTGATATAATACCAAATACCAAAGAATAAAGTTGCTACAAAATTAAAGAAAACTGTTTTGATTCCCTTTCTATATGCATGCTGTTAGACAATTATGAGCCAAGAAACAAACCCCCACCATCCCAAGGGCTTTAACTCCTACTACTGTAGCCCTGCTCCACTTTAGCCTTCCCACCCAGTTGAGCCACCTTTCACCTATGCATGCAAGCTACAGGCATCACCTACTTTGCACCTGTTCTTTCTGCAGGTGGCAGGGAGGGGGTAGAAGGAGCACAATAGCTTTGAACATTTGAAAACAGATTTTATGGTGCTTTTTCCTCCCTACTTAACACACCCATGGGAAGGCCTCAGTATGCAACACACTAGAGAGGCCCAAGTGTATTTTTAGGCACTTTGAGGACATCACTTTTCAGACAGGCCTGTTTATTTACAGTGGCTGGAAAATATCATCTGAGCAGTTTACAAGAACCTGGATATGTACTATTTAAATAAGGTGGAGCTAGTCCTCTCTTTCCTCAGCTCTTCTCTCCTCTTTCTAGTGTTTTGTCATCTCTTAATTTGGTTACATTTTTCCATGAGAATGGCTTCCTTTCTTCACACAGATACCAATTACACGTCCTTTAAGTGTCTGAAAATAAAACTGTGCCTTTGGAGTACATGTTCATGATGTTGGGATACAATCTACAGGGCTCAGATGAGGAGTCAGGGGTTCAACAGTCGGTGAATCATTTATTGTTGGCTGTTTGCCTAACTATGGCAGCAAAGTAGAAAGATGCAGATTCTCTGTGATTGAGCAAATGGTACAAAACAGTGTGGAGAATATTTGAAATAGACAAGTTGACTGTGTTAAGTGAACAGTGGCTTCCTCATTTTAAGGCAGTTTGGGCTCCTGTTATAGAGTTCCCGCCTCCCCTCAGTTAGAGGAAGACAAATGGATGGTTTGAGCTAAACTGGGATTGATTATGTCTGTCACTACACGTTCAACCTGTATATGTTACTTCAAAGGGCAGATTTCAGACTGTGTAATTTGGATACATGCACCTTGCTGCTTAAGATTGCTACTGTTGTATTAAAAAAACGAACTTAATAAAAATAGATTAAACATTTCAAAATAAAAAGATTTCAATTTATACTGTAAACCAGGAGTGGAGAAGTTTTGTGAATGAGGACATTAATGCTGATGAGATCCTGGAGGAAGGGAAATGCCCCTCTGAGCCTTGACCTGAGTGACTGAGTAGTCTCTTTTTGAATCTAATACCCCTCTATCCTCATTGAGGAAAGAGCTAATGAGGCCTCCCATGGTCTTATTATTGCTAATGCTGCTATAAGCTACTTGAAGTAGTCTAATGAGAACCACCAAAACCAAATTCCACTGCTGCTCCTTGGGATCTTGGGCAAGTCACTTACCCCTCCACTGCATCTGAATGTAACTTTCCTTGAGCTATACCTCAAAAAAAACAAAAAGCAAAATCCCTTCCAAATCTTCTTGTCTTTTCCTCCCTTGCTGTCTACTGTGCATTCCTGTGCTTGCTGCCCCTTTTATGTATTTATTTCATTTGTAATTTGGATTATGGGTTCCCAAGCCCATATGCTCACACACTCACATGCTGAAAGATTGCAAATAGCACCCTACATGGTCCCTATGTGGAGCAACCGGAATGCACGTTACATCACAGTAGATATATTTAAAAAGCCACAATGAACTGTGGGTGCCTTGCTATTCTTCCTTCCCCTCCATAAGATGTTGACCACCAGCCCCTCCCCACCCTCCACCAGAACCATCTGAAGAGTCTAAAACTGTGCCTTTGATGTAATCTAATCTAATCTAATCTAGTCACCTATAACTTGTTTAATCCCTATTTGGCTCCTAAGTGGCTAACAAAAATAAACAAGGAAACAATGATTAAGAAAGAAAATATAAAAAATATGGGGCCCTTTACTAAGGCACATAGGTGCCTACGCATGTCCAACGCATGTCAAATTGGATCTACCACCCAAATACTGCGTGGCCCGGGTGGTAATTCCATTGTTGACGTGTGTCCAAAATTTTCTACCGTGTGGTGCTTACCTGGCAGTAATTGGCAGGGTATATGTGCTGACAATTACTGTCCGGTTAATGCGTGAGACCTTACCGCTAAGTCAATGGGTGGCGGTAAGGCCGAAAATGGACACGCTCTGGTTTTAATTTTGCCGCACATCCATTTTCAGCCACAAAAAAGGAATTTTTTGCAGGCGCACTGAAAAATGGACCTGCACGCATCCAAAACATGCGCCTACACCAGCACAAGCTATTTTTTTGCGTGCCTTAGTAAAAGGGCCCCTAAGCCAACTAAAAAATCACTGAAGGCATTTTTTAAAGGAAGATGATTAAAGTTCTGTGAATCTCAAATACATCATCAAAGGTACACATTTCAGTCCTTCGAAAATGATGTTGCGAGGAGAACAGTGGAGTTGGACAGTGGCTGGATGAAATGTAAATGTGACTAATGCAAGCAGGCTTGGAAAAGTGGAAGCCACGTACCAAACAGGTCTTAACATACTCCTTTATCAATGCAACTCTCTTGAAAAAGGTGAGATTTATCATTAATCTGATAGATCAGACATTCTGGAGATGCAGTTTGATTGGCCTCTCAATGCCCCTGTAACTTCCTGATGTAGTGTGTAAGTAGTACATTATGTGTAATGTAGTCCAGTCACTCCTGCTTAGTGTGTAATGTACCTTTGCATGTGACCTCTTCCTCCCTTTCAGCCATAGGCGCCGACTCCGTGGGTGCTGTGGGTGCTCGAGCACCCCCAATATTTCACCCACCGGAAGTTCGTTCCCTCCCTCCCTCCGAGTTCCAGGCTCGTCCCCCCCCCCCCCTGCCGAGTTCCAGGGTCATCATCCCTCCCTCCCTTCGAGTTCCAGGCCCCCTCCCTCCAAATTTTAAGTCATCTTGACTTACCTCGTCGAGGTTACGGTGGCCGGCAGCAGTGATAAAAAGCATGCAGGCTCAGCACGTACTTCAGTTTTCCCTTCTCTCTCTCTCAGCTCTGGTCCTGCCCTCATTTCCTGTTTCTGCAAGGGCGGGACCAGAGCTGAGAGAGAGAGAAGGGAAAACTGAAGTAAGCGCCAAGCCTGCACGGTTTTATCGCTGCTGCTGCCGGCCGCCCTAACCCCGACGAGGTAAGTCAAGATGACTTTTGAAATTTGGAGGGAGGGGGCCTAGAACTCGAAGGGAGGGAGGGACAGCGACCCTGGAACGGGGGGAGGGGGGACCCTGTGGAATGGGGAGGAGGAGGTTGGGAAGGAGGGAAGGGGAGGGGAGGGAGACCCTGGAACTGGGAGGGAGGAAGGGGAGGGGGACCCTGTGGAACTCAGAGGGAGGGAGGGGTAGGATTACCATATGGCTCCAGAAAAAGGAGGATGGATTGAGCCAGCCCGGTTTTACTTCCATTGCTTTCAAGCAATGGAAGTAAAACCCGGCTGGCTCAATCCATCCTCCTTTTTCTGGAGCCATATGGTAACCCTAGGGAGGGGGGACCCTAGCTCAGAGGGAGAGAGACGAGGGGACCCTGGAACTCAGAGGGGGGACCCTTTGGAACGGAGGGAGGGAGGGGAGGGGGGCCCTGGAACTGGAAGGGAGACCCTGGAAGAGGGAGGGTGGGGAGGGGAGGACCCTGTGGAACTCGGAGGGAGGGAGATGGGGGGACCCTGGAACTCAGAGGGAAGGGGACCCTGTGGAACTCGGGAGGGACCCTGTGGAACTCAGAGGGAGGGAGGGAGGACCCTGGAACTCGGAGAAAGGGAGGAGGGACCCCGGAACTTGGAGGCATCCCGGAACTCGGAGGGACCCTGGAACTCGGAGGGAGGGAAGGTGGGAGGGAAAGGAGAGAGAGAGGGGAGGGATGGGGGCGTGGAACTCGGAGGAAGGGAGGGAGGCCTGGAACTGGGAGGGACTAGAACTGGGAGGGAGAGAGGGAGGTGGGCCTGGAACTCGGAGAGAGGTGGAGGGGGGACTGGGACGGCAGACGGGGACGAAGAGGAGTGGGAGGGGGAATGCACCACCTGTAAAAAAAACAAATTTCAGCACCCCCAATCATTTTGAAAAGTTGGCTCCTATGCTTTCAGCTGACTATCATTTCGTTATTGTCCTTCAACCTATGCTCTCATAAGTCAGCTGCTGGCACAGGCATGTGTCCCTCCACCTCCAAACAAGGGCTGCTCTCAGTGACCTTGAGTAACCTCAATGTAACCTAGGTTCTGACCCTGTGGTCCCATTTCCTTGCCCTCTGGCCTCGTGGGTGCTTTTTCTTGCCCCTCCCTGCGTCTGCAAGGTAGACTCTCCATCTTGTCTCAAGAGCAAGGGTTCTACTTCTTTCTCCCTCCACCTAAAACTGAACCTTTTCACCCACATGCAAAAACTCAGCACCCTACTTCTCAAACATTTAAGTTCTGCCACTGAACATTTCCACCTCTGAGATAAACTTTTTTTCCAGAACATCATGTTCACTCCCCAGCAAAAGTTGATAACCCAGATCACAGACTCTTAACTTAGGCAAAGGCTTCTGAGTTCAGCACTATGCACCGTAAGTAAATTATTTGTATTTATCTTGCAAATAAACAGTTGAAATTCAGAGAACCAGAGTCATCTTGTTGATGCTGAAGTTCGGGTTTCATATTATCTTACACTTGCACACTTTCCCAGAAATTCTATAAATGGCGCTTAAAATTGCATGTGCAAATTTGGGTGCACATTCAATTTGCGTGTGCAATTTAATTGAATAATGAGCCAATTAGTACTGATAATCAATTATCGGCACTAATTTGCGTTCATTGAAATTTATGTGTGCATTTTAGTCGCAGGGATCAGCACATAAATTCTACATGCAAATCCAAAAAGTGTGTGTGGCCATGGGAGGGTCATGGGCAGATCAGGAATGTTCCTACAATTTAGGTGTGCTGTTATAGAATAAGGGGGATCTGCGCCTAATTTAGATGCAACGATTTACACTAGGGTTTAATTGGTATAAATGCTCGCTTCTAAAGTTAGGCGTCAGTCCTGGTGCTAAGCATATTCTATAAACAGCACCTAACTTTCAGTGCCATTTATAGAATAGCACTTGTTTTTTTGGCACTATTTATAGAATTTGTTCCTTTATAAGATCAGAATGAAAGCCTGCTGGATGTTTGTCATGGTTGTGGCCGTGCCCTTATGTTCAGACCTATTGTTTCTCTATATCTAGCTCTGTGATCTCTCCAGTCTGCCTTTTTTCCTGTTGTTGTTCTTCCTGTTAGCCAAGCCTCGCATTGGTGTCCCTGAAGCCAAGCCTCACTTTGGTCTCCCTGCTTCTGCTTCATTTCCTACTTGTGACATCATCAGCCTACTCCTTTATAAGGACGCAGTTAGCTTTCCTGCGTTGCCTTTGCAACAGGTCTATTTTCCTTTTTCTTGTACTGTTGTTTGATTCTGAGGGAACTGGTCTTCTTGTTAGTCTGTGTCTCTGGGCACAGCCCTGAGCCCTGTGTGTGTGGTTTTGGTTTGAATCTGTATGTATTACTTCCCTGTTAGGTTTGCTCTCAAGCAAAGCCCTCTTCTGTTTTTCTGTGTGGGTTGTTCTCCTTAAAGCCCTCTTCTGTTTCTCTGTGTGTGTTGTTCTGCTTTAAACCTGTATGGATTACTAGCCTGTTAACTTTGTTTCCAAGCAAAGTCCTGTTTTTTTTTTTGTTACATTTGTACCCCACGCTTTCCCACTCATGGCAGGCTCAATGTGGCTTACATGGGGCAATGGCAGGTTAAGTGACTTGCCCAGAGTCACAAGGAGCTGCCTGTGCCTGAAGTGGGAATCAAACTCAGTTCCTCAGTTCCCCAGGACCAAAGTCCACCACCCTAACCACTAGGCCACTGCTCCACACAGCACTGAGTGCTGTATGGTACAGCTTAGAGTGTTCCCTCATGAGTGGTTTCCCTTATCTTTGAGTTCTGTATGGCATAGCCGTGAGTGTTCCTCTGTGTGGCCTTGTCTTGATTTTTTTCCTAAGTGCTTTCTGTTTGAGGTTTCTGTGAGGTTTCTGGTTGTGTTTGAATGGATTGCTTATTTGTTTAGTAGTGTCTACTAGCACAGTCCTGTGCATCCTTTTTGTTTGATTCTGTTTAAAGTGGGTGGTTCTTCTGTTTGCTGTGACTACTAGCTAAGTCTTGAGCTGCCTCTCCGTGTGGCACGAGTGGACAGCTCTTCCGTTTTGCTGGGACTTCTAGCTCAGCCTTGAGCTACCGCTCTGTGTGATTTGTTTGACTTGGTTAGGATTATTCGTTTATAGCTGTGGATCTAGCACAGCCCTGAATCTCCTCTCTATTTGATTCTGTTTGTGCTTGAGTGGGTTCTTCTCTTTAGCTGGGACTACTAGCCCAGCCCTGTGTTACCTCTCTGTGTGATGTCTGTTTAACTTGGTTAGGACTATTCATTTATAGCTACCGTAGGTTTCTAAGCCCAGTCCTGTGCTGCCTTCCTGTGTGGTTTTCTTATCTTTTACTTGTGGTTTCTACCATGTGAGTCTAAGTGGGGTTGTCTTTTCCCCTTCAGTTTCTTTGTGCTTGTGTGTAGGGTCTTTTGACCCCCTGTTCCGGCTTCCTGCTTGATCCAGTCCGCCTGATCCAGCTTCTTCCTGCCTGTTCCAGTCCGCCTGTTCCGGCTTCCTGCTTGTTCCAGTCCGCCTGATCCTGCTTCTTCCTGCTTGTTCCAGTCCGCCTGATCCAGCTTCTTCCTGCCTGTTCCAGTCCGCCTGTTCCAGCTTCCTGTTTATTCCAGTCTGCCTAATCCAGCTTCTTCCTGCCTGTTCCAGTCCGCCTGATCCAGCTTCTCCCTGCTTGTTCCAGTCCGCCTGATCCAGCTTCTCCCTGCTGTTCCAGTCCACCTGATCCGGCTTCTCCCTGCTTGATCCAGTCCGCCTGTTCCGGCTTCCTGCTTGTTCCAGTCCGCCTATTTCGGCTTCCTGCTTGTTCCAGTCCGCCTGATCCAGCTTCTTCCTGCTTATTCCAATCCGCCTGATCCAGCTTCTTCCTGCTTGTTCCAGTCCATCTGCTCCAGTTTGTTCCAGTCTGCCAGATCCAGCTTCTCCCTGCTTACTCCAGGCCTTCTGCTCCAGCCTGCCTGCTCCAGGCCTCTGCTCCAGCTTGCTCCAGACTGCCTGATCCAGCCTGTTCCAGCCCTCCTGATCCAGCTTGCTCCAGTCGATTTGTTTCAGCTTGTTCTAGTCCGCCAGCTCCTGCTTCATACCATTCCAGCTTGTTCCAATACTGCTACTGTGCTCTCCACCGCACTCACCTGCTCCTGCCTGTCTGCTGCCCAATCCACCTGCTCCTGCCTGCTAGCCACTCAACCTGCTGCCCAATCCACCTGCTCCTGCCCACTAGCCAATCACCTGACTGACTAACTAGCCAATCACCTGACTGCCCACCCTGAAACCTGCCTGCCTCCCAGCCCATCTACCTACAAGCTCATCACTCCCTGCCCGACTGCTCACCCTCACCTGCCTGTCTCCCAGCCCATCTACCTGCCCTCTGAACACCTCAGTCACCACTCATGGCCCCCATTCACATTCTACTCCTTGCCCTGTCCCTCCCTAATCTTTTCCCCCTCCCACCGCTGTATACCACACGATCTCACTACCCATCCATGTCCTCTCCCATCCTGCTCACTACTGCAATACCCTACCTACCCCTGTCCCCCACCACCTCAAAATCCCTATTGTCCTCCTCCTCCTTTCTAGCTCTCAACCTTCAACACCTCCTTCCTGCCATGAACCCTTCCCCATTCCTCCTAAGCGCATCCCGTCTTCGTCGCCCTTCCTCACCCACCCACCCTTCTCCTCACTCTCTTGCTCCTTCTCCTGCTATCCGCGGGAGACATCAATCCCAACCCAGGTCCCCCACACCTGTCCTCGTCCTCATCTCATCTATACAAACGTTCCCGCGATATCTCCAACCTCATCTCCATTCCCCTCCTCCCCCTCCTCCCTCCCCTTCTCATGCGCCCTGTGGAACGCCTGCTCAATCTGCAACAAACTTCCCTTCACCCACGATCTTTTCATCTCCCATTCCCTTCAACTGCTCGCCCTAACTGAAACCTGGCTCACCCCTGACGACTCTGCCTCAATTGCGGCCCTATGCCACGGAGGCTATCTTTTCTCCCATTCGCCCCGCCCAGTTGGTCGCGGAGGCGGCGTCGGGCTACTACTTTCACCCTCCTGCAGTTTTCAACCTCTCCACCTACCTCAGTCTCACAGCTTCTCATCCTTTGAAGTTCACTCCATCCATCTATTCCACCCGCTGCCACTCAGAGTTGCAGTCATTTACCGCCCCCCTAATAAGTCCCTCCCTTCCTTCCTTACCGACTTCGATGCCTGGCTCTCCGTTTTTCTTGAGCCCTCATCCCCATCCCTCATTCTTGGTGACTTCAACGTACACATTGATAACCCATCCGACTCATATGTTTCTCAGTTCCTCACTCTTACCTCCTCCTTCAACCTCCAACTGAGCTCCTCCACCCCTACTCATAAATCTGGCCACTGTCTTGATCTCGTCCTCTCTTCTACTTGCTCACCCTCCAATTTCCGTGCATCAGCTCTTCCTCTCTCTGACCATCACCTAATCACATTCACACTTCAGCACCCTCCCCCTCACTCTCGCCCAACACTAAATACTACTTCCAGAAATCTCCAGGCTGTTGACTCCCTCACCTTATCCTCTAGTATCTCTGATCTCCTCCCTTCCATCATGTCCTCCGAATCTGTTGACAAAGCTGTTTCCACTTACAATGCCACTCTCTCCTCTGCTCTAGACACCCTTGCACCGTCCATCTCCCGTCCCACAAGGCGTACCAATCCCCAGCCCTGGCTGACCCCTTGCACCCGATACCTTTGCTCCTGCGCCCGTTCGGCTGAACGCCTCTGGAGGAAATCTCGCACCCATACTGATTTCATTCACTTCAAATTCATGCTATCCTCCTTCCAATCCTCCCTAGTCCTCGCCAAACAGGACTATTACACCCAATTGACTAAGTCCCTCAGCTCTAATCCTCGTCGTCTCTTCGCCACCCTCAACTCCCTCCTCAAAGTGCCCTCTGCTCCCACCCCCACCCCCCCCCCTCACTCTCTCCTCAATCTCTGGCCGACTACTTCCGTAACAAGGTCCAGAAGATCAACCTCGAATTCACCACCAAACCTTCTCCTCCTCTTCATCCTATAACCCACTCTCTCAACCAACCAACCCAGGCCTCCTTCTCCTCTTTTCCTGATATCACCGAAGAGGAAACCGCCCATCTCCTCTCCTCCTCGAAATCCACCACCTGTTCCTCAGACCCCATCCCCACCAACCTACTTAGCACCATCGCTCCTACTATCACCCCCACCATCTGTCATATACTCAACCTCTCTCTCTCCACTGCAACTGTCCCGGACACCTTCAAGCATGCTGTGGTCACACCACTCCTCAAAAAACCATCTCATGACCCTACCTGTCCCTCCAACTACCGCCCCATTTCCCTCCTACTCTTCCTCTCCAAGATACTTGAATGCGCCGTTCACAGCCGCTGCATTGATTTTCTCTCCTCTCATGCCATCCTCGATCCGCTTCAATCTGGCTTTCGCCCCCTACACTCGACAGAAACGGCACTATCTAAAGTTTGCAATGACCTGTTCCTCGCCAAATCCAAAGGTCACTACTCCATCCTCATCTTCCTTGACCTATCCGCCGCTTTTGACACTGTCAATCACAACCTACTTCTTGACACACTGTCCTCCTTTGGGTTCCAGGGCTCTGTCCTCTCCTGGTTCTCCTCTTATCTCTCCCATCGTACCTTCAGAATACACTCTCATGGTTCGTCCTCCTCCCCTATTCTGCTCTCTGTTGGAGTTCCTCAGGGATCTGTCCTTGGGCCCCTCCTTTTTTCAATCTACACCTCTTCCTTAGGCTCCCTGATCTGATCTCATGGTTTCCACTATCATCTTTATGCTGACGACACCCAGCTGTATCTCTCCACACCAGACATCACTGCTGAAACACAGGCCAAAATATCAGCCTGCTTATCTGACATTGCCGCCTGGATGTCCAACCGCCACCTGAAACTGAACATGGCCAAGAATGAACTTATTGTTTTCCCACCCAAACCCACTTCTTCTCTATCTCAGTTGATAGCACCCTCATCATCCTCGTCTCATCTGCCCGCAACCTCGGTGTCATCTTCGACTCCTCCCTCTCCTTCTCTGCGCATATCCAGCAGACAGCCAAGACCTGTCACTGCTTCCTCTACAACATTAGCAAAATTCGCCCCTTCCTCTCTGAGCACACCACCCGAACTCTCATCCACTCTCTCATTACCTCTCGCCTTGACTACTGCAACCTACTCCTCACCGACCTCCCACTTAGCAACCTATCCCCCCTTCAGTCCATCCAGAACTCTGCCGCACGTCTTATCTTCCGCCTTGACCGATATACTCATATCACCCCTCTCCTCAAGTCACTTCACTGGCTTCCGATCAGATACCGCATACAGTTCAAGCTTCTCCTACTAACCTACAAATGCACTCGATCTGCAGCCCCTCCTTACCTCTCTACCCTCATCTCCCCTTACGTCCCTACCCGTAACCTCCGCTCTCAAGACAAATCCCTCCTTTCAGTACCCTTCTCCACCACAGCCAACTCTAGGCTCCGCCCTTTCTGCCTCGCCTCACCCCATGCTTGGAACAAACTCCCTGAGCACATATGCCAGGCCCCCTCCCTACCCATCTTCAAATCACTGATCAAAGCCCACCTCTTCAATGTCGCTTTCGGCACCTAATCACAACACCTCTACGCAGGAAATCTAGAGTACCCCAACTTGACATTTCGTCCTTTAGATTGTAAGCTCTTCTGAGCAGGGACCGTCCTTAGTTATTAATTTGTACAGCGCTGCGTAACCCTAGTAGCGCTCTAGAAATGTTAAGTAGTAGTAGTTGTTTGTGGCTCTGTTTAGTGCAGTGTGTGTGCACTGCTTGAGTAGTACTTGCTCAAGAGATTCCATTCTGTTTCTTTTCCCTTCCCTCTGATATGATTCGATTCCAGTTTGGCCATGAGGCCCGTACGCTTGGACTCTGTATGGGTGGGTTCCGAATTGGCCGTGAGGCCCACCTGAGTTGTCTATCTCCCTTTTCTGGTGGTGCTTGTTGCTTGTCTTGAGTGTGCTATTTGCCATGTCTGGTATCCTGTGTGTATTCAGTGCCTGGTTTGCCTCTGCTCTGCGCCTCCCCAGAGGACTTGTCTGCATAGGGTTACCATATGGCTCCAGAAAAAGGAGGACGGATTGAGCCAGCCGGGTTTTACTTCCATTGCTTTCAATGGAAGTAATTGAGCCAGCTGGGTTTTACTTCCATTGCTTGGAAAGCAATGGAAGTAAAACCCGGCTGGCTCAATCCGTCCTCCTTTTTCTGGAGCCATATCGTAACCCTATGTCTGCGCAGCCTGGCTGCAACCCAAGGGCTCACCATCCCGGGTTGCGTGACAATGTTCCTTTTGGAAGAAGCTCTATGAAGTCCATACCTTGTATGCAAACTTTTTCTACGCAGATCCTAGAATATGGAAAATACTACTTCTGGAATGTGATGAGAATTGGACCTATTTTCATTCCTCAAGAACTTGAAAATCCATTTCCTTAAGGTGGCTTTTTGTTTCTCTTATGCTGACTTCACTTAACCTGTTTATGGTGATTGTTTTAAAGTATTGTGATATCTGTATTGCATGTTTTATTTTTGTTTGATTGTATTTCTTGTGGTAGTTAAAAGATGAGCTTAAAGCTTAAAGATGAGCAGAATGCTTGTGAATAGGAACTATTTTCCATGATCACAAACATAAAGGCTGGGAAGTTTGCATTTCCTGGTTATTTTGTAAAAGCAGTCTTACTCATAGCCAGCAGATGGCAGTATAAGACATGGAATGAGAAACACTCCTGCAACTTCAGATGACATTATTTCAGACTGGTTACCTGCTCCTTTAGAGTAACCCTGTCCTTCCTGGGATCAAGTGCTAGCTGCCATAGGTGTAGTTTACTGACTTTGTTGTGGGGGGGGGGGGGGGGAGAGGAGAGAACAAGAGATAGGTAGTTCAGTTCGGGGGTGAACTCTATCACTCACACCCCAGCCCTGCTCAAAGATCTGCCGCCATCAGTCATAACCCTTCCACCTGTTAAGTTGTAGCTGCAGCAGTGTGATACAATAAAATATTTTCAAATCTTTTTATTTCTTAATCTATTCTTATCGTTTTCCTTTATGTTTTTTGTAATTCTTCTATTTTGATCTATTTTCATTTCTCCAGTTTTTCCTTATTAATTTTTCCTTTTCTTTACTTTTTCTCTTTCCTCTGATTTCTCTCTCTTTCTCTCTCTCTCTGTCCCACACCCCTTGCTCCTTTCCTCCTCACATATGTTTTTCCTCCCCAGTCATTCACCCTGTTCCACTTCTCCATAGTTCCCTCATCTTTTCCTCCATATTTCCTTCTTGGTTTTCTATCCTTTTCACCACAATCTCTCTCATTCCTTATGTCTTTCCAGTGCAGTGGAGTAGTCAGACAACCAATTTTGAGTGAACCTGAGCCCAAAGTGGGTGGGCATAAAGTTTTACTTCCGCCCCTGCCCTCCCCCCCCCCCCCCCCCCCCAGCATCTCTTCCCAAATTCAAAATATAAATATATGAGCTGGTGAGGATACGCACCAGCTGAAAACCTCCTCCTCTGGCACTAGAATTCCTTCCATGCTCAGCAGCCAGTGGCAGTGTTCCAAACCATTGCCACCACCGGTCTCTTGCATATGCTCAGTTTTCACACATAAGCAAAAACTGGGGGGGGGGGGGGGGGCTGCAGTGGCAGCTCAAGTGCTGAGGAGTAGATTTTCATCTGACAAGGCTGCGAGATCCCTGTCAGCCACTGCAAGGGTGCACCAAAGTGGGTGGGCTCCTGTCCACCCAGGCCCACTCTTGTTCTGCTCTTCTTGATCCCCTTTCATCTGTCTCCTTTTCCCTCTTACTCATTCTCACTCTCCTTCCATCTTTTCCCTTTCCCCCTCATCCCCTCTCCTTTTTAAATCTCTTTCCTCCTGTCTCTCACCTTCTCCTACTGAGCACTCTCTTGCTCTTTCCCTCCCTTCCACCTCACTCTCTCTCTTTTGTTGTTTCTTCCCCCATTATCCCTCCCTGCATTCACTCACTCTCTCCCCTCCTCACTCTGTCACATCTGACCCCCCCCCTCTGAGGTTCAGCATTCCATCTCTCTATCCCCTTACACTCCCCCAAACCAGTCCAACATCTCTACTTCTCCCTTCTTCCCCCTTCCAACCCAGCATCTTCCATCTTTTAGTCCAGATCTCTACCTCTCCCTTCCTTCCCCCTTCCAGTTCAACATCTCCCCCATTTTAGTCCAGCATCTCCACCTCTCTCCCCAAACCCAAACCCATACTCATGACAGCTTCCCAAACAGAAATGTCAGTATTAAACTGCCATCTCAATGTTTGTGTTTTTGTGCAACTTCTCTGGTTTAGAACAAGGGTTTGCAAATTTTGTAAGAGATGGCCCAGATGAAAATATCCTGTGTTTGGACAATTTTTACATACCCTTGTCCTAGGTCTCATTTCCTTTTATGTGTCTCTTTTCCTTTCTGCCTTCATCCATCTCTGACATGTATGTATGACTTCTCTCATTTTCATACTGTCTTCTGCCATGCTGTTTTCTGTATATTGTGTTTTCACTTTTCCCTTCTTTTCCATCCCTCATTTTCACACTTCCAACTCCACCTTTCTCCTCCTCACAGAGTTCCCTTCTCCTTATGTTGATCCTGTGATGTGGTGTCCCTCAATGGGTATGCCTTCTCTATGGGGAAATTCAGAATACATACTTCACAGGAGGCATCACAGTCCTATGTTTACCTCCCAGGGGTATAAAGGGTTCCAGGCAGTAGCAACCTTAAAGTGAACCTGGCAAAATGTCCAAGGCCACCCAATGGTAAGCACCCCCTGTGGTGGTGAACCCTTCCTCACTCCTCACCTCCCACACAACTCTTGACATTCCTTTCTTTCTATTGTCTCCGGCCCATCCTCCATGAGGGGCCAGCATCTCTCTAAGCCCACGTCTCCCTCAATCCTCAAAACGTGCCGCAGGCCACCAGCAGAAACAAAAACTGAAACAGGCTGCCTCTGCCCAGTTCCACACGGGCCTGTCTCTATGCTGGGTCCCACCTTTGATGTAACTTCCTCTGGGTGGGACCCAGCAAAAGAAAGGCACTGGCAGGACCAGGGAAAGGCCATAATTAGGCTTTTCTGCTGTTCCTCCTACTACTTAACATTTCTATAGTGCTGCTAGACATATGCAGTGCTGTACACTTGAACATGAAGAGACAGTCCCTGCTTGACAGAGCTTACAATCTAATTAGGACAGACAAACAGGACAAATAAGAGATAAGGGAATTACTAAGGTAGGGATGATGAAATAAGGGTACTGAACAAGTGAGTAAGGGTTAGTAGTTAAAAGCAGCATCAAAAAGGTGGGCTTTTAGCCTAGATTTGAAGATGGCCAGAGATGGAGCTTGACGTACCGGCTCAGGAAGTCTATTCCAGGCATATGGTGCAGCAAGATAAAAGGAACGGAGTCTGGAGTTAGCGGTAGAGGAGAAGGGTGCAGATAAGAGAGATTTACCCAGTGAATGGAGTTCCCAGGGAGGAGTGTAGGGAGACATGAGAGTGGAGAGGTACTGAGGAGCTGCAGAGTGAATGCACTTATAAGCCAATAAGAGGAGTTTGAACCATAGGAGCCAACTTTTCAAAATGATTGGAGGTGCTGAATGAACGCAACCCAATATTCACTTTCACCCTCCACTTGCCACCACCAAAAATAGTCTTAGACTACATTCACCTTTTGTTTTGTTTTTTTTAAATATATTTTATTGCAACATTCAGATAAAATAATTGACAACAGAGCAATACCAAATCGAAAATGAATGGTGTGCAAAATTAGTCTACTGTCTAAGTAGTCACATGGTATGAGTGTAAAAACTTGTGCCACAGCATTTCTTATCATCAGCTGTGGGAGACAGTGAGACTGCCAGCTGTGATGATAGGTCCTAAGTTCAAAACAGGCCATTTCCCTCATATTGACTAACCATAGCTGCAGATAGTTGTGGTGAATCTTCTGCCACCCAATAGGACAGAATCAATTTCTTGATGAGCAAAAGAGCATTTTTAAGGAAGTGGCTCCACCAAGTGATCCTGAATGTGTATTCGCCAACATCCAAGACAAAATGTTATCACATAACAGAACCACAAAATGTAAAGAAATCAGTATTTTTATGTTGTCAAGAAGAATGTGCTCCTTCGTACAGCAGTTCTGCTGATGAATTCATTTACCACCACCTCTATGTCAACAAAATCTGACTCTTTGTGAATCTGGAGAACAGCAATGCTGTTCAGTCTTGCTTGACCCATTGTTAACCGGAGAAATGTTTTTAGAAGGCTTAGTGCAGAGAAAGATCGCTCGCTGGAGCAGGTTGTGACTGGGATTGTTAGAATTAGTCAAATAAGCTTAAACATTTCAGGAAACATAATGGGAAATGTTGGATCAGATCTGAAAAATATCACAGCGTCCTCTATATTTTTCATGCTGCTAAGGGATTGACTAGCACTAGCTCGTATTATATCCAGCATCATATTGTGTTGTGAGGTTAATCTACTACTGTCAATATCACTGCCATAGAACTGAAACACTCTTTCTCCTGAATCTTTTCTAATCACAAATTTCTCAAATTGCATAAGTAAATGCAAGCCTTCTTTGTCAAATCTGTCATGCAAAGCAGTCACTGCATTATCAAAAACTTCAAAGCACTGGCACCTGTAAAAATCTTCTACTGTGGAAAATGTATATTGCTCACTGACTCCTGAATCCAACCGCTTTGGTACTTTGCGCTTCCAGACAGTACTGGCTGTTCAGTATTCAGACTGTTTGCCAGTTCTTTTGTTTCTGACCAGAACATATCAAAATTATTCCTTAGAATAGTAGTAGTAGTAGATACTGAAGAGTGGTTTTCAATTTTTCAATAACAGATGATGCTTGCTGGATGCAGAGAGTACTTGCTTGTACTGCTGTGTTTGCTACATCAATATGAGAGAATAACTTCAGAAGTAGGTGTAGCATGAAGTACACAGAAAATGTCAGTGTGATCTTCCTCAGCTGTCATGTGGAAAAATTCAAGCAGCTCACTGTAATTGTTAATAACTGATTTTAAACTAGCTGCACGAAGTGTCCATCTGGTGGGTGCAAATGGTTACAGGTTATGTGCATCAGATGAATGTTTCAGATTTTTAAATTTTGCTACTCGTTTAGGAGATGCACTCACAAAATTAATCAGTTCCCTGATTTCATTGAGCACATTCCTACAGTCTAATACATTTACTACACAGTTCCTGAACAACCAAATTGAAGGAATGTGCCAAACAATGAACAAAAATAGCACGAGGCTCCAGTTCCTGAATTTTAGCTTGCACACCATTTGTTATTGCTGAGACGTTACTGGCACCATCAAAGCACTGTCCCCTGCATGGTTTAAAATCCAAACCACACCTTGTTAAGACATCTTTAACAATATTAAAAAGGTTTTCTGCTGTTGTTTCACCTATTTCATAAAATCCGATGAAGTCTTCATGAGTCTCTAAACCATCACTAACCCAGCGAATGCAAACTGAAACTTGTTCATGCACACTTACATCAGCTGTTTCATCAATCATGATAGAAAAAAAAAATCACAATTTTGAATGTTCACAAGCACTTTTCTCAACACATCCTGATACATGATCATAAGCATTTCATTGGTAACATCATGTGACAACCATTTGTAGTTAGGTCGTTGTAGCCATTGGTTTATTTCAGGAACATCTTCACCCCTTAACTTTAGCAAATTCAAAAAATTAGACCTGTCATCTGTATGACCACATATAGCCTGGCCTTGCTGAGCAAGATATCTCAGTGATGTGAAGGCTTTTGTCAGCACCAGGCGTGCAATCAGCATGTCATTTTTCTTGGCTTTACTCATAATGGCAAATATATTTTGTGTACTTGCTAATTTGCTTGTTCCTTCCCGGTGGCACTCAGATTTTTCATGCTTACGGAATCTTTCCAATGCATGATGCCATGCGTCAAATCCATCATCAATGAATGAAGCCTCAGCTTTTGTAGCAAACTGTATTAAACCTTTACCTTTTGCATCTTGGCAAGTCTTGCAAAATGCCTTTTCTTTTATCTTGCAGTAGGTGAGCCAGCTGAAATTGGACATCCACTTTTCTTGAAATGAGCGACCTTTGTTGGATTTTGCACCACTAGTGCTGGGTCTCTCACCACTGCTAGTGCTGGGTCTCTCATCTTCATCCAACTCTTTAGTAGTTTGTTTTCTGTTATTTTGATTAACTCCAGATGCTGGGGGTATATGCTGTTCCATTTCTTTTCCCACTGCGATCCGAATTACAAATTTATCCATTTTAGCTGTCTTTTCTACAATCAAGATCAAGTTGTGCTTTATGGATGTGCTGCTACAGGCAGTGGGTATTTCTGTAACTGGAAGAAAAATATGAATTGCAAAGACATCTCTCCAGCTGCTTAACAATCAATGTGGTAGGATGCTTCCCAATTAATTTTGAAAGTTTTTCTGTGGTACCATCCCCCCAACACAAATAATGTGATTATATATGATATATATATAAAATATAATGGTGTTACTGAAAAACTGGAGTTAGTTCAGTTTTGTGAAATAGATACTTATCATCAACATTTTAGAAGCTGTTTAGCCATTTCATGAACTTTAGCTTGCACACCATTCATTCCTGAGACATTACTACAGCTATACCATCAAAGTACTGTCACCTTGCTAAGACATCTTTAACAATATACATCAAACCTGGGCAAAGACACACTCAGAACATTGCCATACCATAATAACACTAAGTGCCTGAGATCAATTATAAAGGCAAAAGAACTGAACTAGAAACCTCAAGAAGTTAACTAAAATGGAAAACAAAGACGTGCATTTTCAATTCCAAAAACTGACATATTCCAATTAATTAATTCAGAATAAACATAGTTTATATCTAATTGTTCAACCACCCTTAGAATTCACCTTTGGGTTTAAAAAGCAAAACCATGTGCATGCAAGGGCTGGATAAACGAATTAAAACAAAGTTTAAAGTAAATGCCCGTCCTTAATATGTAATACTTGCCACATTTAGACTGCCTCTGGACAGAAATTCTGCAGGAAGATCCTACCTCATTATTTAATATATCTCTGTGAAACAGCAGTAATAAAAAAGGCAAGTGCATTTTTATAATAACCATTGCATTCCATAAAACAAAAAGGAGCAAGTTCCCACATGCAGAGCACTGCATCAATGACTTTTTGGTTGGGGTGTGATGTGATATGATTCTTATCCTGCTAAATCCTACTTATTAATAGTTCAAAGCGGGTAACAAAGCAAATTAAAAGCAACTTAAAAGATTAAGACAAATCTTTTCAACAAATAAGTCTTTAGAGTCTTGTGGAATGAGAAATAACTTAAAGAACTTTGAAGTTCAATATGGAGAGAAAGCCAAAAGTGAGGGGCCTGATAACAAAAAGAAGCTTCCAGAATCTTTTTATATCTAATGTTTAAAAATGAAGGTAAAATTAAGCAAAACGGATCTCTATCTTTTAGGATTCCATGAATAGAAGGAAAAGAAATGAATCCAAAAGGATAGTCTGGAGATGTACTATCGATCCTTCTTGGCCTAGTGGTTAGGGTGGTGGACCTTGGTCCTGAGGAATTGAGTTCAATTCCCACTTCAGGCACAGGCAGCTCCTTGTGACTCTGGCCAAGTCACCTAACCCTCCATTGCCCCATGTAAGCCGCATTGAGCCTGCCATGAGTGGGAAAGTGCGGGGTACAAATGTAACAAAAAAAAAATCAAACATTTTAAAAATTATATAGACCAACTTAAATAAAACTCGAGATTGAAAAGGAAGCCAACAAAGAGAAATATGAACAGTAGTAGATCTGCCACATTTTTTGAGACCAAGAATAAGTTTAGTGGCAGACAGAAACGTAAGACTTTGGAATTTAAAAGCTTACTTTAAATAAAGTTATAAACAACAAGTGCTTTTGGCCTGAAAACAAACCACCTTGACCCCCACCCGACAGCTGCACGGAGGAGAGGGAAAAGTTACCTTCTTCAGCTTTTTAACATCTTCTGGCGGCTGACTGGCTGGCTCTATTCTTTCTGGGGTGGGATGGCTCCCTTCCCTGTACCTCTTTGGCTCGCTCTCTGCCCTTCTTCAAAGTTCCGGGCCGCCGGCAGCGTCAATGCAGTAAGCACACACTATCTTCGGCAGCTCCGGAAGCTCTCCCTCTGTTGCAGCATCGCGCCTATGCGGGACAGGATACTGTAACAGAGGGAAAGCTTCCGGGCCACCAAAGGCAGTGTGCTTACTGCACTGTGACACTGCCAGCGGCCTGGAACAATGAAGGACAGCGGACAGCGGTGCAGGGCAGGGAGCTGGAGTGGGAGGGACAGGCACTCTATACCCACGTGCGACGCCACTACTGCCTCAATTGGGCGGTAAGTAAGCACACACTACCTTCGGCGGCTCCGGAAGCTCTCTCTCTGTTGCAGCATCCTGCCTATGCATGACAGGAAACTGTAACAGAGGGAAAGCTTCCAGACCGCTGAAGGCAGTGTGCTTACGGCACTGACACGGAGTCACTGACGGCGGCCCGGAACATTGAAGGACAGCGGACGGACAGCACAGTGGTGCAGGGCAGGGAGCGGGGACCAGAACGGTGCAGGGAGTGGGAGGGACAGACACTTTATGCCCACATGCCACTGTCTCAATTATTGGGGGTGCTTGAGCACCCACAGCACCCACGGAGTCGGCACCTATGTTTTGAACTGTATGCGGAAACGGATAGGAAGCCAGTGAAGTGACTTGAGGAGAGGGCTAATATGAGCATAGCGACACTGGCGAAATATAAGTCGTGCAGCAGAATTTTTAACAGATTGAAGAGGAGAGAGATGGCTAAGTGGGAGACCTGTGAGAAGCAAGTTGCAATAGTCTAAGCGAGAGGTGATAAGAGGTGATAAGGAAGCTAGAAGAATGGTCTAAGGTTTGGCAATTAAAATTCAATGCGAAGAAATGCAAAGTGATGCACTTAGGGAATAGAAATCCATGGAAGACATATGTGTTAGGTGGTGAGAGACTGATAGGTACGGACGGGGAGAGGGATCTTGTGGTGATAGTATCTGAGGATTTGAAGGCGACGAAACAGTGTGGCAAGGCGGTGGTCATAGCTAGAAGGTTGTTAGGCTGTATAGAGAGAGGTGTGACCAGCAGAAGAAAGGGGGTGTTGATGCCCCTGTATAAGTCGTTGGTGAGGCCCCACCTGGAGTATTGTGTTCAGTTTTTGAGGTCGTATCTTGCTAAGGATGTAAAAAGAATTGAAGCGGGATTTGCATTACAAGACGTATGAGGAGAGACTTGCGGACCTAAACATGTATACTCTGGAGGAAAGGAGAAACAGGGGTGATATGATACAGTCGTTCAAATATTTGAAAGGTATTAATCCGCAAATGAACCTTTTCTGGAGATGCGAAGGCGGTAGAACGAGAGGACATGAAATGAGATTGAAGGGGGGCAGACTCAAGAAAAATGTCAGGAAGTATTTTTTCATAGAGAGAGTAGTGGATGCTTGGAAAATTCGTTTATTAATGGAAACGGAAAACCAAATACATAAAAGCTAAAAGGTACATAAATACCCCTCAATCCCCTATTTACAAAGACAGACCAAACCCCCTACCCCCCCAACACAGTCAAATAAATTCAAACAAATTCAAGGTGGCTTCAATCGCACATGTTTCCACCATTTGCAAAATGTACCCCTCCCTACTTCTACCCGCTCCCAACGTGCCACTTCCCACACAGCTCCAACAATATCCCAGCTAACCCGTTCTACTGACCTGAACTCCTGGCGCAGGGAGACTCCGCACCGTGCCATCCAAAGATAGAAACGGACAATGACCGAGATCAAGAACTCCGTCCCTGGGTCCAAGCCCCCCGACCCCTGCCCCCGCCCATACACCCAATCCGCATAAGAGTAGGTGCAAAAGCTGGGGATATGAAGCAGGGAGGCCACACGTTTACATACCAGAATCGAAAATGGACATTCCCTAAGGAAATGATCCATTGTCTCAGTACAACCAACACATTCCCCCCTTGGGCAATCACGATCTTGTACGTTCCTATAATTCAAGTTTGCTCTCACATACAGTTTCCCGTGTAGGGACAGCCAGGCAATGTCACGATATTTGTGTGGAATCCGCTTTGATGCCACAAACTGCAAGCCTTGTTGCAGAACTGGCTCTGGAGCGTCCCGAAGTGCCAAAGGAGAGGAGAATCGCTGCATCCGCACTCTCTCTACCCATACCTCCCTCCTTCCCTCTTTAACCTCCTCCACCGTAATCCCCCACAACCGCACCAGTTTAGTCAATGTCCTGTAATACCCAACGCTTCCCGGGAAACCCCTCCGTCGGCCCACCACTTTCCCCCCTTCCAACCACGGACCCCAAAACTCCTCCCACCACTGCACAACACTACACGCCCATCCCGGAGCATCTCGCCCCACCGCCTTCCCCAAATTAAACTGGAT
The DNA here is from genome assembly GCF_901765095.1 of Microcaecilia unicolor. Taxonomy (NCBI): domain Eukaryota; kingdom Metazoa; phylum Chordata; class Amphibia; order Gymnophiona; family Siphonopidae; genus Microcaecilia; species Microcaecilia unicolor. The sequence goes on along the minus strand of NC_044038.1, from coordinate 82,413,938 downwards.
AAAGAAAGAACTGAACATAAGAACCGGATTAACCATCCCAACCCCCCCCTTTCCCCGTGGCAGATATGTAATATTCCTCTTTACAGGGTTCATTCGGTTCCCCCAGAGTAACTGAAAAAAAACACTATAAAGCCCTGTATAACAACATTACGGCAACAAACAAATATAACTAAGAAACAAAAACATGGGCACCACCTGCATTTTCAGTAATCTCACCCGGTCAGTCATCGACATCCTCCACCCTTTCCACCTCTCTACCTTAGCCTTGGCCTCCAAGATCTTCCGTTCCCAGTTCCACTGTCCATAATCCCCCCCCCCAAAGTAAACCCCTAGAACCCGCATCATTTCCACCCCTGGCGGAAACCCTCCCCCTAACTCAAAACGAGTCCCTTCCGGACCTACCCACAAGGAAGTACACTTTTGCAGGTTAATCCTGGATCCTGTCGCCCGAGAGTACTCCGCAATCTTCCTGTGCAAAATTTCCCCTTCCCCTTGATCCGCCACCCAAACTGTTATGTCATCTGCGTATGCCACCACACGCAGAGACACCCCCGTACACACTTCTATCCCTCTAAGCCCATCCACTCCCCCCCCCACTCTAACCGGCGCACCAGGGGATCAATCGCGAAAGTGTACAGCAGGGGGCTCAACGGGCACCCCTGCCGCACCCCAGCCGTGATGTCAAATTCCCTTCCTTTCCACCCATTAACTAATGGAAAGCAGCGAACACCGATGTACAACAACTGGAGCTGCTCAACCCAAGCCCTCGGAAAACCATAGTACCGCAAACTCTTCCAAAGAACCCTCCACTGCACCCGGTCGAAGGCCTTATCCTGGTCCAAGGCCACTACTAGACGACCCTCCTGCCCCCCCCCCCCTCCCGGCTCCGCTCCACCCCCTCCCGAACCCAGGCCACTGCTGCCAACACCCCCCTCCCTGGGACCCCACACCCCTGAGACACCGCCAACTCCCTCCCTGCCACCTGCCGCATACGTGCCAACAACATGTGAGCAAAGATCTTACGGTCACTGTTCAATAAGGCAATGGGCCTCCAATTTACTATATCTCGAGCATCTTTCCCCTTACTGAGAAGAACCAAGGCCGATTTCCCAAAGGACTCTGGCAGAGAACCTCCCTTCCGGGCCTCCTCCCATACCTCCAACAAGATAGGTGCCAACTGAACTTTAAATCGTTGATAGAACTCTGCCGGGAGACCGTCGGGCCCTGGTGCCGTCTTGCGCCGCAGAGCCTCAATGGCCGCCTCCACCTCCCTGACTGTCCAAGGCTGCAGCAAGGCCTGAAGATGGGGCCCCCCCTGTCCCACCCCCGGAGTCCCTTCCACATACCTCCGTATGTCTTCCTCATCCAAATGTAGATCGGAGAAGAAATGTCCAAAATGCTCCTCCACCACCCGCAAAATCCCTTCCCTCGAATCCTGAACAACCCCGTCCCTGTCCATTAACCCTTCCATGACCTTACGTTCCCTTCTTTCCTTACATCACTCAAACGGGTCCGGACTCAATAATTTGCCAAAATCCCTCTCATAAACTAATGAGGAGTACCGGTCATACTGAACTCGCTCAATTTCCACCTGTATAGCCTCTATATCCTCCCTCTTCCCTCCCCTGGAAATTAAATTATCCCTCCTCTTTTTTAATGCTATTCCCAACCGTGTCGCCTCCCTCCCCTCCTGCCTTGCCTGTCTAAGAAAAAACCCCTTTGTGCGTTGTTTCACCGCTTCCCACCACCTCCCTACCGAGGGGAAGATGCCTAAGATAGTCTGCTGATCCCCCCAAAACTCCACATACTCTCTATGCACCTCCCCCTCCTTTAACCATTTCAAATTTAATCTCCACATCCCCTTTCCTGGCCTATGGACCCCCGACCCCCCTACTTCTATCCGCACCGCCCTGTGGTCCGAAAACTCTACCACCACCAACTCGGGAGCCTGTACGCAGGTCCCTCTCCTAACCAAAAACCGGTCGATCCGACTTCTACAATTCCCTCTAAAAAAAGTAAAAACCCCTTGCCCACCCCCGTGCTCCAAGTAGACATCCACTAACCCTGCCCCCCTCATTATCCCCACTAAACGAACTCCGTCATACCTCACCTGTGCACACCTGCCCCCACTGTCCTCCTTCCTCAGAATCGTGTTAAAATCGCCCCCCCCCCCCACACTAACTGACGTGAAGAATACAAATAGGGTTTGATTTTCCCAAATAACTGTGACCTCCCCTTCTTAGTTTGTGGCCCATACACATTTATCACCCTTAACGCCACCCCGTGCAACACAACATCCACCACCAAACACCTCCCTACCCCTAACTCCACCACCCGTTGAATCACCGCTTTGTGAGATTTAAACAAAATTCCCACCCCCCCATACTTCTCCCCTGCCAACCCCCACACTGAGGGTCCCCATCTCCAAGCCTGCTTTGCTCTTCTCACATCGGCCAAAGACTGCAGCCTGGTCTCCTGCAGGAGAAAACAATCAGCCGACATGGAGGAAAGGCCCTCAAAGGCCAGACACCTCGCCCTTGTGGAGGCAATACTTGCCACGTTCAGCGTGATGAACGCCAACAAGGAACCTGCCATCATTATCAATTAGAAAACCGCCTCCCCTGGCCCTGCCTCCCCATCCTTCCTTCTCTCTGCTCCAGACCTCCCTTTGAAGGCCCAGCTTCTTCCTCCACCTCTTCCTCCGCCCAGTCCCTAACCCCAAACTCAAAGGTCCCCCCTTCCATCCTTCCCTGGTCCTTGCTTTCTTCCTCCCCTTCTTCTTCCTCTCCTCCCCCCCTCCCCCTTCACCGGAAAAATCCCGGTCTCTCCCCTTCCCCCACCCCCTCCCCCCCATCCCACCCCCCTCCATCTTCCTCCCCCCTCTACCCCCTGCTCCCCCTGAACCTTTCCTAATTTCCTCTTCTCCCCTTCTCCCCCACCTACCTCTGCTCTCCCTCCCTCCTCCTGCACGTCCATACCATCTCCTATCTCCAACCTCCCCATCCTCCCCTTCCCCTCCTCGTACCCTTCCCTCCCCCCTCTGTCCCTATCTCCCCCTCTTCACCTACCCCCTGCCATGCCTCACTGTCCTCTCTTCCGTTCTCCTCTCCATACTCTTCCCCCCGTCCCTCATCTTCGAGGACCCGAAATCTATTCTCCACCGCTATTCCCTGCCCTAACTTCCTTCCAGCCTCCACCAGAAGACCCCCCCCTTCCTCCTCCTAGAGACTCGTGTCCACCCTTCCCCCTCCCCTCCTTGCCTCTTCTCACCCTTCCGAACGTTCGCCCCCTGCTCCCCCAACTCTTCCTCTACCCTCCCCCCCTTCCAATCACTTCTACTGCCCGCCCCAAACCTCCACCCCTCCCCCCAGCACGATCTCCCCTTTCATCACCCTGCCCTCCCCCTTCCTCCCCCTCCCCCCCCATTATGAAAGGCTTGCGGGCAAGCCCGAAAGGCGTGCCCCAGATCCCCGCACAAATCACACCGGATGGAGGTACAATGTTCTGCCACGTGCTCCCTCGCCCCACACTTTGCACACTGAACCACTGGGCATGACATACTATAATGCCGGAAGGAACCACACTTAAAACATTGCCTAGGCTGTCCCTTATAAAAACACAAGATCCGATCTCTTCCGATGAAAGCCGCTGAAGGAATGTGTTGGGTGACGTGCCCCACCTGGTATAACCTCACCGTCGCCCCCCACCCCCCTGCCCATACCCTACTAGGGTCTGGAAGCTTGACCAGAGGAGTCCTTAACTCTGCATACCTCTGCAGCCAGTAGGTCAAATCCGCCCCCGAGATTGACTCATTCCGCACTAACAGAGTCACCTGCACCAGGTCAGGTTTACTAATAGGCACAACTCGAAAATTTTTCCAGTCCCCCCCCCTCCTTTAACCTCCCCGTATTTCTCCCAAAAAATCTCCATTCCCCGTTGGGTCAAAAAACTGACATCATACTCTGGAATGTTCGCCGGGTGAATGCAAGCATACAGATCTTCCGGGAGAAATCCTAACCCTAGAACCATTTTTAACACCACATCCCTACTTGGCATCCCCCCTCCCCCACCCACCTCAATTGAACCACATTCCGGCGTTTGGTAACAGACCCCCAGACCACCCCCCCCCCCCCCCCCCCCCGTGCCCCCCTCCGCTGCCCAAATCCCCCCCTACCACTCCCCATACCAACCACCGTGGCAAAAGGAGGAGCCCCCCGCCCCCCCACCCTTGACGCTCGAGGCTTCCTGCCCTGCACACCCCAAACCCCCCTTTACAAAACCCTTCTGGCCCCCTCCATCCCCTTCCATGATCCTATCATCCCCCCCTCCCTTCCCCCCTTCTCCAACCTGAACCTTATCCCCCGGACCCCCCACACCTGCTAACCTATTCCCCTCAACAGGAGGAGACATGTCAATCACATCCCCCCCATTCCACAATCCCTGCCCCCCTCCCCCTTCCTGCAAACCAAGCCTCCCCCCATCGTCCTTGCCCAAACATGGAACAGAGTCAACAGTCGGACACAAACCCTCACAGTTCAACATTCCCCCCACTTGAGTCACAGCAATGTCAGGAAAAGTGTTCAGCAACTTATCTGCCGTCTGTTGTAAAGCTGGCTCAACATGCCGCTCCTCAGCTGACAGGTCCTGCGCGAGACGAACAGGGAGTTCCGTTTCAGTCAGTTCCTTCTTCTGATCCAAAGTCCCTGTTGCCTGCCTGCCAACGACCAGCAAGTTTCGTCCTTCTCCTGCTGCCTGCTTGACCAGAGTCTCCTGGTGCTCCGTGTCAGGTGGGTGGGGCCTCTCCAATCCAGCAATCGCCGCCACTCGCCCCTCTGTACCGTCTGAAATGCCACCATCCAGTAATGAACTGCCAGCCTTTCCCGGTGCCTCTGGAAACCGTTCTCTGCCGGGGACAGCGCATCCACCACCCGACTCACTGTTTGCCAGCTCTCCCTCCAGAAGACTGCCGTTGTGCACCCCGGACACTGCGCGGGGGCAGGGCTTCTCCAAACATAGAGGCAGAGATGTAGCTGCAGATAAAGACACCTGCTTCTGCTGCAATCCTTCCGGCTCTGCTTCCGCTGCTGCAATCTTTCTTTCTGGAGGTTCTAATATTGGTAAATCACCATCTCCTTCACTGGACACCTCTGCCACTACTTCTGTAGAAAAAAGCCGACAGCCTGAAGCTCTCTCCTCTGTCTCCACAATCTGGAAGGTCTTAATCAGCTTTTTAATTACTTTCTCTTCTCCAACAGGTGCAGTCATCAACAGTGGCGTACTAAGGGGGGGGCGGTGGGGGCGGTCCGCCCCGGGTGCCAGTGGGTGGGGGGTGCTCCGCTCCCGCCGCCTCCCGTGGCCGTTCCCGCGGCGCCGCACATTAAAAAAAAAACGGCGAAGCAGCGTCACAGGCAGCGCCTCGTGCCCTGCTTGTAAAAAAAAAAAATCAAATCTCCTCCTTCCTTCTCCTCCTCGTCTTGACGTCAACTCGGGCCTTCCAATCAATTTGATTGGAAGGCCCGAGTCGACGTCAAGACGAGGAGAAGGAAGGAGATTTGATGGGTTTTTTTTACAAGCAGGGCACGAGGCGCTGCCTGCGACGCTGCTTCGCCGGTGGGGAAGGAGAGGGGCGAAAGGGACTCGGGTGGGGGTGTTCAGAGGGGAGAAGGGGACTGGGATGGGGGTCTCAGAGGAGAGAAGGGGAGGGGAGAAGAGGCCTGGGGTGGGGGTGTTCAGAGGGGAGAAGGGGACTGGGGTGGGGGTCTCAGAGGGGAAAAGGGGAGGGGAGAAGAGGACTGGGGTGGGGATCTCAGACAGGGTAGGGGAGAAGGGGACTGGGGTGGGGATCTCAGAGGGGAGAAGGGGAGGGGAGAAGGACTAGGGTGGGGTCTCAGAGGGGAAAAGGGGAGGGGAGAAGGGGACTGGGGTGGGGATCTCAGACAGGGGAGGGGAGAAGGGGACTGGGGTGGGGATCTCAGAGGGGAGAAAGGGGCTGGGATGGGGGTGTTCAGAGGGGAGAAGGGGACTGGGATGGGGTCTCAGAGGAGAGAAGGGGAGGGGAGAAGAGGACTGGGGTGGGGGTGTTCAGAGGGGAGAAGGGGACTGGGGTGGGGGTCTCAGAGGGGAAAAGGGGAGGGGAGAAGAGGACTGGGGTGGGGATCTCAGACAGGGTAGGGGAGAAGGGGACTGGGGTGGGGATCTCAGAGGGGAGAAGGGGAGGGGAGAAGGACTAGGGTGGGGGTCTCAGAGGGGAAAAGGGGAGGGGAGAAGGGGACTGGGGTGGGGATCTCAGACAGGGGAGGGGAGAAGGGGACTGGGGTGGGGATCTCAGAGGGGAGAAGGGGGCTGGGATGGGGGTGTTCAGAGGAGAGAAGGGGACTGGGGTGGGGGTCTCAGACAGGGGAGGGGAGAAGGGGACTGGGGTGGGGGTGTTCAGAGGGGAAAAGGGGAGGGGACTGGGGTGGGGGTCTCAGACGGGGGAAGGGGAGGGGAGAAGGGGACTGGGGTAGGGATCTCAGACAGGGGAGGGGGAGAGGAGAAGGGGACTGGGGTGGGGATCTCAGACAGGGGAGAAGGGGACTGGGGTGGGGATGTTCAGAGGAGAGAAGGGGACTGGGGTGGGGGTCTCAGACAGGGGAGGGGAGAAGGGGACTGGGGTGGGGGTCTCAGACAGGAGAAGGGGAGGGGAGAAGGGGACTGGGGTGGGGGTGTTCAGAGGGGAGAAGGGGGCTGGAACTGGGGGCTGAAAAAAGGGGCAGAGAGAGAGAGGGGACAGATCCTAGATGGAAGGGGGAGCGAGAGGGAGGGCAGACCCTGGATGGATCGGAGAGGGAGGGCAAATGGTGGATTGAAGGGGCAGAGAGAAAGGGCAGGCAGTGGATGGAAGGGATGGCAGAGAGGGCTGACACTGGATGGCAGAGAGAGAGAGAGAGAGAGAGTGAAGACAGATGCTGGATGGAAGGAAGACGGTGAAAAGAAGATGAGGAAAGCAGAAACCAGAGACAACAAACTGTAAATAAAATATATTTTTTTATTTTTTTTGCTTTAGGATAAAATATTGTAGATATGTTAAATGTTTATAATAGAACATGTAAATAAGGTAATCTTTTTATTGGACTAATTTTAATACATTTTGACTAACTTTCGGAGAACAAAACCCCCTTCCTCAGGTCAGGATAGGATACTGTAACAGCACTATACTGTACTGACCCGAGGACGGAGGTTTTGGCCTCTGAAAGCTAAATGTATTAGTCCAATAAAATGGTATTATTTTACTTTCTATATTTGTTTTATTTCTATTTGTTAATTTGTAAAGTGGTGATTGGTACTTGTTAGTTTTTTTTCAAATTTACATCTGCTGTCTTTATATTTTGCACAGTACTAGGGGACAGTTTCTGTTTCTGTGGTGTTGCATTGTATGCAGAGTCTGGCATTGGGGGTTCAGTTTAATTTTTGTCTAAATAGAAAGTTTATGATTACTTATTCTATAGTGGATTAGGGTGTATCTGTGTTTGTGAAAAAGACATGGCTTTCAGTTGGCATTGACTGTGCAGGAGCTACGATCTGTACTATTCTGTCTGGTTTCATTTTACAATAGGTGAATTGATGTTCTAGTGCTCATTGTAGTGTTTAAGATGCTTTCCTTTTCCTTGTGTGACTCGTAGAAATGACTGCTTATGGTATGGTAGAATTGCTCTATAGGTCCTGAGTGTTTTGTATTCTCGGCATGCCTAGTACTGGATTTGGGGGGGGGGGGGGTGTTAAAAAATGACCGGCCCCGGGTGTCAACTACCCTAGGTACGCCACTGGTCATCAACCCTGCCCCCGAACCACATCCTGCTGCTGCCTCCCTGCAGTCTGCCTGCTTAGTAAGTCCCCTGGACTGAGTTGCCAGGTTTTTCATAAATGCTAAAGTGGATGTACTAGCAGAGTCTGGCAAGTCTTCTGGTTTAGACAAATCCTGAGACAAGCAGGGTTGCCAGGTGGAAAAATTTTTTCCCACCCAATCGAGCCCAAATCCAGCCCAAAACCCGCCCAAAGTCAAACCCCGCCCCTGACACCCCCACCCCCGCGTCATCAACCCCGCCCCCGCCGTCATCAACCCCACCCCGCCGTCACCGGCCCCGCCTCCCCGTCACTGGCCCCGCCTCCCCCGTCACCGGCCCCGCCCAAAACGTCATGAACCCCGCCCAAAACGTCACTAACCCCGCCCCCCGCGGCCGAAAAAAAACGCTTTTAAAACCGCCCAAACGACCTAAAAGGAGCCCAAAAAACCGCAACCTGCCGCGGGCAAAAATTTCCCGCGGCGGGTCGCGGAAAACCGCCCACCTGGCAACACTGGAGACAAGGAGGCTAGACCTGATGTCCGCAGTTCTGTTTCCCTGGGAACTGCAGACTCTTGCTGGGACACAGTTCTCCCTTGACCTGAAGACTGTGACCTTAAAGCCATACGTTCTTGATTACAATATAGTTCTCTTAAAGGGTTCTCAGGTCCCTTTTTTAAACCCCTCAGCAACAGTTCTTTCTTTTGTTTCCTCCTTCACATAACCTTTCTTGTGCTCTGCTGGAGCAAGTTTACTCATAACTTTTGTCATTTTCACACGCTTTCCCAAATCAACCAGTTCTTTCTCCACACGTTTAATTCTTCGCACTGTACAGATCAAACTACGTGCCGGGTCCTCAGGGTCATAAGGAATATCTAGGAATTCCTCCTCTTCCTCCTCTGAAGACCCACTCTCTTCACTTTCTGCCTCATCAAATGCAGGAAAAAATTCTGAGCTAACTTCCATAGCTTCATCTTCCTTTCTCTGCTTAGGGTGCCCTTCCAGGGCCTCCACCAGCTTTCTCCCCTCCCCACAATCTTCACTCTCACCTCCCAGATGTTGCTGGAGCGTGGGGGGGTTACTGGACTGGCTTCCACCCTTGGGCCTCCGCTCTCTGAGATCAACAGGACTCCTTTCCCTCCTGTCAGAAGCTCGACCGGAAAGAGAGCTGCTTCTCCCGGCCTTCTGGTCCCTGGCCCCAGAAGGCCCCATGACCTGGGCCTTTCCTGAGGACCGCTCCCCAGGGACCCTCCGCATCCTCAGGGAAGGAGCTAGGCCTCACTCCCTTCCCTGGAACCTGCAGAGCTTCCGGCTGCACCTCCTCCTCCTTCCAAGTCTGAACAGCAACTAACTTGGAATGCCCTCCCGCGGGAGGTGGTGGAAATGAAAACGGTAACGGAATTCAAACATGCGTGGGATAAACATAAAGGAATCCTGTTCAGAAGGAATGGATCCTCAGGAGCTTAGCCGAGATTGGGTGGCAGAGCCGGTGGTGAGAGGCGGGGCTGGTGGTTGTGAGGCGGGAATAGTGCTGGGCAGACTTATACAGTCTGTGCCAGAGCTGGTGGTGGGAGGCGGGACTGGTGGTTGGGAGGCGGGGATAGTGCTGGGCAGACTTATACGGTCTGTGCCCTGAAGAGGACAGGTACAAATCAAAGTAGGGTATAAACAAAAAGTTGGCCAGACTGGATGGACAGTGCAGGTCTTTTTCTGCCGTTATCTACTATGTAAGAGTGTGGAAAAGGGTTCTGGTAGTGTGCTCAGAAAGGAAAAGGTGAATTTTGGTGATATTATAGAGAAAGAAACAACAGGTTTTAGCAGTCTGCTGAATATGTGCAGAGAAGGAGAGAGAGGAGTCGAAGATGACCCCAAGGTTACGAGCTGATGAGACAGGGAGGATGAGTGTTATCCACAGAAATAGAGAATGGGGGAAGAGGAGAGGTTGGTTTAGGGGGAAAGATAAGAAGCTCAGTCTTGGTCATGTTTAGTTTCAGATGGCGGTGAGACATCCAGGCAGCAATGTCAGACAGGCAGGCTGATACTTTGGCCTAGATTCCTGCTGAGATTTCTGGTGTGGAAAGGTAGATTTGGGAGTCAGATGATACTGAAAACCATGGGATGAGATCAGAGTACCAAGGGAAGAAGTATAGATGGAGAAAAGAAGAGATCCCAAGACAGATCCCTGAGGTACACCAACTGACAATGGGATAGAAGTAGAGGAAAATCCACCAGAGTATCTAACAATTGATCTTTCATCAGCGTTCATTCTGGTGGATCATGCCTTGCTCTTGGTACAGATTACGGCAAATAGGTATTACCTGAGCTGCATGACACAGTATTATTTAAGCCACAGCTCATACCGGGTCCTCTAGCAAGATACTCTGTTGGCACCCTATTTAAGGATACAAAAAAGTGGCCCTGCTCCACATTAGGAGCATATACGTTAAGAAGGGTGTAAAGCTGCTGATCAATCTCCACTTTATGAAGCAAAGACCTCCCTTCCCTATCTCGAGTTACTTCATAGACCACCGGTGAGATGGAATTAACAAATAGTATACATACCAATAATGCAAAGATCACTTTAAATTTTTGTGAACTTCACCACTAACTCAGTAAATTACTTCAAAACATATATATGGTGACCAAATTGTGGTAACATCTGCTTTCACAAATACACTTAAAAAAATTTCTTTTATATTTTCTTTTATTTATTTATTAGGATTTATTTACCACCTTTTGAAGGAATTCACTCAAGGTGGTGTACAGTAAGAATAGATCAAACACAAGCAGTGGGCAATTAGAGCAGTAAAAATATTCGAACAACAATACAAAGTATGGCATGGTATACTACTTGCAATGACAACACCATATGTACTAGAACATTATAATTGGTAGTGAAGGGTAAGGCAAAGTTGTAACATATAGATGAGTAAGAAAGTAGGAAGAATTAGAAAGTAAGGTGATTGATTTGAAGAAAGTTGCACATCAGGTCAAATATTATCTCAGCTAGGGTAGGAGAGGATAAACATGTCCTGCTGCAGTATGTGCAGCTCGAGTCAGTCCTTGTGTGTGTGAGTGAGACTAACAAGTTAGTTACTTCTTCCATTAAAGGCTTGGTTGAAGAGCCAAGCTTTCACCTGCTTCCTGAAGTAGAGGTAGTCTTGTGTTAAGCACAGCCTTTCAGGCAATGCATTCCAGAGTGTGGGGGCTACTCCAGAGAAGGCTCACTTGCGGGTATCACATTGTGTAATGTCTTTTGGAGAGGGTGTAGTTAGTGAAAGTCCTTGGGAGGACCTTAGTGTCCTTGGCGGTGTGTGGAGGATCATCCTATTCTTCAGATACTCGGGGCCATTTCCTTTCAGGGCCTTGAAGATCAGACTAGAGTTTTAAATTTAGCCCTGTATTGTACTGGGAGCCAATGAAGTTTTTGCAAAAATGGTGTGATGTGGTCACGTCACTTGCAACCTTCTATGAGTCTTGCTGCTGCATTCTGAATCAACTGGAGCTGGTGCAGGCCCTTTGTAGTCAGACCTTTGTATAGTGCATTGCAGTAATCCAGTCTTGATGTTACCATGGCATGCACAACTGGAATAAGATTTTACCTTTTCGATGTAAGGAGGGAGGCAGCGTAGCTGTCGCAAATAGTAGAAGCAGCTCTTGAAGGTTGCCTGGATTTGGGGAATCAGAGTAAGTGTTGAATCTAACTGTATTCCAAGGTTCCTGACTTGTGATTTGAGGGGGAGTTCAAACTTCCCAAAGGGATTTTGATGTCAGGTATGTATCCACTTGTGTTAGGCACCCAGAGAACCTTGGTTTTACTTGTGTTCAGGCAAAGTTTGTGTTTGCCCATTCTTGAATTGATGTTAGACAAGTGATCCATTTATTCAAGGCTGTAGGTAAGTCAGGTTCAATGGGTATGAGTAACTGCACATCATCCGCATAGATGTAGAACTGAGTGTCCACTGACCGAATCAGCTCAGCTAGTAGCTTGAGGTAGATATTGAACAGAATAGGTGACAGTATTGTTTATTTACACCTTATATGTATGTAAACAAAGAAACTGACACCTATTATAAAGAAGAATAATCAACAATTTTTATTTTTTCAACTGTCCTCCCTTGGACAGAGGCTATATGAGAACATCATATAGGAAGCAAAATATACTCACATTACACAATCAGCAATAATACACAGAAGTTAGTTTGCTCATTTTGCTTAGGTTACATATATTCTCCTTAGTTTATATACACTTACTTTCATACTGCACCCAATGCCTGCACGTCAGCAACCCTTTTCTTTGAAGCCTGTTCTTTCTTATCTGCAAAATGTCAGCAACATTTTTTCTACCCTTGCACAGACTCTCTGTCTCTGTTTCACACAAGGCTACCCAGCTCAAGGCTGATTCTATGACTCCCTTATTGTTTTCACAGGTTTGTGACTCATAGCTCTTTTGCCTTAATACTTATACTTGCACTTCACTGACCATAGGAACTTTATACTGTTCAACTGTTTCTCATTATATTTAACAGTATCGATCCTTGTGGTATCCCGCAGGTCAGTGTCCATGGTGGTGATGAGTTGCTGCCAATCATTATGGATTGTTGCCTGTCTGATAGATAGGATCTGAACCAGGCAAGTACCGTTCCATTGATACCTGTTTCTGTCAGTCGTGCTAGCAAGATAGCATGATCCGCAGTGTCAAAAGCTGCTGAGAAATTATTATTTATTGCATTTGTATCCCACATTCCCCCACCTATTTGCAGACTCAATGTGGCTTACATAGATTTGTTAACATTATCATTTCAGGATATCAGATACAGTTAGTAATGTGTAGCGATCAGGGAAGGGAAGAGAGAGGAAGGAAGAGAGTGATTGGGGTAGTTGTAGAAGGTGGGCGTTCATAATTGAGTGGGTTGATGAGGTGATTTAGTGAGGTGGTAGGCTCTCATTGTAGGCCTTGTTGAAGAAGAATGTTTTCAGAGATTTTCGAAAGATAGTTGTTTCGTTGATTGCTTTCAAGTCTGTAGGTAATGCATTTCATAACTGCGTGCTTTATGTAAGAGAAGGTAGTGGCATGCATCAGCTTGTATTTAAGTCCTCTGCAGCTGGGGTAGTGCAAGTTGAGAAATTTGCGGGATGATTTAGTGGCATTTCTGGAAGGTAGGTCTACTAGGTTTAGCATGTAGATTGGGGCGTCTGCATGAATGATTTTGTGTACAATCGTGCAGATCTTGAACGCAATGCGTTCCTTAAGTGGGAGCCAGTGAAGTTTCTTTCTTAGGGGTTTTGCGCTTTCATATTTAGTTTTTCCAAATATGAGTCTGGCGGCCGTATTCTGGGCAGTTTGGAGTTTTTTGATTGTCTGTTCTTTGCATCCGACGTATAGTCCAGATGACTTATTACCATTGACTGTACCAGGGTACGGAAGATGTATCTCGGGAAGAAAGGTTTTACTCTTTTAAGTTTCCACATGGTGTAGAACATCTTTTTCATCGTGTTTTTCACGTGGGTATCAAGAGTGAGGTTTTGATCAATGGTGACTCCTAGAATTTTCAGGTTTTGTGAGACAGAAAGGAAACAGTATGGTGTGATTATGGTGGTGAAGTTTTTTGTGTTATGTTGTGAGGTGAGTACCAGACATTGTGTTTTTTCTGCGTTAAGTTTTAGTTGGAATGCGTCTGCCCAAGTGTGCATTATTTGGAGGCTTTGGTTGATCTCATTGGTGATTTCATTTAGGTCCTGTTTGAATGGGATCTAGATTGTGACGTCATCTGCATAAATGTAGGGGTTGAGGTTTTGATTGGCTAGTAGTTTGGCTAGAGGTATCATCATTAGGTTGAATAATGTTGGTGACAGAGGGGATCCCTGGGGGACTCCACACTCAAGTGTCCATGGGGGTGATCTGTCTGCATTCGTTGTTACTTGGTATGATCTTGTGGTCAGGAATTCTTTGAACCATTTGAGAACTATGCCTCCTATTCCAAAGTATTCTAGTATATGTATTAGTATATCATGGTTAACCATGTCAAAGGCACTGGACATGTCGAATTGTAAGAGGAGGATGTTATTACCAGTTGCAATTGCCTGTTTGAATGAGTTCATTGCGGACACTAGTATAGTTTCGGTGCTGTGATTCATCCGAAATCCTGATTGGGACTCGTGCACAATTGAATGTTTAATTAAGTATTCAGTAAGTTGTTTCGTCACTATGCCTTCCATGAGTTTGGTCATGAGTGGAATGGATGCTACTGGTCGATAGTTGGTTAGGTCCATTGTGCTTTTTTTTAGCATCTTTCGGTAATGGAGTGAGGAGGATGTTTCCTTTATCCGTGGGAAAGAGTCCATTTTGAAGCCTGTAATTTATGTGATTCGTGAGGTCTGTTTTGAATTGTTTGGGTGCGGATCTTATTAGACTGTTAGGGCAGATGTCTAATTTGCATTGTGATTTGGCGTATTTTCCGAGCCAATGTGAGATCTCTTTGATGAGAGCTTGTCAAAGTCGGTCCATGATCGATCTGCTGGGCATTCTCCAGGTTTTGGGTCTAGACATTCAAGGATATTTGTGTACTCCGTTGTGTTAGTGGGTATCATGATTCGGAGCTTTATGATTTTTTCATTGAAGTAGTTTGCAAGGTTGGTTGCTGATGGGGTATCTGAGTTGTTGGAGGTGACCTTGGTAGTATTTAGAAGATTGTTTACGAGCGAGAAGAGTTTGTGTGTATCCTTGTAGTTTGGTCCTATTTTGGTTTTGTAATAGGTCCTTTTAGTTTGTCTGATCGTGTATTTGTATTTTCTTTGTAGTTGTTTCCAGTCTTTGTGTGTGTTTTCGTCTTTTTTTCTTGCTCCATGCTCTTTATAATCTTCTGACTTGTGTTTTTAGTTCTTTCAGTTCTTCGTTAAACCATGGTATTGAGTTTTTTCTATGTGAGGTTCTGGTTTGAAGTGGTGCTATATTGTCTAGTATTATTCTGCATCTGTTATCCCAATCTTGGAGAAATTGGGGTGAGTCTGTAGGTGTTGTCCATTCATTGGTGTAGAATTGTTGCCAGAATGTTAGTGGGTCTATTTTGCCTCTTGTAGTATATGTTTGTTGTTTTTGTTTTTGTTGTGTCTTTGTTGTTCTCCAGTGGAGGGAAAGGTTTGCACTGTAGTGGTCGGACCATAGCCTGGCTGTCCATTTTGAATCTATTAATGTGATAATTGGTTCTGGTGAGAATTTGTGGGTGATGATGTCTAGTGTATGTCCTTTGTTATGGGTGGGTTGTGTGTTTGGCCAGTGGAGCTCCCATAGTTGCAGGAAGTCTTTGCATTCGCGTACATTGCTTGAGTTATTATCTTCAAGGTGAAGATTGATGTCTCCTGCTATGAGAAGGTTCTGGGTGGTAACACAGGTGTTTGATATAAAGTCCAGAAAGTGCGTTTGTGAATCTTGCCAATTGCCCGGGAGTCTGTAGAATAAGATTAGGTTTAGGTGATCACGTAGGTGTCACATCCTTTGCTCCCTCAGGCTGCTCCTCTGCGGGAAGCAAGGGCCGGGAGGAGAGTTCTGCAGCCAGGGAGGACTTACCCGACGGTTCCCCGGATGGCCGGCTATCTCGGGGTCAGTCAGGGCCGAGCCGGTATTCCTTGCGGCGATGGCTGGCCATTTCGGAATTGCGGCTAAAAGCCAGGACTCGTCCCGGCAATAGCCGCCCTGTCCACGGCCGGGCCTGTAGGCCGGCGATCACGGCTTCCAGGCTCTCAGTCGCCGGCTATGGAGTCCGCGCTTGCACTAGCAGGGAAGATGGCGCTGAGATGCGATGGCCGGCGTCTTCTCCATTTTCGGGCCCGGGAACCCAAAGCTCCGCCTCCAAGGGACCAGATTGGGATGCCGGTGCTGTAGCTCCACCTGAGAGGCCGGACAGAACCAATCAGAGGGATCTCTTCGGTAGCCGGGTTCTGATTGGCCGGCCATGTCGGCTGGGGCTGGGCGGCTGAATGCAGACAGTATTTAAGGAGCGGGGCTGGAACAGAACATTGCTTCAGGCTCTGTTTCCCGAGGCCAGTCTTCTTGTGTTCCTGTTCTCTGTGCGTTCCCTTGTTTTCTTGGTTTGACCTTTGGACTGTTACTGGACTACCCTGATAGCTGCCTGCCCTGACTTGTTGCCTGTTTTTTGGACGACTCTGTTAGCCGCCTACCTTGACCTGCTGCCTGTTCCTGGACTTCTCTGACTTGCCACCTGCTCCCTCTGCTCCCGGTTCCAGTGCTGGGTCAGTCCATCAACCCCGCGGTTCCGGAAGTCCCGTTGGCCGCCTGCAGCTGGGGGCTCAACCCTCGGTGAACGGCGGTCGCCGCGGGTGAAGACTTGGGGTTGTACAGCTGTCCTCTGAGGTCCTTCGGGGCCTTGCGGGACCTAAGGGCTCACTTTCTTTCCAAGACAAGACAGTAGGTTGGGGTGGTCGATTCTGACTGAGGCTATTTCGAGTTGGGGAAGAATAGATTCTGCTGTTGTTGTGATTGTGAATTGAGATTTACAGATTATTGCTATTCCTCCTCCTCTTTTTCCTTCTCTTGTCCAGTGGGTAATTTTGTATCCTGGAGGGCAGAGCTCTAGTATTATTGGATCTTTGTGGTCATGGATCCAAGTTTCACTGATAAGTAGGAAGTCAAGATGGTCAGTTGTGATCCAGTCGGTTAGTATCGTGGTTTTATTGACTGCCGATCTGGCACTGATGTATCCTATTTGTATTTGTTGGTGGTGGTGTTCAGTTGAGTTTGCGGTGGTGTTAATTTTTATCAGCTGTCTAATCTAGCAGTACTAACATCGAGGCAAATCCCTTGTCTCGGTTTCTGTGAAGATCATCTAGCAGGGATACGAGGACCGTTTCTGTTCCATAACCAGGTCTGAATCCAGATTGACATGGCTCTAGCCAGTTACTCTTTTCTAGCCATTCATTAAGTTGAACACAGACTGTTTGTCCTATGAGTTTCCCTAGAAATGGGATGTTGGATACTGGCCTGTAACTTTCAAGTTTGTGCTGGTCAAGTTGCCTGCTGCACTATCTTTGATGGGCAGGGATCGAGGGAGCAGGTAGTTGGTGGAAGGTCTCTTAGGATTTTGTCAAGGCTCTCCTCTGTCATTAGGTTAAAAGTGTGCCATCTGTCTTTGTTAGGAGGGAGCGAGTTTGTGCACCCCTGGCTGACTGGTTGGGCACTGGGTGGGATTGCCTGTAAATCCTGCTGGAGACTTTTAATTTTGTTGGCAAAGTATGCAGCAAAATCATTGCAGTTCGGTTTAGACTGGGCAGGCTGGTTTTGTTGTGGGGGTTGCAGTAGGCTGTTTACTATACTGAACAGCTGCTTGGTTGAATTTTGTTTCTTTGTTTTAATTTTAATTGTATTTATTTGGAGGAAAAAGCCTCTGCGTGGCCTCGGTCATTGATATACTTTTTTATGACTCACTGGACTTCGGCTCATCACGGGCTAAAAAACCTCCGATTTTATTTTAACTTTTCCCATCTTTCATTCATTTGTCTTATAGCATATAACACATCTTAATTTCACCATCTGAACGGGTCCCATTTCACCTCAAAGGGTTTTTCAAGGAAGGACCTGGTGTATATGCTTTTATCTCCGTGTACTCAGTCTTCTATCTTAACACAGATTCTGTTATATTTATAACATAAGAGCAGCCGGGTCCTGTTCCTGCAGCACCTGCGGGACTCCCCGCGCCCGCAAATTATTTCTGCACACCCTGTTCTCACCATCTTCCACGTGGGTCAGAAGATCCTCGTATTTA
The DNA here is from genome assembly GCF_901765095.1 of Microcaecilia unicolor. Lineage (NCBI taxonomy): Eukaryota > Metazoa > Chordata > Amphibia > Gymnophiona > Siphonopidae > Microcaecilia > Microcaecilia unicolor. The sequence goes on along the minus strand of NC_044038.1, from coordinate 82,396,339 downwards.
TTATCCAGCATGTCTGCTTGCTTGGTCAAATCTGCCACATCTTGGTCATGCTGGATGACTCTCTCCCCAAAAGTATTTAGATGCTGGCCCACCTCATCAATCTTTTTATGCAGGCTCGCAACATCTGCCAGAAATTCCTGCTTGAGGCTCACCATGGTAAATTTAAAATCAGTCATCAAAGATTGGAGGTCCGTTTGACATCCCCCTCCCCCGCAGACTGTAAATCGTGTGGCTGAAATCCCTCCACCGCTGCAGACTCAGATGTTTTCCACGGGGGAAACTGCCGAGGTTAAAGCCTGCGCCATCTTGGCTGCCCATCGCTCCGATGCGCTATGTGTCTGATAGGCAAAAGCTTTTAAATCTGTCCTTGGTTTGCGACTCGGCATGCCGTCGGCTGATATCCATGGCTAAGCAAAACTGCTCTAAACTGCAAATAAAACACTGCAGAGTTCGCTAAAGATAGCTTATTGCTTAGGGGATGGAGGAGCTTGTCGGTTAGGCTGCCATCAGCTGGGTGATGTCACTTCCCTCCGATCTGACTATTTTACAGGGCTGGTGCTTGGGCCTCTGGCGACCCCCTGCAAACTATCAGTTGCCCCCCCCCCCCCCAGTCCAGCATCTCCTTTCACTCTTCTCTATCCCCCCTTCTCCCACCCCGCACCCTTTTTCAGCCCAGTGCCTTAAAAGGTGAAGAGCAGGTTGTTTTTTTTACTCGACAGCTTTTTAATTTATTTGAAAGCTTCCCCTATGTAGATATAAATATTATGAAATAAAATTGAATATCACTAAAACTGCTTAAAAAATTATTGTAGCTGGTGGAAAAGCACTAATAAAGGCTATATTTTGAGCTCCTTTTTCTACACTGTTCTATACAATACAGTAATATATGGCCACATTTTCAATGAGGATATCCTGTTTACTGATGGGTTCATCTTATCTGTTGTTGTAATCTGCCTTGGGAAGCTTGGTATTTAAAAACTGAAAGTAAAATTAAGTCCTCCTTTCATTGGGGAACATGGAATCACATCTTCATCTCATCTCTTTTGTACAAATGGATTATTCTGTTTTAAGCATTTTTCAGGGACAAGTGGTTTCATAAGTCAAAATAATTAAAACAAAAATATTTTCTTTCATGCAGATTTCTCATTAGTTTTAACATAACTAAATGGGCTTTAAGTCCCTAATGCAGTCCATTAGTTTCCTTTATTTTGTCCTTGTGATGACTTATACTGTTCCAAAATGCCCCATCCTCCCCCCCTGCAGTGATGCCACCATCACGCTCCAGTGTACTAGAGTCCTACCTTTATGCCCACCCTGGTGGCACAGTGGCCTCTGCAGCTGCGGGCACAGGAAAGAATCCCACTCTTCCCTGCCCTCTGCCATTACTCCGTCGCCGGTGCTCTCCACTTTTCTCTTCTGTGCTAAGGGTGCCACCACCGTGTTTTCCTAAAATGGCTGCCAAGACTGCCGCCGGAAGCCTTGGCAGCCATTTAAAATACTGCGGGGCCATCTGAGGCACAGAACAAAACAGTGGAGAGCGGCAGAGAAAGAGTAGCAGCAGCAGGCAGGAAAAAGTGGGATACTTTCCTGCCCCCGCAGCTACAGAGACCACTACATCACCAGTGCAGGCAGCAAGGTAGTAGTACGCAGGAGGGGGATGGTGGCATTGCTGTGGTGGTGGGAAGGGATAAGCAAGGATGAGCATGGCAGACTCTGGTGCCCCCCCCCCCCCCCCGCCATGCATACCCTGCTTACCATGTTACGCCAGCCCTGCTTTTTAAATTACATTTTTGTGGCAGTATTGATCTAGAACAAACATGTCATCAGGAAAAAGTAGCAAATGCTATAAGCCTGGAGCCCAATTCATCACAAACACAGCTTTCAAATAAACCAGAAGAAACTTCTGCACAAGCGATTTTGAATGAATTAAAATTTATTAAAGAACTAATGAGTGAAACTAAAAAAGATACAGCAGAAATTAAAGAAGATTTAGCTACACTTACCTTGGAAGTAAGTTACTCAAACAATGAGTTCAGATGATTGAGAATAGACTGATGACATTGGAGAAACTATTAAGGACCTACAGCATCAGATGAAGCGTATTGTGCAATTGGAAAAAGAGGAAGCAAATAATCGAGCCTGCAGAAGTAACTTCAAAATTATGGAGGGCCAAAATATGTGTCAATTTCTGGAATCTCTTATATCATCTATGATAGAATTACAATCTACCAAAGATTCTGAAATAGAATGTGCTCACCGAGTTCCTCCTCAACGTCATCAAATGATAAATACCCCTGAAGTGTCTTTGTTAAACTTCTCAGATATACTCCGGTAATTGAAATTATGCAGAAGGCAAGACTCCGAGCTCCTATTAAATAGGAAGGCCACACACTACTTCTTATACCAGATCTCAATAAGAGTACAGCGCATCTGAAGAAACAACTTCTTGCTTCCAGGCCTAGACTTAAAGCAGCTAATGGCGGTTTGGCATTTTTTTTATCCAGCTTGCATGAGAGTAATGCTCCATAACCAATTCAAAGACTTTACTGATCCTGGCGCTTGTGGCATTCATTGAAGATAAATCCCAACTCCTATAGATGCTACCTGATTTGATATTTGGTATAAGCGCTTATGTTTTACCACTTTAATGTTTTGAATGTTTTTGCATTTAAAGATTTTTGCTTTAGACAATTTTTTTAATGTATCTCACATTCTGCATATAAGGGCCCTTTCACAAAGTCACAGTTGAGCTATCATGGTAATGACATGTGGCAAATCAACTATACCACTGGGCTACTGCAGGAGCCCAGCAGTAGTTCCAGTATGTGCCAGAGGCTTACCCAGTGGTAATCAGGCAGCGCCTAAATGGGAGGCAGTAAGGGCTCCCCCAAGAAATGGCCACGCAACAAGTGCTTAACTTACCACATGGTCATTTCCTTCTTTAAAAAGAAATCATTTAACCCGCTGCGGTAAAAGGGGGCCTTAGCGTGCAGCAAACCCATGCGCCAACACCACAGCAAGGATCCTTTTACCACAGCTTGGTAAAAGGACCCCATAGTGAGTTTTAGTTATTTGCTCTTCCAATATCACTAACTTTCAATTTTTAGTATTGTTCAGTATAACTTTATCAATTGCTATAGAATTGTTAAAGCAATATATTTTATTATTGAGGGTGCATTTCTTTCAACTAACCTATTTTTCCAAAAGCTAATGAAGACTGATGGTTGACAATTTTTTTTCATCTATAGACAATTTTTTTTTTCATCTATAGGGATAAATACTGCCATGGCAACATTTTTACTGCCTTTTGGTAGTTCTTATTGACCCGCTATTTTGATTCACTTGTGAGGTTAAACACACGGATACAAGGTGTTTCACAATACACTTCTTTTTAGTTTTAAACTGCAGTTTGATGAATACTGGATCATTTTCCAGTGTAGCAACACTATTGTGTGTTTGTCAGGTAAATCCACAGTACTAGACATGCTAATTTATTTCTTTTATCATCTCATTTAAATGTGTTTCTCATAATCAGATTAAAAAGAAAAAATATTTTAACATATTTAAATAAATATTTGCCTTGAGGTTGTATTATTACAGGAAACATACTTGAATAATTCTGTAACCATTAAATTTTCAACTAAATGGTCCCTCCTTGCAGTTTACTCTGCTGCAGTGAGTAAAAAGAATGGTGTTTCCATTCTACTATGAGAGTCCTGACATAACTTTGTTATCACAAACCAATGACATTCATGGAAGATGTGTAAAGGTTTCATTGACTGTTAATTCACAAAAACTGATGATCATGAATATATACACTCCCAACCTAGGGGCCTTTTTACTAAGCCGCGTAAGCGTCTACACACACCCAACGCATACCAAAATGGAGTTACCACCTGACTACTGCATGGCTCTTGCGGTAATTTAATTTTTGGCGTGCGTCCGATACGTGCGTTTGAAAAATATTTTTTATTTTTGAGTGCGCGTAATGGACATGTGCCAAGTGGCATTTGACGTGCATAGGTCATTACCGACTAGATTCTTTACCGCTAGGTCAATGGCTGGTGGTAAGCTGTCAGACCCAAAATGGGCACGCGGCAATTTTGATTTTGCCGCATGCCCATTTTTTGGAGAAAAAAGGCCTTTTTTACAGGCACGATGTAAAATGGATCAGCGCGTGCCCAATACCCGCACCTACACTACCGCAAGCCATTTTTCAGCGTGCCTTTGTAAAATGACTCCCTAGATCAGCCTGAGTTTTTTAATGAAATAACTAACCAATTAGTTGCTGACTCTTCTATGCCTTACATTTTAGGAGGTAACCAATTTGGAGGTTCATTTACTAAGGTGTGCTGAAAAATGGCCTGTGGTAGTGTAGGCGCATGTTATGGGCACGTGCAGATCCATTTTTCAGCACACCTGCAATAAATGCCTTTTAAAAATGTTTGTCGAAAATGGACATGCGGCAAAATAAAAATTGGCGCATGTCCATTTTAGGTCTGAGACCTTACCGCCAGCCATTGACATAACGGTATGGTCTCAAGCGTTAACCAGGCGGTAATGACCTATGCACTTCAAATGCTACAAGTGCCAGAAAATAAAAATTATTTTTGGACATGCGTATTGGACGCGCACCAAAAATGAAATTACCGCAAGAGCCATGTGGTAGCTGGGCGGTAACTCCAAATTGGTGCACGTTGGGCACACGTAGACACTTTCACAGCTTAGTAAAAGGGCCCCTAGATTATGAACTATTGACAGAAGTTCTAAGGTACCATCCAAGTCATGACATGTTCTACAAGATATAATTTTGCAATTTAACTTGACTGACCCTTGGAGGTTGATGCACAGTACAGAGAGAAACTATACTTTTTTTTCCTCTCACCTCATCTGTTTTTTTCACTATTCAAAAATGTCTTATGTTCAGATATTGGTGAAATATCAATTTTGGATCATGCTCCCATTGCACTGAAATTAGATGGTATATCTCAAATTAGAAAGAAAAATCACTGGAGATTTAACTCTGCTCTACTTAGATTATAAACCCGTTAGGGACAGTGCAAAGTACCTGCAATAGAAATTGTAAACCGCAGAGTTGCCTCAGGGATCACTTGTGGTATATATCAAGTGCTGAAAATTTAAAACAAAACAAAAAACATAGATTTAAAGATTACATATCTGATTCTATTAAAGAGTTTTTTGAATTTAATAAGCCTGAGGTTACTTCTTGGCCTTGTCTATGGGACTCCTTTAAAGCATATATTAGAGGAATAATCGTCTCCTTTGCTGCTAAATTGTGTAATTAGAATAATGAGGAGATTTTGAAACTAGAACAAGATATTAAACTTAAAGAACAACAAAAGCAGGATAACCACTCAAACAGCCTCTTGCTTGAAGAATTACAGAAATTGCATTACACGTATAATATAATGTTAAGCAAGAATGCTGCAAAATCTGTATTTAAGCAAGCTGTTAATTATTATTCTGGAAGTAATAAAAGTGGTCACCTACTAGCTACATATCTAAAGAGTAAATCTGCCATTAAAGATGATTCATGACTCGGATATATTGCATTGTTTTAAAACCTTCTATCAACAACTTTATTCTTCAGAGAATGGAATTAGCATTCAGAATGCATTCTTTTTAGATCATCATGCTCATCCGGTTCATCTGAAGATAGCAACAAATTAAGAGAGGTCTTTTACTAAGGTGCGCTATCATTTTTAGCTCATGCTAAAAATCATCTGGCACTAAACGCCAAGACGCCCATTATATTTATATACTAGCCGTTAAGCCTGTAAAATGGGCATGTATTAGTGCAGACCAATTTGATGGGGCCCCATCTTAGCCCTGCCCCACCCTAGCTCCACCCACCGAGCTCCTTCTAAGCTCCAGGGCCGGCCACCCCTCCCTCCGAGCTCCAGGGCCATCCCCCCTCCCTCCGAGGCCTCCCTCCCGAGCGCCAAGGCCCGCCTCCCTCCCCCTCTCTCCCAGCTCCAATGCCCCCCCCCCCCCGTATTGTAAATATCATCTTATCTCGTCGGGTTACAGCAGCAGGCAGCAGCAGTGAAACGCATGCGAGCTGTGCGCTTCAGGAGCCTTCCTTTCTCTCTCTCTGCTCTGGACCCGCCCTCATTTCCTGTTTCTGGGAGGGCAGGACCACAGCTGAGAGAGGAAAGGGAAGGCTCCTGAAACGCCGAGCAGCTCGCAGCTCACACGCTTTTCACTGCCGCCGCCTGCCGCCATAACCCTGACGATGTAATTTTGATGACGTTACAATTCTGAGGGAGAGGTAGTGGAACTCGACGGGCGGTCAGCCTCTGGACGACGTAACGATGTGTAAACTTCAGAGGGAGGGGGAGTGGAACTCGACGGGTGTTCGGGGCAGAGTCGCCCCACCTCTAGACTGTTGTTCTTTCAACGTTCGGACTCTACTGCGCATTTGCAGGTGAGTCGGTCACGTCTCATTTATATGTTTGATACTTGCCGAATGGCCATTTCTTTAAAAAAAGAAAGACCTACCTTTACCCACTGCGGTAAAAGGGGGTCTTGGCACACGTCAAAAACACACGCCAATGCCTGAGCAGGCCCCCTTTTGCCGCAGCTTGATAAAAGGGGCCCTTAGTTCCTTAGACTATTGCAATATAATTTTTTGGGGATGTCCTCAAAAATTAATGCGAAAATTACAGACAATTCAAAATACCGCACTGCGGTTGATCTATTCTTTAAAACATTCTGATCATTTAACAATGTTTTATTCTAAAGTTCACTGGTTGCTGGTAGCTGCTCGAATTGTTTTTAAATGATCCTGCTTGATGTACAAGGTATCTTATGGTTTAGCTCCTTTATATTTGACAAATTGTTTTGTTTTGCCAATTTCAGTGCGTGCTACCTGATCAGTTAGGGGCCCTTTTACTAAGCCGCATCTACGTGGCTCTTGCGGTAATTTCATTTTTGGCGAGCATCTGAAAAATCATTTTTATTTTTGGATGTGCATATTGGGTGCACGCCAAGTGGCATTTCACGCACGTAGGTCATTACCACCCAGTTACCGCGTGAGACTTTACCGCTAGTTCAATGGATCTCAGACCCAAAATGGATGTGCAGCAATTTTCATTTTGCCGCACGTCCATTTTCGGCAAAAGTGTTTAAAAAGACATTTTTTACAGGTGCGCTGAAAAATTATTTTGGGCACGCCCAAAACATGTGTCCACACTATCGCAGGCCATTTTACCTTAGTAAAAGGACCCCTCAGTGCGTGCTACCTGACCAGTTAATTTGTTTTCCTTTTCCTTTTTTAAAGGGTAAAGTAAGAAAGAAATTTATCGATTCTTTATTATCTTATCAGGCTGCTACAAAGGGTAAAGACGTTTCTTTTTAATAGTACAGGCACCAAGTTATGAACATTTTAGACAACTGCTTAAGACATATCTGTTTTTGAATTTTGGTAGAAAATGATTGTTAGCTTTAAACTATGTGCTGTACTGTATTCCTGGATTGTCCAGTTTTTTTGTTTGTAACCCGCATCAAACTGCGAGGTATTGCGGGCTATAAAAATAAAATGTTACGTTATGTTATGTTATATGGTGGAACACAGTATTGTCAGACTCATAAGTATGAAAAAGTGGCCACTGAAAAAAGTAATGACATACGTTCTTTACTAAAATCTTGGCTTCAGCTACAAGAATATTTAGGGGCATTTTCGAAAGAAATGTCTAAGTTGGAATTTGGACATCTTTGTAGAACATCCAAATTCGGAGGCGGGGAAAAGGCCATTTTTGAAAAAAGATGGACATCCATCTTTGTGTTCGAAAATACGTTGGACATCCTTGGATTTGGACGTCTTTGATTTTCAGCGATTTTCAAAACTAAAGATATCCCAAACCTAAAATGTCCAAATTCAAGCCATTTGGACATGGGAGGAGCCAGCATTTTTAGTACACTGGTACCCCTGACATGCCAGGACAGCAATCGGGCACCCTAGGGAGCACTGCAGTGGACTTCATAAACTGCTCCCAGGTACACAGCTCCCTTACCTTGTGTGTTGAACCCCAAAACTCAGTACCCCCAACTGTACACCACTACCATAGCTCTTACGGGTGAAGGGAGCACCTATATGTGGGTAGAGTGGGTTTCTGGTGGGTTTTGGAGGGCTCGCTGTTTCCTCTACAAATGTAACAGGTAGGGGGGGTGGGCCTAGGTCCATCTGTCTGAAGTGTACTGAACCTAGTACTAAACTACACCAGGGACCTGCATGCGCTGTCATGGACCTGGGAGTAACTAGCAAGGTAATTAAATTTGCTGATGACACAAAGTTATTCAACGTCGTTAACTCGCAACAGTATTGTGAAAAATTACAAGAGGACCTTACGAGACTGGGAGACTGGGCGGCTAAATGGAAGATGACGTTTAATGTGAGCAAGTGCAAGGTGATGCATGTGGAAAAAAGAACCCGAATTATAGCTATGTCATGCAAGGTTCCACGTTAGGAGTTACGGACCAAGAAACGGATCTGGGTGTCATCGTCGACAATACATTGAAACCTTCTGCTCAGTGTGCTGCTGTGGCTAGGAAAGCGAATAGAATGTTGGGTATTATTAGGAAAGGTATGGAAAACAAGTGTGAGGATGTTATAATGCCGTTGTATTGCTCCATGGTGTGACCGCACCTTGAGTATTGTGTTCAATTCTGGTCGCCGCTGTCACATTTTCAAAGCTGGAAACTGGTTTGTGAGCCCTTGGGCCACTGCCAAGGAGCGGCAGTAGCAGGCAAAACCACCCCCACACCGGAGACAAGGCAGAGCTTAATGAACAGTTAGGCTTCACCTGCACCTGGCCACTTTTCACCAAGGGTTGAGCCCTTGGCTTCAGGTGGCCGGCAAATAATTTCCCCCAAATAATTTAATATACCCAGCATGTTACCTTGAACTCCACCCTAGCTTCAACAGGCAACCAGTGGCATAGCTAGAGGGGGGCACAGGGGGAGCAGTCGCTCCCCCAAACAGATTTTTTTTAAACGGTTCCTATACAGTCTTGAACTGGCAGGGCCGGCACATTTAAAAAAAAATTTGTGCTTTCTCCCCTGTCCCCTCCCTTCCCACCCCACCGTTCCATGGTACCCCTCCTTCCCCAAGCCCAACACAATTTTCAGTTCTCCCTCTCCCCCTCCCCCAACTGTCAAGCCTACTTTGTTTAGCAAGCCCTGCAACAATAACAAGCTGTCTGATTGAGCCCAGTCCGGCATCAGATTCTTTGCTCTGCTTGCGTCACAAGTCCCACCCTTGCGCACAGGAAGTGTCTGAGCTAGAGAAGAGGGACACGGATGGTAGACGGAAGGATCTGAGTCTGACTGCCACCGGCTCCAGCAGCATGCTATCGCTGCAGGGGCTGGTAAATGAAGCAGGTTTGATGATGGTCCAGGGTGGGGTGCCAGAAAGCAGCGCTGGACTCGGGGGGGGGGGGGGAGAAAGAGAGGGGGAAACAAAGCGGTGCTGGACTTGGGTGGGTGGGGGTACAAAACGGTTCTGGACTGGGGAGGAGGAGAGAAGGGGGAAACAAAGTGGTGCTTGACTCGGGAGGGGAGAGAGAGGAGGGAAACAAAGCAGTGCTGGACTGGGGGGGTGGAGAGAGGGGAAATAGCGGTGCGGGACTCGGGGAGGAAGGTTGAAGGCAAGGATGTTAGATAAAGCAGAGATGGGGGAGGCTATCTAGACTTTTGACCAAAAACAATAGTAAACGCTATTGAAAACAATAGCAAAAAGGTTGTTAGAAATAAGGGGCTGCCTATGTGTGGTCCATCTGTAAAAAGTCTAAAGTTGTTCTAGTTGGATAGGTAGTACCTCAAAGGTGGAGGACAAAATATATTTTTTTATTTTTATGTTTTTTTACAGCTTTTCAATTTATTTGAAAGCTTCCCATATGTAGATATAAATATCATGAATAACAATTGAATATCACTAAAACAGCTTAAAAATTATTGTAGCTGGTAGAAACAGAACTAATAAACGTTTTATTTTGTGCTCATTTTTCTACACTGTTCTATATAATACAGATGGCCAAATTTCAGTGAGGATATCCTGCTTCCTGATGGGTTCATGTTATCTGTTGTAATCTGCCTTGGGAAGACTGGTGTTATAAAGATGGAAAGCAGGAAGAGAGAAGGAAGATGGACCACAGGAGGAAGAGGAAAAGTGAGTAAGAGAGAAGGGGAGAAATGCTGGACCCACAGATGCAGCTACACAAACCCTGATGGCTTGTTCCTTCTCGGATTGTGTACGCAGTAAACCACACTTAGCAGGCTTTCACTTCTGGTGTGCAGTTTGCTGCCTATACAAGCTGGAAGGCTGACGGCATTAGGGATTTGTGTAGCCATGTCTCCTAGTGCAATAAGGAGGAAAGGGGAAGAGAGGGGACAGGGAATTGCTGGACCAAAGGGGTGGAGGGGACAGGGAGAGGGGATAGGGAAATGCTGAACCATAGTGGTGGAGGAGAGAGAGGGGTTGGGGGGACATTGAGATTCTGGGCTACAAGGGTGTAAGAAGGGAGAGGAGATACTGGCATGGTGGAACAATATGGGGAGAGACCATGGCAGCTCTCAAGGAGAGATAAGTGAGAGGAGGATGGTAAGTACAGAGGGTAGAATTGTATAATGGGGAAGTGGGTGAAAGAGAAGGGAATATGAGGTCAGGGAAGGAGTGAGACAGGAGAGGTAGGGGTGAAAAAAAAGAAGATGGAAAGTTGATAGGTACTGGTAAGTGAAATGGTGGGTGGAGGACTGAAGAATGAGAACATGAAATCTGAGGGGAGAGAAAACAGAGAAAGAGGAAATGTGTCAGAAACAGATATAGTGAGGGAATAGAAGAGAAATGGAAAGTGGAGAAAGGACAAATGGACCGCACTCACTTGAAAGAGAGTAGAAGAAGACAGACAGGAAAACAAAAGAAGAAACTGGGACCAACATGCTTGAAAAAATAAAATACCCAGACAACAAAGGCAGAAAAAACTGTTTTATTTTGAATTTATTTGTTGGACTATGTTAGCTTTGGGAAATGTGCAACACAGATGTCATTGTAACTTTTTTTTTTTTTAGTACAAGAGGAAATACATTTGTGTTTTCATTTCTTCTATGTTGTGGAACATACCTAGTTAGAATTCTTGGGGTTCCCAATTCAATTTCTCTCTTTATATTTCTAATTTGTGATCCCTTGTTCTGTATTTGGTGTGTGACCAAGGTGTGGTATTCTGTGGGCAAGTAGTTTCTGTGTACAACTCTGTAGCAGCCCCACTTTTTCTGTTTTACCAGTAGTAGTTGTATTGGTGTTCTTGGGCCCCATAAAATATTTGTAGTGCTGCATATTAAGTAGGATTCTTGTTCAAAGCAGTGCTATCATTCTATAGTAGATTTGCTACGTGTATGTCGAGTTAGGATTCTTTTCAGGCTTTGTGTTACTCTACAATGTGCCCGGTAGTGGATTTATTTCACTATTATTGAGATGATGTGAGAATCATAATTTTTTTGACTTGTATGGTAACTTCCAATGGAGAAAATGTGCTAGTTATGATCTGCTCCTGTTGTTGTGGGGCAGATAAGGTTTTTGTAGATGCAGAGCATGTTAAGAACTGATGTACTGTATCAGACCAAGGTCCATGAGGATTATGTATGCAGTGTGTTATGGATGCAAGCATCATCCATCATGTGTGTTCTGACTGAAAAAAAGTTGAGAACCATTGGCTAGCATCACTAGGGGGTCACATGGGGAGCTGCACATCACATGATCCAGCATTTTTTCCCTATTTCCCCTGTCCTGCGTAGTCCTATATCTCTCTTGCCTTTCCTCCTCAGTGGACCTCCAGTGTTTCTATGCCTACCAGAAGCATCAGCAAGTAAAGCAAACTGCCTCTGGCTGGCCCTGCAAGCGTTCCCTCTGCTGTGTCCCACCTACGCTGATACAGGAAGTCGTGTCAGAGGAAGCAGGACACAGCAGAGGAAACGCTTGCAGGGCCAGCCAGAGGCAGTTTGCTTTACTTGCTGATGCTACCGGTAGCCATAGAAACACTGGAGGACTAGTGAGGAGGAGGAAGAAAGGATGATAACTACCAGACCTGGGGGAAAGGAAGAGTAAAAGATGTCAGACTGTGAGTACGGGAAGGGAGGATGAGAAATACCAGAATGCATGGGGGGGCAGAGGCACAGAGGGGAGATGCTTTATAGGAAAAATAGGGATACAGAGGGAATGATGGTGGAGATGGAGTGAGAAAAAAATGTCAACTGGAGAGGAGATCTAGAAACAGCAGTAGTTGAATGGCACTTGGGGGGGGAGGAGGAGGTACAAAGTAGCAGATGGATGACACTTGGGGAGAGGGAGAAGGGAAACAGAGCTGAAGATGGGACAGGGTGGGAGGACAGAACAGAGATGATGAATGGAACTAGGGGATGGGGAGAAAGGGAATAGATGGATGAAACCATGGGGAAGGGAGAGAAGGAAAACAGAGCAGAAAATGATTGGGCAATCGAATGAGAGTTGAGGAACAGAACAGGGAATTACAGATAGAAAAGATGAATGGGAATTTTGAGGGGATAGTGAGTACTTGGCAATTGGTAGTTAGAATAGGTATATGTTAATAGGTTAGGAGAATGAGTGAGTGTGAAATGAGAGATAGGAGAAGAGGGGCAAGAAAAGGGGATGAAGTTTGGGAAAGGGTTGAGACATAATATGAACAACCTGGAAGACTGGAGAGGATGAGAGGCAATGAAAAGGGATGGGGGTACTGGGGAGGGGTATGAGTCTCTGACATGGTTGAGTGAGGTTGGAAATGGGGATAAAAGATGGTGAAAGAGAGGCAATAGGACATGGGGTATAGGGTAAGAGACAGAAGAATGGTCTGGAGGCAAGGAAAGAACAGAAAGATAGGGATGGAGCTGGTGAGGGGATAGGAGGCAGTGGAGGGTAGATGAGGATTTAGAGGGTGCGTTCAGAGGATGGTAGGGTAGGCAGTGGGAATGTTGGAAAGAGAATGAGAAGAAGATAGGAAAAGCCAATAGGTAGATGAGAAGTGAAAAGGACACTAGAGGGTGAGAGAAAGGGATGCCTAATTAGAAAAATAAATTCCCAGACAACAAAGGTAGAAGATACATTAATGTAATACTTTAAAGATTGAGATGTGCCTGCTTTGTAAAATGTACATTTTTTTTCTGTTTTTATTTTGAAAAGTACAGGGGACAATACATTTCTGTTTCTCTTTTACCAATATTGCCCTACTTATAGTCTGGATTTCTTGAGGGGAGGGGGGTCTCCATTTCAGTTTTTGTCTGCATGTTTCTTGTGGTGAAGGATTCTGCTAATGTGTGGTGTCTGTGTAAGAATCTGTCCAGCTTGTTCCAGTTTCCCAGTAGCAGGTGCTCTAGGGCCCAGTATAATATTTATAGTACTAGCTTTTCATGGGTGGGTTAGGACTGCTATGGTGTGGTAAGTTTTCTGTATAGGTTTTAGTGACTTATTGCAGGGTTTTGTGTTATTTCATAAACTGGCTCTATTTGAAAGTAGGCTCTGAGGCAAGGGCTGCCTTTGGTGGCCCTTGTCGCTAAAATAAAAATGCTTAGGACTAATGGGCTCCACATCCTGTAGAGTCACCACACAGACAAAAGCCCATCTGATTTAAACAGAGTTTCTACCGGTGGAAGGAGTATTCCTGAGGTGATGGTCACAATTTGAATAATTTTACTTACAGTTAAGACAGGCTGCCTGCTCTGGCCGGTCCTGGGACCTCTGCTACCTCCCACCTCCTGATGTAACTTCCAGTTTTCTTGTAGGTGGGATGCAGCAGAGGCAGCTTGTATTAATCATTTCCGGCCACAATCACTGCACCTAAGCAACAATATTGGCACTGCCACCTGTCCGACACCGACCAGTGCCTAATTTACAAAAGTCTGCTCCCCCTGACATCAAAACCTGGCTACGCCCTTGCTGCTGTCCCAAGCAGGAATCCTTGTACCTGGGCTCTGGCTGGGCTGACCCCCGTCTTCATTCAACTCGTGGTCACTACTGTGACCCCTTAGGTGTCTCAATATATAAAATCAATGACAGGTATCATACAAGTCTGACTGAGGACTCACAAAATGCCTTATCTAGGCTCATGATATGTTTTTTTTCTTTATTATTTTTCATTATGCATCTTAATAAAAATGTATGATGTCCTTGAAAGTTAGCAAAGAACTTAGATAACAAACCAGTTTAATTTAAGCTGGGAGAAATAATCATTTAATTAAAATTGTGCCTTCTGACCTCTGCAATGTCATGAGCTCACTCTACTTTTATACCGACATATATACAGGCCTTGACAAATTTTTCCTTGAATCCAGGAGCCAGCCCAAAAACTTAAGAGCCAGTGGCTAAGATAAAAAAAAACAGTGGCTAAGATCACTCTCATTATCCTTCCCCAGTCAAGAAGTTCCATAGTCTCGCAGCTTCTTTAGGGCCTGGTTTAATGAAAGTGTTTCCCATTCTGTGTCTATGAGGAAATAAAACTTAATAAATTAGGTCTTTCGGGCCAGATTCTATATATGGTACCTGAAAACTCTGCGAGAAAAGAATTTCTGCCTAAGCGTATTCTATAAGCAGCGAGTAGATTTAGGCACGGTATATAGAATACGTTTAGTTGATATCTCAGTGCCTAAAACTACGCGCCTCCATTTACACCAACAAAAGCATGGTGTAAATCCCAGCACTTAGATTTAGGGGCAGAAGGCCATATTCTATAAAAATTCATGTAAATTTCAGTATGCCCACAAAATGCCCATAACCATGCCCCTTTTGAACTGCACACATTATAATTTAGGCACGATTCATTACAGAATACGCTTAGTGAGTTGTGGGTATAAATTTTAATTATTCCAATTAGTGCTCATTATTGCTTGTTAAGTGCTATTATCAGCACTAATTAGCTTGTTAAGCCAATTAAGTTACATGCATTGTTATAGAATACGCCTCGATTTTGGTGCAGATCTCTAGGCACGTTATATAGAATCCGGGGGTATTTCAATAAAATTGGCAATAACACTTACACATTAATTATATGCATAAATGTTTAGAAAATGAGTATAAACACGCATGTTTACACATATTTATTTTATTTATTTATTTACTTTATTTATTACATTTGTATCCCACATTATCCCACCTCTTTGCAGGCTCAATGTGGCTTACAATTCATCGTGGATACTGGAAATAGAAGAGTATACATTTGGTTTTACAGAAAGCTTTGGATACATGATGGTGAAATACATGATAGTGTTAGAGCAAAGACATTAAAGAGCATAAAGAACATTTCTGGATATCTTAAAGGATGAACAATTACACGTGTTGATCTTTGTGGTAAGATTCTGTCGAAGAGATAAGTTTTCAGCAGTTGCGGAAGTTGGTCATTTCATAGACCGTTTTCAGGTTGCATGGCAGCGCGTTCCAGAACTGTGTGCTTGTATAGGAGAAAGTTGATGCATGCATTAATTTGTATTTCAAGCCTTTACACATGGGAAGATGAAGATTGAGGAATGTGTGAGAGGATTTTTTTCGCGTTTCTGGGTGGTAGTTCTATTAGGTCTGACATGTAGGCTGGGGCGTCACCATGGATGATTTTATGGACCAAGGTACAGAGTTTGAACGTGATGCGTTCTTTGAGTGGGAGCCAGTGTAGTTTTTCACGTAGGGTTTTGCAGCTTTGTATTTTGGTTTGCCGAATATAAGTCTGGCTGCTGTGTTCTGGGCTGTCTGGAGTTTTTTTGAGTATTTGCTCTTTGCAGCCGGCATAGAGTGAGTTACAATAGTCCAGATGACTAAGTACCAATGATCGTATCAGGTTGCGGAAGACATTCCTTGGGAAAAATGGTCTGACTCCTTTTAATTTCCACATTGAGTGAAACATCTTTTTAGTTATGTTTTTCGCATGATTCTCAAGTGTTAGGTGTCGGTCAATGGTGACTCCGAGAATTTTAGGGTGTCCGAAACTGGTAGACTTAGTTTAGGTGTGTTGATTGGTGGTAAATTCCTTCTTGTTGTATTGCGGGTAGTACTAGGCATTGGGTTTTCTGCATTTAGTTTCAGTTGAAATGCATCTGCCCAGGAATTCATAATATGTAGGCTTTGGTTGATTTCATAGGAGATTTCTCTAGATCATGTTTGAATGGGAATAAAGATCGTTACATCATCAGCGTATATATATGGGTTTAGATTCTGACTCGATAGTAGTTTAGCTAAGGGTGTCATCATCAGGTTGAATATGGTCGGTGAGAGGGGAGATCCCTGTGGAACTCCACATTCAGGTGTCCAAGTAGCTGATGTAGTCGAATTGAAGTCACTTGATATGAGCGGGTGGTAAGAACCCTTTAAACCAATTGAGAACGCGCCTCCGATTCCGAAGTATTCAAGGATGTGTAATAAAATTCCATGGTCAACCATGTCAAATTCGCTGACATGTCGAATTGTAACAGGTATGTTGCTGCCGTTTGCTATCAATTGTTTGAGTTGGTTATAAGCGTGACTAGTACGGTTCCGTACGATGAATAGAGCGAAATCCTGACTGGGAATCGTGTAGTATTGAGAACTTGTTTAGATACTCTGTAGTTGTTTGGTCACCATGCCTTCTGTTATTTTGGTGATTAAGGGAACGGATGCTACTGGTCTATAGTTCGTTAGTCATTGGCTTTTGTTTGCATCCTTGGGTATGGGGGTGAGTAAAATGTTGCCTTTTCTCCCCTGGGAAGAGTCCATTTTGTAACAAAGTTCACATGGTTAGTTAGGTCCATTATAAATTGTTGGGGGACTGACGTCATGAGGTTGTTTGGGCATATATCTAATTTGCAGTGAGATTTGGCGAATCTTTTAAGTGTTTGTGAGATAAGATCTTCTGGTAATATAGTGAATTCAGTCCAGATCCTGTCTGATGGGTAGACTCCAGGGTCTGGGTCTAGGCACTCTAGGAGTGTAGGTATTCGATTGGGCTGGCTGGTATTTTGAGTCGCAGTTGTATGATTTTCTCCTTGAAGTATTTCGCCAAGTCGTCGGCTCCTGGAGTGTCTTGTTGTTGTTGGTAACTGGGTAGTGTCTAATAATTTATTCACGAGTTGGAAGAGTTTGTGTGTGTCTTTGTAGTTGGGCCAAACTTCAGTTTTGTAGTATTGTCTTTTGGTTTGTCTATGGTGTATTTGTATTTCCTTCGGAGTAGTTTCCAAGTGTTAAGAGTGGGATCGTCTTCTTTTGTTCCACGCACGTTCTAGTTTTCTGACTTGTGTTTTGAGTTTTTTCAATTCTTCATTGAACCATGGTATTGAGTTTTTTCTGTGCGAGGTTCTGGTTTGGATTGGGGCAATGTTATCTAGTATTAATTTACATCTATTATCCCATTTAGAGAGGAATTGGATTGTGTCTGGCTTTATTGTCCATCCGTCAATGTAGATCTGTTTGCCAGAATTTAACCGGATCTATTTTTCCTCTTGTAGTGTAAGTTTTGTCGTATTTGGTTTGTTAGGTAGGTCTTTCATTCTCCATTGGAGGGTAATGTGTGCTTTGTAATGGTCTGACCACAGTGTAGGTGACCATTTAGTGTTAGTTAATATAAAATTTGCATCGTGGTCAAATTTGTGTGTTATGATGTCTAATGTGTGTCCTTTTTGTGTGTTGGGTGCGTAATTGGTCCATGTAGATCCATAGTTGTAGGAACTCTTTGCAGTCTTGAGTACTTGTTGTGGTGAGATCTTCCAGATGTACGTTAATATCTCCTATTATGATGAGGTTAGAGGAAGAGATACAGGTGTTCAAGATAAAGTCCATGAGCGTGTTTGGCTATCTCGCCAGTTGCCTGGTGGTCTATAGAGTATGACTGCGTTAAGGTGTTCCTTCAGATTTGGGTGCTTATTCTTATGGAAGCAATTTCAGTTGTTGGCAGTACGGATTCAGCTATGTTTGTGATGTTGAACTCAGATTGTATATTATGACTATTCCTCCTCCTCTTTTTCCGTTTCTTGTCCAGTGTGTAATTTTGTATCCTGGTGGGCATAATTCTAAAATCATAGGGTCTTGAAGGTTATGGATCTAGGTTTTCAGTGATAAATAGGAAATCAAGGTTCTCTGCAATGATCCAGTCTGTTATGGTCTCTGTTTTGGTTACTACTGATCTGGCGTTTATGTATCCCATTTGGATTGAACGGTAAGGTTCGATTCGGGGCGTTGATGTCTTAATTTTTATTAGTTGTCTATTTTCCTGATGTCTAGTTTGTTGTGTCCTTTCTTCCCTTTCTGTGGTCATTTCCGTATATATTTGTTTTTCCTTTTAGTTGATTGTTATTCTTTTGTTCTGGTGGTTATGCGTAAATTGCATATGGGGTGCATATGTTGTAGGCAGATTGGTGTCTGTGTTAGGAATAGTCCATGCGTGATATATTAGGGGGAGGAAGTAGATTATCATATCAGTTTGTTGGTGTTCATGTGGCAATTATTCTGAGGTCCGTAGTAAGTATTTAAATTTATGTAGCAGGTGATAGATCGCGTCTCTTTATGGTGTTATTAGATGTCTGGTAGGGTCGTTTATGGAACATTTAAAAGGTAGGCATTCAAGACGTTTAGAAGTAAGACAGATTGAGAGGTTTTGGCATGTGTTTAAAGGTAGCGAGGCAATTAATACATTTATGTTGGCATTAAACATTTAAGTGAAATAAATCATTTATAATGCAAGGCACTTAGAAACATTTGTAAGCAAGGCACTAAAAAGCAAAGCATTCGAAAAACCTTGAGATGCATTTAGAATAGCAGTGCAGTTAAGACATTTAGCATTTGAAAAACATTGAGATGCATTTAAGAGTAGCAGTGCAGTTGAGACATTTAGGTTGGCCAGATACTTAGGGTTTCTACTACAATATTTTAGCAGACATAGTAGCCCTTCAATTAGAGTGTCTTTGCATGCAATTTATCATAGGAGTTCCTTGCTACAGTGTTGCAACAGACAAACAAGCAAAGAGTTAACCTGTGCAGGCAGGGAGGTCTGGGCTGCGTTCCACCAACTGCTCTCTTGCAGCCTGGTCCCCTGGTGCTTCCAATGTGCTTGGATGGCCTGCGGCCCGGTAGTGTGGTGTGTGTTTTGGTGCCTCGTGGCGGGTTTCCGTTGGGCAGTCTTGTTTCGCTCCAATCGTCGATCCCCGGTCGCTCCTCTGTTCTCTCTTCTCCTCTGTTGCCTCGCCGGCTTGGGACTCCGGGTTTAGAGGTGCATTCCGGTCGGTTCGTTCATCGGTCGGGCTTTCCGCCACCCTCTCGAGTCTCCGTGTTTAGTGTGATTCCACTCCGGTAGACCGCGACAGCATCGGTCGTCCGCTACATGGCCTCACTGCTCTCCTTGCGTGCAACTCGCCAGGGGGACTATCCAAGCTCCAGTGGTTCCCTCTCCCTGATCTGTAATTTGTTTTCCCGGTCGGGCACTCGAGTTGAGTCCCCCTGGGCTACGTCTTGGAGGGAAACCACGAGGGAGATTTACAGGGTTGTGATCAGATCCAGTGGTGGTCACCTACCATGCGGCTCTGGGTCCTCTCGGCTCCACGCTTTGGTGTTGGTCGCCGTTCGGGTAAGACGGATCGGAAGACAGATCGGGAGGAGGACCTCGTCGCTACTTCCCTGGGCCACTGGGTCGCGCTCCAATCGGCCGACCCAGCGACAACGTGGTCCGGGCTGGTTCAGGCAGATCAGGCCGCTTAGGATCGCCAATGCTCGGATCGGTCCCGAATGTGGTCCGGCTTTGCTTTAGCCAAGCCGACGTTGCTTCAGCAGCCCGTCAGTTTCGTCCTGATTTGTCTCAGGTCCGTTCGGTCCGGTCTGGATGGCCCAGGTGTGTCTGTCCGGTCGTGCTCACGGGAGCTCGTCCGCAGAGCTCCTACCTGTCGGCCATTTCAAATGGATATGCAACTTAATGTCAAAAATCCACCTAAGTGCTATTCTGTAAATACTGCATATCTTGCATATCGCATATTTGACAGGTAGGAATACATATAGGTGGAGTCTGGGCAGAGGATGGGCAGGACTCCCACTTATGAGTATAACTATAGAGTACTAGATGTTATGTCTATCTCCAGCAGTTAGGTGAAGCATCTCTATACCTGGTGTAAGTGCTCATGCCTAACCTCACACATGCGTATATACCCAGTTATAAATGGGTATATACGCCATATAAATGGCAAGTGACCGACTCACCTGCAAATGTGCAGTAGAGACTTCCCTCTCTGTCCCGCCCTCGCATCAAGACGTGATGACTTCAGAGGGCGGAACAGAGAGGGAAACGGAGTCGGACTGTCGGATGCTGCCGCTGGAGCCTGGAAACGAACATCACACGCACCAACCTTCTCCTCCCCCCCATCCCCACCGCCGCTCCCGCCCCCCTCCGTATCGGGGCCCCCTGCACTGACCTGACAGCGCCTCTCACCTCCGTGTGGAAGCACTGCAGGCAGCAGCAGAGTGATCTGCTGCTGCCTGCAGCGCTTTCACACGGAGGTGAGAGGCGCTGTCAGGTCAGTGCAGGGGGCCCGGCACAGAGGGGGGAGGGAGCGGCGGCGAGGAGGGTAGCTGGAAATCTCGCCCGTTTTAATGGGCTTAACAGCTAATTATTCTATAAAGGAAAGATGAGCCTACTTTCCTTTATAGAATATGCTCCTATCAGGTGCCCTGCAGGCACTTATATGTAGGCGCACTCTTATAGAATTACCTCTTTAATGTACCTCCACAGAATGACAGTAGCCTCTTTTCTCCCTCCCTCAATTGAGCATCTATCATCAACATGCCAATGACCCCCACAGCTGTGCTAAGCCTTTTTTGCGTCACACATCTCTATGGCCTGGATTTCCAACAGCTATCTCTCTCATTCCCCTGTACCAGCCTTCACCCAGTCTCTGTCCCTCTCATTCCATCGTACCCTGCTCACCTTTCCATTCCCCATCTCTTCCCCACTGTCTAATCTCTTATAACCTACAAGTCAGTCACTCCTCAACTAACCAGCCACCTCTCAGCTGCCTCCTCACTTCTCAGGAACACCCCTCAGCCTCTTCTTCTCTTACTGTCTGGTATTGTTGCCGCAGCCAGTGAAGAAACAAGAGATCTTCTACCTCTCCACTCGTGGCTCTCAAGTCTAACTAGTATAGGCATTCTTTCACCATGTGACTTAAACATAAATGCAAAACACATATGCAAATGTAGAAGAGCTCTTATGTGTTTAGTGGTGGCCAATCAAGCTTTAAAATACAGGAGCACATGAAATCCCAGGCAACATGGTAATGTGCCCCCAGGATTCATTGAGCTTCCACATACATAATCATGCCCTATGCTTTCTATACATTAGTCATCCAATTTACAGTTAGCGTTACAGTTAAGGATATTGTAACAGATACATGTCCAATATATGGCATGCCAGTAACAGGACCTATATGAGTGTTTAGCTATATTTGTGCAGCTTTAAAACTATTCAACATGTCTATGAAAATATCAAACCTACACACACCCACTTCAATATCCCTCTCAGACACTAACTGCAAACAAGTGCCTTACTTTCCAGCCTTCAAGAAAAAATAATGTCTTCAGAGAGAACTCACAACAAAAGCATTTCCAGTCAAAGCTGTGTGCCGCTGCCTAAAAGAAGAGAAACAATCAATGTTCATAAAGCTACAATCAAATCCCAAATTGTGGATCAAAAAAAGGGTTTTTACATCCATAGTAAACCACCATTGTGATGCGAGTTCACATCAGCTGACCGTTCCCATTCTGCCTCAAATTCTTTACTTCAGTTTCACCTCCGAGTACTCTGTATGCTGTGCAGGTGGCCTACTCCTGGGGTTCAGTTTGGAGAAATCAATGTTGGCATAGTAGAGGAATTCATCACCATTCTCGTTCACCTGTCTTGGCGCATTCACGGAAGAGTTCATGGCAGTAGGTGATGTGGCTGCAGTCTTCTCCGCTGCTTCACTGGGGCTCTTGGAAAGAAGCCAGATGTAGATAATGTGAGTGAGAACAGCCATACCACAGAGACTGAAGACTGAATGAACTGCTCCATTTGCCCTGGGACATTTTTTGGGACAGAACTGAAAGAATTCTGGAATTGAGGCTATAATATTGGAACAGACGCAATATGAAGGCAGTGAATGGTGGAACCAGGAGGACAAATTATTGGGAAGGGCATGTCTTGGGGACAGTAAGTGTGGGACCCACCAGGAAGTAGTAATAGGGAAGAGCTCAAATTGTGGACAATGAGTGGGGGACCCATGAGAGCATTAGACCAGGGAAGGCTCAACTTGGGAGCAGTGAGCATGGGGCCAGTAACGCTGTAGTACTGGGGAAGGTTTAGTGTGGGGGCAATAAGTGTTGGACTTATAAAACTATAGCACTAGGAAGGGGGCGGTTTGGAGGTCAGTGAGGACATAGTATTGTGAAGGGCTCAGCACAGGAAGTAGTGATTATGGGACTATATTATGGAAGAGAGCCTTTTCTTGGGGATAGTGAGCGTGGGATAATGAATCTATACTTTGGAGGATGATCTTGACTTGGGAGAAGTGAATGCAAAACTTATGAATCTACAATACAGAGGAGAGTTCAATTTGGAGTCACTGAGCTGGAGATCTCGGAGACTGTAGTTAGAGGACAGTCTAACCTGAAATCCATGAGTTTGAACCTAGGAGACTGAATGTGGGAGGAGGTCAACTTGGAATCACTGAGCATGGGACACATAAGACTGTAGTAAAGAGAATGGCTCAGCTTGGTGACAGCTTTTCTCACACTGTTCCACCATTTCCACCTATCTTATGTAGACCTCCCCTTGTACTTTTGCATTAACACTTCAGAACAAAACCTTTAGATCCATACTGTTGCATAGCAAAATGAATAAAAGGATCCTGAAACATTTGGTAGGATTATCAAATGGAGTCCTGTCATTAGGGATTAGCTGATCCAATTTTAGATTTACCCCATTGTGGGCAGGGAACTATAGTTTTTGATGTTCTTAAGGAACATAAGAAGAACATAAGCATTGCCATACTAGGCCAGATCGAAGGTCAATCAAGCCCAGTATCCTGTTTCCAACAGTGGCCATTCCAGGTCACAAATACCTGGCAAGATCCCAAAAGAGTAAGAAGGATGTTATGTTACATATCCCAGGAATAAGCAGTGGACTTTCCCAAATCCTTTTTAATAATAGCTTATGGACTTTTCTTGTAGGAAATTGTCAACACCATTTTTAAACCTTGCTAAACTAACTGCTTTAACTACATTCTCTGGCAACAAGTTCCAAAGTTTAATCACACATTGAAAGAAAAATTATTTTCTCTGATTTGCTCTAAGTTTACTACTTAGTAGCTTCATTGCATGCCCTCTAGACTTTGTATTTTTGAAAAGAGTAAACAAGCGATTCACATCTACCTGTTCCACTCCACTCAATATTTTATAGATCTTTATCATACTTCCTCTCACGCATCTCTTCTCCAAGCTGAAGTACCCTATCCTCTTTAGCCTTTCCTCATAGGAAAGTCATCCTATCCCCTTTTTCATTTTTGTTGCTCTTTTCTGTACCTTTTCTAATTCCGCTATATCTTTTTTGAGATGTGGTGACAAAAACTGCACACAATATTCAAGATGCAGTTGCACCATAGAGTGATGCAAAGGTATTATAATGTTCTTATTTTTGTTCTCATTCATTTCTTAATAATACTTAACATTCTATTTGCTTGCTTAGCTGCTACTACACACCGAGTAGAGCATTTCAATGTATTATTGATGACGATACCTAAATACTTTTCCTAATATGGAACCTTGCATCACATATCTATAGTTTGGGTTCTTCTTTCCTATATGCATCTCTTTGCACTTTCTCACATTAAATGTAATCTGCCATTTGGATGCCCAGCCTCCCCAGTCTTGTAAGGTCCTCTAGCAATTTTTCACAATTCTTACATGATTTAGCAACTTTGTGTCATCAAAAAATTTAATCACCTCACTCGTTATTCCCATTTCTATTCTGGTCTATGATTTATAATCCACTTGATTTCTAAAAGATTCAAGGCAGATTACAATCAAGACATCTTCTATAAATAGAAGAGATATAACAACGATCAAACATAATTAAATTAAAAAATCAATTTATAATCCAGTCGGAGAAAAGAAGGGAGTAAAAGAATGCTCTAGCATTGATTTCACGCAAACATTCATCATTGTAAGATATCCTAGTTTTCTAGTTGATTTAAAATGAGAGTTCACACAAATACTTGAGGAATTCAAAGTTCAAATGATGCCAAGTGATCATAAGCTGTTCAAAGATCTAAAGTAAATGTAGCAATTTAAATTTAATACACTGTTCTACAAGCAGCCAATAAAGATTTCTCAGCAATGGAAAGCCCTATCATATCTACCCATCCCAAAAATCAATCTGGCAGAGCTTGCAGCAAAGCTTAACAGAAATACCTCTGTAGAGAGCATTGCAATATCTAATTGAGGTAGTAGAATAGCTTGTGCTATAGTTCTGAAACTGGCTAAACTTAACAAAGATCTTATAGCTTACGGTTGATGGAACTTAAAAAATATCCTCTTAACCAAATCATTAACATGTGTTTCTAACGTAAGTTTTGCATCCAAGATGATGTCCGGGACTTTAGATGCTCTCTCAATATATAAAGTCTCATCCGAGATCAAAGTTAATTCATTAACATTCAATTGATGATATTCACCAATCCATACTAGTTTAGTTTTTTTGCTTGTTTAATTTTTAAAAAATTGTTAAAAATCCAATTATCTACCAGCTGAATACTATGGTGCTCATTTCAAAGCACATAGATTTACAAAGTTCCACAGTAACATATGTAACTTTGTAAATCTATGTGCTTTGAAATTGAGCCTCTTAGTTTCAAAATTTGGATAGTTTCTTCATAATCATCAAACAAAGGATTCAAAATAAAAATGTCATCAGCATGTAGGATGGTATATCAAATTTTAATAAATATAAAACAAACATATGAAAGAACAAAACTATCCAACTATCTATCTATCTATCTATCTATCCCATCAGTACTCTGGGATGTATACCATCTGGTCCAGGCAATTTGCTACTGTTTAGCTTGTCAAATTGCCCCATTACATCTTCCAGATATACAAAGATTTGTTTCATTTCTTCCAAATCATCACTGCTAAATACCATTTCTGACACGGGTATCTCACCCACATCTTTCTCAGTAAAGACTGAAGCAAAGCATTCATTTAGTCTCTCCGCTATGACCTTGTCTTCCCAGAGTACCCTTTTACCCCTTGGTCATCCAGTGGTCTGATTCTTTTACCGGCTCCTTGCTTCTAATATACTGCAGGTTTTTTGTTTTGTTTTTTAAATACCAGCATCTTTTTCACTTTCTGATGGTTATTGCATGGTGCTGCTGTTTGAATTTCAGGGCTGAAACCTGACAAAGTTCGGGTGTCAGTATTTCATGCTCAGGACATATCTTCTCATGCTCAGGACATATCTTCTCATGCAGTGCACATAAATCTGTTACACCAACAGAGGTGATCGAGCCTCCTCCAGTTGTCTTTCACAACTTGTGCAGATAAGTTTAGGTCAGATGCTAGCCATTGCTGTAGTAAACTTGCAAGCAATTCTTATTGTACTTACTACTATCATCCTGTCACAATTGTCAGGAATGGTGAGCCCTTGAACCAAAGCTGGAGCTTTGGTAGACAAATCACCTGGGCTGGCACAGGCAGGAATCAGAACAGACTGGACTAAGATAAACTAACAGACTCAACAAGGCAGGATAGAGGTAACTAAACACAATAGACAAAACAAGGACCGGATCCAGACGAGACAAGGAAAAGAAGGCAAAGGGGTCAGAACTGGAACCCAGACAGGACAAGGCAAGACTCAGAACTGGATTAAAACTGGGACTGGGACCCAGAAATGCAAGACAAGGGAACACACGGAAGTAGATTAAAACTGGATCCAGAAAAGGGCAAGACAAGGAAAAGGCAAGAACTGGATCCGGACAGGACTAGACTGAAAGAGACAAAAATCACAACTAGACAGGCAAGATAGGACAGGAGCTAGGCAACAGAAGATCTAGTGTCCCTAAATTATCCCAGACGCAGGTGTCTGACAAAGGAGATTCCATCACTTCCTGAGTAATTTGTTTTAGTGTCTGATTCCTCTCAAAAGGTAAAAATTTCTTCCCAATTCCCTGGTTGCAGTTATACAATCAGGCTGATATTAGAAGTGCTTACATTTTTTTTTTTAATGAATGTAGGCATCTTAGCTTTAAATTCAGGTGCCTTAAATGGAGGGGTCCAAAATTAGGATTGCTATGGGCTCACTTCATTTTCTAACCCTGGTGCCTCAGTTTAGGAGCCTTATGATTTAAGGTGCTCAGAGCCAACACATTTATAAATTCAAAAATCTAGGTATCTTATGCTTAAATATTAGATGTCTCCACCTTTTGCAAGTTGACCTAATTATTACTCCTTGTGCTATCTGCAGTAGAAATGGAGGGTGACTGATCCCTGCCCTCTATAACTCCTTACTTTATCATTTGAACATTGCTGCTGAATCTCAGGAGACTGCATGAGAATATTGTGTTCCTTGCCAAGGTGCAGCTGCTGTCTCTTCCTAATCCCAGGGCAAGATCAAGGTTACAATGTTGCACCACACAGGACAGGATTACCACCTTTCAATGTCATAAGAAATAAAGTAATCCAGCACTGGATTTACAGTATGGCACGTATGGATTTGCAGTTTTGATTTTCTTAGAAAACTAAATGGGACAATCAGAACTACATAAGAACAAAAGAATAGCCATACTGGATCAGACCAATGGTCCATCTAGCCCAGTATCCTGCTTCCTGCAGTGGCCAATCCAAGTCACAAGTACCTGTCAGAACCCCAAAGGTAACGAGATTCCAAGCAGAATCTCAAAGAGTAGCAAGATTCCATGCTACCAATTCCAGGGATAAGCAGTGGCTTTCTTTGTGCCCATTTTAATAACAGATTATGGACTTTTCCTTTGGGATCTTGTCCAAACCTCTTTTCAACCCAGATACACTAACTGCTGTTACCAAATCCTCTGGCAACGAGTTCCAGACCTTAAACTATGCACTGAGTGAAACATATTTTTTCTATTTATTTTAAAAGTATTACCATATTAACTTCATGGATATTAACTTCATGGACTGTCCTCTAGTCTTTGTACTTTTTGAAAGAGTAAAGCGAATGCTACATACCTGTAGAAGGTATTTTCCGAGGACAGCAGGCTGATTGTTCTCACTGATGGGTGACGTCCACGGCACCCCCTCCAATAGGAATCTTCACTAGCAAAGACGTTTGCTAGCCCTCGCGCGCCAATGCGGACCGCGCATGCGCGGCCGTCTTCCCGCTCGAACCGGCTCATGTTCGTCAGTCCCGTATGTAGCAAGACAAAGACAAGGGAAGACACAACTCCAAAGGGGAGGCGGGCGGGTTTGTGAGAACAATCAGCCTGCTGTCCTCGGAGAATACCTTCTACAGGTATGTAGCATTCGCTTTCTCCGAGGACAAGCAGGCTGCTTGTTCTCACTGATGGCGTATCCCTAGCCCCCAGGCTCACTCAAAACAACAAACATGGTCAATTGGGCCTCGCAACGGCGAGGACATAACTGAGATTGACCTAACATCTTATTCAACTAACTGAGAGTGTAGCCTGGAACAGAATAAAAAATGGGCCTAGGGGGGTGGAGTTGGATTCAAACCCCAAACAGATTCTGAAGCACCGACTGCCCGAACCGACTGTCGCGTCAGGTATCCTGCTGCAGGCAGTAATGAGATGTGAATGTGTGGACAGATGACCACGTCGCAGCTTTGCAGATCTCTTCAATAGTGGCTGACTTCAAGTGGGCCACTGACGCTGCCATGGCTCTAACATTGTGAGCTGTGACATGACCCTCAAGAGCCAGCCCAGCCTGGGCGTAAGTGAAGGAAATGCAATCTGCTAGCCAATTGGAAATGGTGCGTTTCCCCACAGCCACTCCCCTCCTGTTGGGATCAAAAGAAACAAACAATTGGGCGGACTGTCTGTGGGGGCTTATCTGCTCCAGATAGAAGGCCAATGTTCTTTTGCAGTCCAATGTGTGGAGTTGACGCTCAGCAGGGCGGGTATAAGGACGGGGAAAGAATGTTGGCAAGACAATTGACTGATTCAGATGGAACTCCGACACCACCTTCGGCAAGAACTTAGGGTGAGTGCGGAGGACTACTCTATTATGATGAAATTTGGTATAAGGAGCATGAGCTACTAGGGCTTGAAGCTCACTGACTCTACGAGCTGAAGTTACTGCCACCAAGAAAATGACCTTCCAGGTCAAGTACTTCAGATGGCATGAATTCAGTGGCTCAAAAGGAGGTTTCATCAGCTGTGTGAGAATGACATTGAGATCCCATGACACTGTAGGAGGTTTGATGGGGGGCTTTGACAGAAGCAAACCTCTCATAAAGCGAACAACTAAAGGCTGTCCCGAGATCGGCTTACCTTCCACACGGTAATGGTATGCACTGATTGCGCTAAGGTGAACCCTTACAGAGTTGGTCTTGAGACCAGACTCAGACAAGTGCAGAAGGTAGTCAAGCAGGGTCTATGTAGGACAAGAGCGAGGATCTAAGGCCTTGCTGTCACACCAGATGGCAAACCTCCTCCATAAAAAGAAGTAACTCCTCTTAGTGGAATCTTTCCTGGAAGCAAGCAAGACACGGGAGACACCCTCCGACAGACCCAAAGAGGCAAAGTCTACGATCTCAACATCCAGGCCGTGAGAGCCAGAGACTGGAGGTTGGGATGCAGAAGCGCCCCTTCGTTCTGGGTGATGAGGATCGGAAAACACTCCAATCTCCACGGTTCTTCGGAGGACAACTCCAGAAGAAGAGAGAACCAGATCTGACGCGGCCAAAAAGGAGCAATCAGAATCATGGTGCCTCGGTCTTGCTTGAGTTTCAACAAAGTCTTCCCCACCAGAGGTATGGGAGGATAAGCATACAGCAGGCCTTCCCCCCAATCCAAGAGGAAGGCATCTGATGCCAGTCGGCCGTGGGCCTGAAGTCTGGAACAGAACTGAGGGACCTTGTGGTTGGCTCGAGATGCGAAGAGATCTACCAAGGGGGTGCCCCACACTTGGAAGATCCGGCGCACTACTCTGGAGTTGAGCGACCACTCGTGAGGTTGCATAATCCTGCTCAACCTGTCGGCCAGACTGTTGTTTACGCCTGCCAGATATGTGGCTTGGAGAAACATGCCGTAACGGTGAGCCCACAGCCACATGCTGACGGCCTCCTGACACAGGGGGCGAGATCCGGTGCCCCCCTGCTTGTTGATGTAATACATGGCAACCTGGTTGTCTGTCTGAATTTGGATAATTTGGTGGGACAGCCGATCTCTGAAAGCCTTCAGAGCGTTCCAGACCGCTCGTAACTCCAGGAGATTGATCTGAAGACCTTGTTCCTGGAGGGACCAGCTTCCCTGGGTGTGAAGCCCATCGACATGAGCTCCCCACCCCAGGAGAGACGCATCCGTAGTCAGCACTTTTTGTGGCTGAGGAATTTGGAAAGGGCGTCCCAGAGTCAAATTGGACCAAATCGTCCACCAGTGCAGGGATTCGAGAAAACTCGTGGACAGGTGGATCACGTCCTCTAGATCCCCAGCAGCCTGAAACCACTGGGAAGCTAGGGTCAATTTAGCAGATCGCAAGCGAAGATGAGCCATGGGAGTCACATGGACTGTGGAGGCCATGTGGCCAAGCAATCTCAACATCTGCCGAGCTGTGATCTGCTGGGACGTTCACACCCGGGAGATGAGGGACAACAGATTGTTGGCCCTTGTCTCCGGGAGGTAGGCACAAGCCGTCCGAATATCCAGCAGAGCTCCTATGAATTCGAGTCTCTGTACTGGGAGAAGATGGGACTTTGGATAATTTATCACAAACCACAGTAGCTCCAGGAGTCGAATAGTCAACTGCATGGACTGTAGAGCTCCTGCCTCGGATGTGTTCTTCACCAGCCAATCGTCGAGATAAGGAAACACGTGCACTCCCAGTCTGCGAAGCGCCGCTGCTACCACAGCCAGGCACTTCGTGATCACCCTGGGCGCAGAGGCGAGCCCAAAGGGTAGCACACAGTACTGGAAGTGACGCGTTCCCAGACGGAATCGGAGATACTGTCTGTGAGCTGGCAGTATCGGGATATGCATGTAAGCATCCTTTAAGTCCAGAGAGCATAGCCAATCTTCTTCCTGAATCATAGGAAGAAGGGTGCCCATGGAAAGCATCCTGAACTTCTCTCTGACCAGATATTTGTTCAGGGCCCTTAAGTCTAGGATGGGACGCATCCCCCCTGTTTTCTTTCCCACAAGGAAGTACCTGGAATAGAATCCTAGCCCTTCTTGCCCGGGTGGCACGGGCTCGACCGCATTGGCGCTGAGAAGGGCGGAGAGTTCCTCTGCAAGTACCTGCTTGTGCTGGAAGCTGAAAGACTGAGCTCCCGGTGGGCAATTTGGAGTCATGGAGGCCAAATTGAGGGCGTATCCTTGCCGGACTATTTGGAGAACCCACCGGTCGGAGGTTATAAGAGGCCACCTTTGGTGAAAAGCTATCAACCTCCCCCCGACCGACAAGCCGTCCGGCATGGACACTTTGATCTCGGCTATGCACTGCTGGAGCCAGTCAAAAGCTCGCCCCCTGCTTTTGCTGGGGAGCTGTGGGGCCTTGCTGAGGCGCACGCTGCTGATGAGAGCGAGCGCGCTGGGGCTTAGCCTGGGCCGCAGGCTGTCGAGAGGGAGGATTGTACCTACGCTTACCAGAAGAGTAGGGAACAGCCCTCCTTCCCCCATAAAAACGTCTACCTGAAGAGGTAGATGCTGAAGGCTGCCGGGGGGAGAATTTGTCGAAAGCGTTATCCCGCTGGTGGAGCTGTTCTACCACCTGTTCGACTTTCTCTCCAAAAATGTTATCCGCACGGCAAGGGGAGTCCGCAATCCGCTGCTGGATCCTATTCTCCAGGTTGGAGGCATGCAGCCATGAGAGTCTGCGCATCACCACACCTTGAGCAGCAGCCCTGGACGCAACATCAAAGGTATCAAATACCCCTCTGGCCAGGAATTTCCTACAAGCCTTCAGCTGCCTGACCACCTCCTGAAATGGCTTGGCTTGCTCAGAAGGGAGCTGGTTCACCAAGTCCGCCAGCTTTCGCACATTATTCCGCATATGGATGCTCGTGTAGAGCTGGTAAGATTGAATCTTGGCCACGAGCATGGAAGAATGGTAGGCCTTCCTCCCAAAGGAGTCTAAGGTTCTAGAGTCTTTGCCCGGGGGCGCCGAAGCATGCTCCCTAGAACTCTTAGCCTTCTTCAGGGCCAGATCCACCACACCAGAGTCGTGAGGCAACTGAGTGCGCATCAGCTCTGGGTCCCCATGGATCCGATATTGGGATTCTATCTTTTTGGGAATGTGGGGATTAGTTAGAGGCTTGGTCCAGTTCGCCAGCAATGTCTTTTTCAGGACATGATGCATGGGTACTGTGGACGCTTCCTTAGGTGGAGAAGGATAGTCCAAGAGCTCAAACATTTCAGCCCTTGGCTCATCCTCCACAACCACCGGGAAAGGGATGGCCGTAGACATCTCCCGGACAAAGGCCGAGAAAGACAGACTCTCGGGAGGAGAAAGCTGCCTTTCAGGGGAGGGAGTGGGGTCAGAAGGAAGGCCATCAGACTCCTCGTCAGAGAAATATCTGATGTCCTCCTCTGCCTCCCACGAGGCCTCATCATCGGTATCAGACACAAGTTCACGGACCTGTGTCTGAAGCCGTGTCTGTCTCGACTCTGTGGAACCATGGCCACGGTGGGAGCATCGAGAGGTGGACTCCCTGGCCGGCAGCGGCGAAGCTCCCTCCCCCGACGTCGTCGGGGAGTCCACCTGGGAGGCAGCAGAAACCGGTACCGCAAGCGGCACTGGTACCGGGGACCTCACCCCGGGCAAAGGGCCAGCTGTCGCCTCACTCGACGGCACCGGTGGCGCAAGCACCCCCGGTACTGGAGGAGAAGGGCACAACAGGTCTTCCAGAATGCCAGGAAGAACGGCCCGGAGACTCTCGTGCAGAGCGGCTGTAGAGAAAGACTGGGAAGCCGGTGCAGGCGTCGAGGTTAGAATCTGTTCCGGGCATGGAGGCGGTACCGGGCTGTCCGAAGTAGAGCGCACCGACACCTCCTGGATAGAGGATGAGCGGTCCTCCCGGTGCCGATGCCTGCTGGGTGCTGACTCCCTCGGCGACCCAGAGCTCCCGGTACCCAGTCGGGGAGGTGACCGGTGACGATGCTTCTTCGACTTCTTCGAGCGAAGCATGTCACCAGAACTCCCCGGTACCGATGAGGAGGACGTTGAATCCAGACGTCGCTTCCTCGGGGCCGGGGCCGAAGATGGTCGATCCCGGGGGGGGGGGGGGGGCTGTACCGCAGGAGCCCTCAGGGCAGGAGGAGACCTACCCGAAGGCTCACCGCCACCAGCAGGGGAATGGACAGCCCTCACCTGCACTCCAGACGAAGCACCACCGTCCGACGACATCAGCACCAGAGGGGGTCCCGGTACCACCGACGCCGACGCACTCTTCCGAAGCCTCGGTACCGACGATGCAGGAGGAGGACGCATCGATGCAGTCGATGCCGATGCTGTCTCTGAAGACTTCGGTGCTGCCGACGCCGATGCACCCGATGAATCTCTCGATGCCGATGCCGTCGAAGCGCCGGAGAACAGAGCGTTCCACTGGGCCAATCTCGCTACCCGAGTCCTCTTTTGCAAAAGAGCACAAATACTACAGGCCTGCGGGCGGTGCCCAGCCCCCAGACACTGAAGACATGAGGCGTGCCTATCAGTGAGCGAGATTACCCGGGCGCACTGGGTGCACTTCTTGAAGCCGCTGGAAGGCTTCGATGTCATGGGCGGAAAAATTGCGCCGGCGAAATCAAAATTCACGATGATGACACGAGGCACCGAGACAAAAAGGGGGAAAAAAAACGTACGGGCGGCCAACAAGGCCGCTGCCGAAAGCGAAAGGAAACTTACGCTGGGAAAAAGCTAGAAATACGGGAAAAAGGTTCTCTTTCTTTTTTTTTTTTTTTTTTCGAAAACATGAAAGACGCGCAAGGTCCTCTGAGGGGCACGAAACGGCGGCAAAAACACGACCGTCCTGAGCGCGGACAAAAGGAGACTGACTAACACAAGCCGGTTCGGGCGGGAAGACGGCCGCGCATGCGTGGTGCGCATCGGCGCGCGAGGGCTAGCAAACGTCTTTGCTAGTGAAGATTCCGATTGGAGGGGGTGCCGTGGACGTCACCCATCAGTGAGAACAAGCAGCCTGCTTGTCCTCGGAGAAACAATCAATTCACATGTATTCGTTTTCTACTCAGATTTTTGTAATCCTCAGTCATATCCCCACTCAGCTATCTCTTCTCCATGCATGCAATATGGTAAAACCTTATCACATGTAGTCACACAGCAACCCTAGTGCAGAGACCCGTGTGCACTAGGGATGTGCATTTTGTTTGAAGGACATGGGAATATTCCCATGTTATTTCATGTCATTTCTAACCAAATAAGAGAAACAAAATAGGTTTTCTTCTGTCAATAGTGTGCACTGTTGACCACATTACCCCTGAAACAAAAACTATATTTATTTATTTATTTATTTATTTATTTTTGGTCATTTATAAAATTTATGACCTGCAAAGGAGGAAATGGCCCAGCTCCCCAAAAAAGAAATTTTAGTACTTTGTGCTAGAAATAAATAAATAAATAAAGGGAAGAGCGGGAAGGGATTGAAACAGAACAGAATCCAATCAGTTTAGGGGCTGAAAACCTCCCTATATCTTATAAAAGTCTCTATAATAACCATTATCCTTGTTGAGAAAATGACAAAAATTCACTAAGTGGAAGGATACATCTATTAAAAGATGGTGTTGGGCTGAAGCCACTTCATTGCTCTTCGTAAATAAACTTTCCTACTGAGTAACCTCACCTTAACTCAGAAGTTATCATGTATAACTCTGCTCCTTCAGTATGGGCCATGCTCTTTCCTGTGAATTTTAAGACTATGTTTTGAACCTTCTGCTTGTCTCATTTCAGCCTTTCCACCCCGTAGGAGCTGCTGACACTGTCCTACCTCTGTCAATAGTAGGCATGCAAGAGTTGATTTCAGGGTTCAGGGCCACCGAGGGGGGGGGGCAGGGGGGACATAATTCCCCAGGCCTCCGAGGGGGGCCCGGCGCCGCAGTCCCACCCGCCCGTGGCTCCATCATCGACCATCTGCCACCGGGCCGGGCCCCCTACATTGAAATCACAGCACCTCACCGCCGTGTGAAAGCGCAGCAGGCAGCGTTAGATCGCCTCCCTTCGGGCCTCCTTCCCTCCCTGTGTCCCGCCCTTGTCTGATGTAACTTCCGCGAGGGCGGGACACAGGGAGGGAAGGAGGCCCGAAGGGAGGCGATCTAACACTGCCTGCTACGCTTTGACAGGGAGGTGAGGCGCTGTGAATTCAATGCAGGGGGTCTGGCCCAGTGGTGGAAGGAGGGGGTGGCGGCGGCGTGACGGCCTTGAGGGGTAGCGGCAGCAGCAACAACCTCGGGGGGGGGGGCAGTGGTGGGGACCTGGGGGCGGCCTTGCCCCAGGCCCAGCCTCTCAGCGGCACTGTCAGGGTTATACGGCTGGCTATCTCTTATGCAATTCAGTGTGTTAGTCAGCACTTAACCACCAAAGTGACACCACATAAAGGTAAGACTGTGTTTTATGTGTTCCAATTTGGCAACTTAACTTAGGCGAACTGCATTATGTGCTGACTCCACCTCTGGACTGCGCAAATAGCCAGCTTTGAATTTAGCGATGAGTGGTGATATTCGGCAGCATTTTCTGCTTACGAGCCACTGAATATCAGAGGATAGCACCTCACAAGCCAGCTTAGGAACTGAAGCTGCAGAAAACCTCCTCCACCCACTGACGACTTAGTTCCTCATCTGGAGTTTTATTTTTTCACATTTTAAAGGATCAGCGAATGTGGGTTCTTCAAAGTTCTAGTACTTTGGGGGGGGGGGGGTACTCAGTATGGGGGCATTGAGTGTGGGACACATAAGGTCATAGAACTGGTGGGAGGGTCATCATGGGGGCAGTGAGTGTGGGGCACATGAGGTCATAGAACTGAGGAGGGGGTTCAGTATGGGGGCAATCAGTGTGGCAGAAATACAGAAGAACAGAAACCTCACAGAGATAAAATCTCTAAGAAGGCAGCGAAGGTGGCTCAATAAAACGATGATGCTGTATTGGTCTAGAAGATTTACTGATCAACAACATCATCAACTCGACATGGCTGTGTTTTGACCCAATGGCCTGCCTCAGGAATCTATACATGAAACCATTAAAATAGTAAACTACAAAGGTAGAATTAAAGTAGTATATAAAAATTTAAAACAATGAACAAAACCATTAAATGACCATGACCAAATAAAATACATGATAATATGGAAAATACATGTAAATTATATTTTTAAAAAAGGTACATGCAGTAACACAGTAAAAACACGATAGTTAACAAGCGATCCACAATAAAATTAAAACACTGTTGTCAACTTTGCAAGCACGGGGGCAGTGAGTATGGGACACATGAGCTCATAGAACTGGGGGGGGGGGGTCAGTATGGGAGCAGTGAATGTGGGACACATACAGTCATACAACTGCGAGGAGGGGGGTTCATTATGGGGACAGTGAGTTTGAGATCCATTGGGCTGTAATACTTGAGAGAAATAGACTTAGGGGCAATGGATGTGGGACCTAGGAGGTTCTAGTACTGGGAAACACTTCAGCTTTGCATCAGTGGATGTGTCATGCATGAGGAGTGAGGATCTCTCTAGGTTGTTATTAAATTAAACATACTTGTATTCTGTTATCTTCTACCACAGCATATATTAGATTGTCTTCATTCATTATTCTCTCCTCTCCAACTGCAGATTTATTTCCTTTTCTCATCCTGCAGGAATGACCATAGAAGACAATTAATGGTCTGGATCTGGGTTTCTCAACTCCATCAGAATGCAACTTATCACAGACTTGAAAGATCATAAAAATCGTTTCCTGCATACAAGTTTGAGAGACCCTTATGAAATCAAGTTCTTTTCTTGTCAGCTAGTTTTTAGTTCTTAATAAACAGTGATCATCAGACAAGATTACACATTGGACTGTGTTGAATGGTGATGAATGTTGGCTAGAGCTTGTTTGAGAATCTAAGCTGCTGCAGCTTCCTGCTTTCTAAGGTAAGACACCATAGTATCTTTTATTAACCACTTGCTTGTCTCACTATGCTTGGATCTTTTCCGTTTTCATGATCTAGATGGCTACATAGCACTATAGAGCCATGGGAGTGATTGTAGAGCTCTCAAAGCTCATGTCTTAGGATACAACATCTGGAAGGTGGTGTAGGATATAAATGAAGGCAGATAAAGATTCATGTGGTTCATCCAGTCTAATCAACAAGGTGGCCAGAGCCGTACCCGCCACTGTACAGAATACATTCCTCTATGGGGCTCATTTTCAAAGCACTTAGACTTACAAAGTTCCATAGGTTACTATGAAACTTTGTAAGTCTAATTGCTTTGAAAATATGACTCCACATGTGTGAAGGTCATTTAAGGTTTTTTTAAATTCCATCCTCTTTCAGTATTGGGATCCTCTGTGTTTATACCAAGCATTTTTGAATTAATTCACTGTTTTTGTCCCCCCACCCCACCCCCGCCACCAGGATATTCCAGGCATGCATTATTCTCTGTGTGAAACAGTTTTGTGATGTTTACTCCTAAGTCTACGATCCTGCAACCTTAAGTCATGTTCTCTAGTTCTAACATGTCCTTGTCTCTGGAAGAGATTTGCTTTTCATTAATAGCTTTCAATTATTTAAACTTATCTATTATATCATCCCTTGTCCCTCATTTCCTCTAGGGTGTATATATTCAGGTATAGAAGAGACCATACTGCTTTGGGAAGCTGGATATGATACAATACAATACAGCTCTGCTGAGATGAAATCTCAGAACTATCATCCCTGAACCCTCCCACCACCTTCCAGCCTTACTCTAGAGCTCCCTCACAGAACTTCTGTGTTCTAAGGGACCAATTTGGTATGAACGTTTCTGTCCTATATTACTTTGGAGTTTCTTTACTTTTATGTTTTTTCTTTTTACCATTATGATATATTTTATTTTATTGTGAACTGCCCTGACCTGTGTGTTCAGATAAGGCGGTATTCAAATTTTATTAAACATAATTTAATAAGAGGCTTGAGCATGTAGAAGTGTTTCCTGTACTTTAATAGGTTCTTATGGAAAAAAAGACCATATGATCTATCCAGTCTGCCCATCCATGCTTGGGGTATAAATGCATAAAAAGTAGGCATATATGCACATAGCACCTATCCATAAATGATATACCATACATACTCGAATATAAACCCATTTGAATATAAACCGAGGTAACCTTTTATCCTCCCAAAAAGGTTATTAACTTCACAATAATCCCTCATAACCTCTTTACTTTCCTGACCACCATGTTACGGCCATTTATATTCATTAATGTAAACTTACACAGAACCCATATTAAATCTGCCAATGCTCCCTCCACCCCCTGCCCCAAAACATCCTCTCACACCACCATGGTTCCACCCTCCACCCCTTCCCAACCTCCCTCAATACCAATACCCCCATTGCCCTCTCAGCTCTCCCTCATTATTCAAGCCATCTCCCTATCTCCCTCTCTTCTCCTTCTTGCATAACCCGCTTCCCCTTCTGCCCCAACATCCGTACCCCCAATGATCTTTCCCATCACCCTACTCTTCACTCTTCCTACTCTCATAATAGATCTGTCCCCCCCCCCCCCAACAGACTGAATTCCTTGGAGGCATGAAGGCCTTAGCCTTCCCTGGATCCTGGTACTCCCTCCTCCTCTTGCTCTCACCTTTCATTGACTCCAAACTCTCACCATCGCATAGAACCACAGTGAGAAAATAAATATCACACCCAGTGGTAAAGTGAAAATGCTTCTAAACAACCTGCTGGTCAGTATCCTAAGCTGCAAGAAAACAAGTAGTAGTCTTCTCTCTCCTCTTAATGGCTGTCAGTGCTGCTCATCTCAGTGACTATCTCAGCACCTCCATGCCTCAGTAAGCAGTTGGCCTGCTCTTACCTTGCCCCAGCCAAAATTATTGGGGGAAAAGGGAGATGAAAGGTAAAAGGGAAGAACTCCTCTAAGTATTCCCTTACATTTCTCCATTCTTCAAAAATTGTGTTTGTAAAGAACTGAAATGGAAGCCTAGCTCTACTAGAAACCAGTTCCCAACTGGTCCAGGGGCATATCTGTCGTTCCTCCCCTCGATTACCAGTACGTCTGTCATCCTCCCCCCCAAGACTGGCACTTCTGTCGTCCGTTCCCCCCCTTGAAAACTGTCATTTCTGTCCTCGGCCTCCCCACCCAATAACCAGCATTTCTGTCCTCCTCTTCCCATGCCCTGACTGGCATTACTTTTATCGGTACTGTTCTTTTGCTGGCTGAAGCTGCCGCCAATGTTGTGTGCTGTGGACCAGTGCGGGTCCTTGAGCATCTGCACATGCTCAAGGCCTGCCATTTCCTCTCCTCTCTGAGATTCTCAGAGACAGCAAGAGCCAGCAGGCCATGAGCATGCGCAGATACTCATGGCCCCGCACCGTACCAGCACACAGAATTGGCGGCAGGTGGAATTGTGTACATATGTGTACCGGAACACATATGTACACAATTCCACCTGTGCTTATTCTTACTGGGCTGGAATGCAAAGAACAATCCACCGCACAGCAGAAACCAAAAACAGAGGAAAAGACAAGCACACAGTGACTAGGAAATCAAGCTGCTGCTATTAGTACTTTATTGGTTGAACAAACAAGACTCAACATGACTCATGTTTCAACACCTAGGCCTTCATCAGGAGTCTTATTGCAACCTATTCATTCATCTGAAAAATATCACTTCCAGGCAGTACTTATTTAACATAATTTGTGCTATGGTGATTACTGATGGAAAATCTGATGAAATGTCACATCGATATCAATCACTAATGCAGCTGCAACAACACTAGATATAACCAATGAAGTACTGACAGCAACACCTTGATTTCCTAGTCATTGTGTGCTCATCTCTTCTACTGTTTTTTGCTTCTCCTATTCTTACCGGCACACATATGCACACAATTCTACCTGTGCCTATTCTTACCGGCACATATATGTACACAAACCACCTATGCCTATTCTTACTGGCACACACAAGCATACATGTAAAATCAGACCTAGCCTTGTATTTTCATGGCTTCCTTTCTCAAGCTCTGTTTAACCAAAATTTGGTAACATTTTTCACCAGGTGGTCTTTTGTTTGATAAATGTGCTAGCAGGGAGACAATTTATTTCCAAGAGCTCCCAAATAGTGTTAAGTCCTTTCTAAAGAGTGTAAGGGATGTCTTCGAAACTTAGAAAATGAAGGCAGAAGAAGATCATATGACCTATTCACGTTGGCCATCTACACCAACTGCTAAGCTCTACAATCGCTTCTTTTCCCTCAGAGATCTTCTGATTGTCCTCTTGCTTTTAGGAATTCAGACACAGTTCTTCTCACCACCACTTTTATTGAGAGTATGTTCCATACATCCACCACCCTTTCTGTAAAGAAGTATTTCCTTAGATTACCCCTGTCAATCCTCTTGCACCATCACCCTATGCCCCCTGGTTTCAGAGCTTCCTTTCAACTGAAAGAGGCCTGCCTGAAGTGCACTTACTTTCTGACTCCGAAGGCAAGGAGTAAGATCATCAGTATAACAACAGCCATAATTGCAGCTCCACCAAGTCCTCCCTGAATCATTACTGAGGATAAGGGTTTTGTTTCTGAAAAGCAACAGAACCAGTTAATAGAAATTCATTCTATTCACTACAGGGTCAGCAAGTTTCAAGCCAGCATGGGCAGATTAGAAAATGAAGAAATCACTGAATAGAAGAAATCCATTGCCCCAGGTACAAATAAGTACCTGTATATGTAAGCCGTATTGAGCCTGCCATGAGTGGAAAAGCGCGGGGTAGAAATGTAACTAAAAAAAAAAAAAAATTCTAAGCAGTGAAAGAAGGCCCACAGATGCTTTGACAGGTCATGAAATGTACTGCTTGCAAAAGCATCTTTGTTATACATACTGCCACATTTATGTAATGAGGGAAGTTTAGGAGACAAGAAAGAAACATTAAATAAGATTCATAATGTAGGAAACAAACAAGACAGCAGGCTTGGATTTAGGGGTAGTTAAGGAATTTGAGCAATACCAAAAAGGTACCAAGAGAGAAATTGCAGGTTGACAGAAGGCATGTGGAATGAAAAATTAGGTGGAATAAATGTAAAGTAATTCTGTAAGTTAATATGAAAGAAAGTGTAGGTTAATGAAGAGCGTATGGCTATTTAAACTAAGAGGTCCTTTTACCAAGCTGTGGTAACAGGGGACCTACACTAGAATCAGCACATGTTTTTGACACGCTCTGAGGCCCCCCGTTACTGCAGTGGGTAAAAGTCTGCCTATTATGGGGAGAAAGAAATGACCATGCGCCAAATGAACCACATGCCACACGGTCATTTCAGTGGGCAACTCTTAATGCCACCCATTGAGATGGTGAGAAGGGATCCCGCACTAACCCAGCAGTAACCGGTCAGCGCATGGCGCTGCTCAATTACTGCTGGGTAAGTTCCAGCGCTAAATAAATAGGAAATATTTTCATAGTGCAAGAAATGACAAGCGCTAGGGGTGGGAACTACAGCCAGGCTCCTGCGGTAGTTCCAAATTGGCACATGGTAAGCCCGCAATGGGCTTTACCGCTGCTCTGTAAAAGGGCCCCTAAGAGATGTGGCTGTGTAAATAGCCTTGCACAGACTGAAATTTTATCATGCAGGTAGAAACTGCTTTTAGAGACTTGAGAGGTGAAGTTTTAACCTTTGCCCTTTACCTCTTGACTGAGCAGTGCTCTATAAATACATTTATTTATTTATTTATTTATTTATTTGTTACATTTGTATCCCACATTTTCCCACCTGTTTGTAGGCTCAATGTGGCTTACATAGTACCGGAGAGGCCTTTACTGGCTCCGGTGTGAACAAATACAGGGTGTTGTGGTAAGATCAAGTTCATGTGGCACATCTGCATTAGGGAATCGAAGAATGGAAGAGTTGTGTTATGTCCATTATGTGCGTTAGTTTGGTTGTGTTGCAGAGATTAGGCATTTAAGTTGGATCGGTAGGGTATGCCTTTTTAAACAGGTTGGTTTTTAGTGATTTCCGGAAGTTTAGGTGGTCGTACGTCGTTTTCAAGGCTTTTGGTAATGCGTTCCACAGTTGCGTGCTTATGTAGGAAAAATTAGATGTGTAAGTTGTTTTGTATTTAAGTCCTTTTCAGCTTGAGTAGCGCAGATTTAGATAAGATCGTGTTGATTCGGATGTATTTCTAATTGGTAAGTTGATCAAGTCTGTCATGTAACTCGGGGCTTCTCCGTACATGATTTTGTGAACCAGGGTGCAGATTTTGAAAAAAAAGTGTGCAATACACCACTTTTATATTCCTAGTGCCAAAGCTAGCACCAGATATAAGCATTCATTCTCCATAAGAGAAATAGCCAAGCATTATGGGGGAATTCTATAAATGGTACTAAAGGTTAGGCACCAAAAAACTGGGTGCTGCCAGTATTCGATAATAATAGAGTTGTGTGCCAAATTTGTTACAGAAATACAAGTTTTGCACTATACTTTAGATATGGCCACTTACGCCATGTCTATGGCTGGCACAAATGCTCTTTGTAATTTATTGAAATCATTTGGTGTGTCCTATACGGTTTATGCGGATGCTATTCAATTCTTTGTGCCTTTAGATCTTCAATGGCTGCCTCTAGAGCAAGGGTGCAGGAGATATTTGAAGGGATACTGGAGTGGATGGTAAGTAACCATTTGCAATTAAATGTAAGTAAAACGGAAGTGCTGTTTGTTTCCTCGGGTCTGACTCCCAGTCCCTCCTGAACTATCTCCCTAGCAGGGACCTCCGTTCCGGTCTCTTCCGAGGTTCGGAACTTGGGAATCATACTGGATGTAACATTCTCCTTTAAGTCGCAGATTCAAGGAGTGATTAAAAATTCATATGTCGAGCTACGTCTGCTAAGTAAATTGCAACCTATGATAACTAAGAAGGATTTTTCAAAC
This sequence comes from Microcaecilia unicolor, assembly GCF_901765095.1. Lineage (NCBI taxonomy): Eukaryota > Metazoa > Chordata > Amphibia > Gymnophiona > Siphonopidae > Microcaecilia > Microcaecilia unicolor. The sequence goes on along the minus strand of NC_044038.1, from coordinate 82,354,020 downwards.
GGTAATACAAGCTATGATTCTTAGTACTTTGGACTATTGTAATATTGTCTATCTGAGCTTGCCAGTGTCACGTATCCAGGCACTGCATACAGTGCAGAATTCCACTGCCCATTTACTGTACAGATTATCAAAATTTGAGCATGTTTCCCCTTTGTTGCAGCATCTGAATTGGCTCCCAGTTGCTCAAAGGATTAAATTTAAACTGTTGTTGTTACTACATTTGGGATTGTATCATGACGCCTCTTATTACTTGCAGAATGTACACCATTAAGGGCACTGAGGTCAGCCACCACTTATGTGCTTGTTATACCGAATCTTAAGCAGCTATGTTTGATTATAAGGACTGGTAACTTTTCTGTAGTTGGTCCATTGGAGTGGAATAAGCTGCCTTTAGCACTGAAGGTCACAGCAGAATGTTAAATCTTTTAAAGTGATGCTGAAGAGTTATCTGTTGGGCTTAACCATCGGCCTGCAATGATTTTCCTTTCTTTTATTGACTTGGCAGCTCCACTGTATTTATATATGTTTACTGGATGTGTGTTGATTTGATTTTATATTGTGTATGTAGCTTTGTTACCTGCCTTGGATAAAGGCGGGCTATAAGTATTAAAAACAAATGCTGACACCTAAAAGCAGCAGTTGAGGATATAAATGCAATCATTCTATAAAGTGTGCACAGGAATAGTCAGGACACCCCTGACACGCCCTTGCCCCGCTCACGTTAACACCCCCTTTGCAGTTGTATGTGAGAGAACAGTTAGATGCTCAGTTTAAAGAATAGGGGTGTAAATTTGTTATGCACAAAAACTGCTAATTAGTGCCAATTAGTGCTTGTTAATGTCATTTCTTGGTACTTATCTCCAATTGAGTGCCAATTTAACACCAATTAGCTAATTATTGCCTATGTTTACTAAGGTGCGCTTTGGGCGTTAGCATTTTTAACACACGTAAATGGTTTATGCGCGTTAAACGCTAACACGCCCACAGAAATGAATAGGCACATTAGCGTTTAACGCGCCTTAAATGTAAAGGTGCATTAGAAATACTAACGCACCTTAGTAAACATACTCCTATCTTACATGTGTAACTGACCCTATTCTATAACTGGGCATATAATTGAATGCCTAACTTAGGCACTATTTATAGAATTTAAGGGTATGAAACTAACAAATATGTGCATGCAATTAAAAAAACATGTCTGTATTATCCTGAGCTGTGTTTAAGGTAATAACAGCAATGTAACAGTGTACAAATTTTACCAAAACCTATGTAACTCAGACTGAGAATCTGGTTTTCTAATTCTCTGTCTCCAGTGCTGTTATTTATTTATTTATTTATTTATATATTTATTGCATTTGTATCCCACATTTTCCCACCTCTTTGCAGGCTCAATGTGGCTTACAATACATCATGGATAGTGGAAATAAGAAGAGAATAGACATTTGGTATTACAGAAGGATTTTGGGTTGCATGGTAATGGAATACATAATAGTAATATAACAGAAGGCATTATTAAACATTTCTGGATATATGTGGGGAGTTTCACATGTGTTGATCTTTGTGGTATATCTTGTCAAAGAGATGGGTCTTCAGTAGTTTGCGGAAGTTGGACAGTTCATAGATCGCTTTTAGGTTGCAGCGCGTTCCAGAATTGCGTGCTCATATAGGAAAAGGTTAATGCGTGCATTAATTTGTATTTTAGACCTTTGCAATTGGGGAAATGAAGATTAAGGAATGTGCGAGATGATTTTTTAGCATTCCTGGGTGGTAGGTCTATCAGGTCTGACATGTAGGCTGGGGCATCGCCATGGATGATTTTGTGAACTAGGGTACATACTTTGAACGTGATGCGTTCTTTGAGTGGGGAGCCAGTGTAGCTTCTCTTGTAGGGGTTTTGCACTTTCGTATTTTGATTTTCCGAATATGAGTCTGGCTGTCGTGTTCTGGGCTGTTTGGAGTTTTTTTGAGTATTTGCTCTATGCAGCCAGTGTAGAGTGAGTTGCAGTAGTCTAGATGACTGAGTACTAATGATTGTACCAGATTACGGAAGACGGTCCTTGGGAAGAATGGTCTTACTCTTTTTAATTTCCACATTGAGTGGAACATCTTTTTGGTTGTGTTTTTCGCGTGATTCTCAAGTGTTAGATGCCGATCAATGGTAACTCCAAGAATTTTTAGCGTTTCCGAGATTGGTAGATTTAGTTTTGGTGTGTTGATGGTGATAAATTTGTTCGTATTGTGTTGAGAGGTGAGTATTAGGCATTGGTTTTTTTCTGCATTAAGTTTCAGCTGAAATGCATCTGCCCAGGAATGCATGATATGTAGACTTTGGTTGATTTCATTGGAAATTTCTTTTAGGCCTTGTTTGAATGGGATGTAGATCGTTACATCATCAGCATATATGTATGGGTTGAGGTTTTGGTTTGATAGTAGTTTGGCCAAGGGTATCATCATTAGGTTGAATATGGTCGGTGAGAGGGGGGATCCCTGTGGAACTCCACATTCAGGTGTCCATGTGGCTGATGTAGTCAAATTTGATGTCACTTGATATGAGCATGTGGTTAGGAATCCCTTAAACCAATTGAAAACGTTGCCTCCAATAACAAAGTATTCAAGGATGTGTAGTAGAATTCCATAATCAATCATGTCGAAGGCGCTTGACATGTCGAATTGTAGACGTAGTATGTTCTTGCCGGTTGCAATCATTTGTTTGAATTTAGACATGAGTATAACTAGTACTGTTTCAGTACTGTGATTAGAACGAAATCCTGACTGGGAGTCGTGTAGTATTGAGGACTTGTTTAGATAGTCTGTGAGTTGTTTGGTCACCATCCTACTACTACTACTACTATTTAGCATTTTTATAGCACTACAAGGCATACGCAGTGCTGCACAAACATAGAAGAAAGACAGTCCCTACTCAAAGAGCTTACATAAGTACATAAGTAATGCCATACTGGGAAAAGACCAAGGGTCCATCGAGCCCAGCATCCTGTCCACGACAGCGGCCAATCCAGGCCAAGGGCACCTGGCAAGCTTCCCAAACGTACAAACATTCTATACATGTTATTCCTGGAATTTTGGAGTTTTCCAAGTCAGTTTAGTAGCGGTTTATGGACTTGTCCTTTAGGAAACCGTCCAACCCCTTTTTAAACTCTGCTAAGCTAACCGCCTTCACCACTTTCTCCGGCAACGAATTCCAGAGTTTAATTACACGTTGGGTGAAGAAACATTTTCTCCGATTTGTTTTAAATTTACTACACTGTAGTTTCATCGCATGCCCCCTAGTCCTAGTATTTTTGGAAAGCCTGAACAGATGCTTCACATCCACCTGTTCCACTCCACTCATTATTTTATATACCTCTATCATGTCTCCCCTCAGCCGTCTCTTCTCCAAGCTGTATAGCCCTAGCCTCCTTAGTCTTTCTTCATAGGGAAGTCGTCCCATCCCCGCTATCATTTTAGTCACCCTTCGCTGCACCTTTTCCAATTCTACTATATCTTTCTTGAGATGCGGCGACCAGAATTGAACACAATACTCAAGGTGCGGTCGCACCATGGAGCGATACAACGGCATTATAACATCCTCACACCTGTTTTCCATACCTTTCCTGATAATTCCCAACATTCTATTCGCATTCTTAGCCGTAGCAGCACACTGAGCAGAAGGTTTCAGTGTGTTATCGACGACGACACCCAGATCCCTTTCTTGGTCCGTAACTCCTAACGTGGAACCTTGCATGACGTAGCTATAATTCGGGTTCTTTTTTCCCACATGCATCACCTTGCACTTGCTCACATTAAACATCATCTGCCATTTAGCCGCCCAGTCTCCCAGTCTCGTAAGGTCCTCTTGTAATTTTTCACAATCCTGTCGCGATTTAACGACTTTGAATAACTTTGTGTCATCAGCAAATTTAATTACCTCGCTTGTTACTCCCATCTCTAAATCATTTATAAATATATTAAAAAGCAGCGGTCCTAGCACGGACCCCTGAGGAACCCCACTAACTACCCTTCTCCATAGTGAATACTGCCCATTTAACCCCACTCTCTGTTTCCTATCCTTCAACCAGTTTTTAATCCACAATAGGACATTTCCTCCTATCCCATGACCCTCCAATTTCCTCTGTAGCCTTTCATGAGGTACCTTGTCAAACACCTTTTGAAAATCCAGATACACAATATAAACCGACTCCCCTTTGTCCACATGTTTGTTCACTCCTTCAAAGAATTGAAGTAAATTGGTCAGGCAAGATTTCCCCACACAAAAGCCATGCTGACTTGGTCTCAGTAATCCATGTCCTTGGATGTGCTCTGTAATTTTGTTTTTGATAATAGCCTCTACCATTTTCCCCGGCACCGACGTCAATCTAATAGACAAAAATAAAGTAAGCAAATCAAATCAATTAATGTGTACAGGAAGGAGGAGAGGAGAGTAGGTGGAGGCGAGTGGTTACGAGTCAAAAGCAATGTTAAAGAGGTGGGCTTTCAGTCTAGATTTAAAGGTGACCAAGGATGGGGCTCAGGAAGTTTATTCCAGGCATAGGGTGCAGCGAGACAGAAGGTGCGAAGTCTGGAGTTGGCAGTAGTGGAGAAGTATTTGGTTATTAAGGGAATGGATGCTACTGGTCTATAGTTGGTTAATTCACTCACATTTTTCTTTGCATCTTTGGGAAAAGGGGTGAGTAGAATGTTTCCTTTCTCCTTTGGTTATATGGGCATATATCTAGTTTGAAATGAGATTTGGCGAATCTTTTAAGCGTTTGGGAGATGAGATCTTCCGATAGTATCTCAAATTCAGTCCAAGTCCTATCTGCTGGGTATACTCCAAGGTCTGGGTCTAGACAGTCTAGGAGTGTAGCGTATTCGATGGGGCTGACAGGTATTTTAAGTCGCAGTTGTACGATTTTCTCTTTGAAGTACTTCACGAGGTTGTCAGCTCCTGGTGTGTCTTTGCTGTTGTTCGTGACTGGTGTGGTGTCTAGTAGTTTTTTCACGAGTTGGAAGAGTTTGCGTATGTCCTTGTAGTTTGGTCCAATTTCAGTTTTGTAGTATAGTCTTTTGGTTTGTCTTATGGTGTATTTATATTTTCTTCGGAGTTGTTTCCAAGCGTTGAGTGTGGGATTGTCTTTCTTTTTATTCCACGCACGTTCTAATTTCCTAACTTGTGCTTTGAGTTTTTCAGTTCCTCGTTGAACCACGGTATTGAGTTCTTTCTGTGCGAGGTTCTGGTTTGAATTGGGGCAATGTTGACTAATATTGTTCTGCATCTATCGTCCCAGACTAGGAAGAATTGGGTTGTGTCTGCTTTTGTTGTCCATCCGTTATAGTAGATTTGTTGCCAGAATATTACCGGGTCTATTTTTCTTCTCGTGATGTAGGTTGTTCGTTCTTGTTTTTTAATTGTGGTTTTCGTTCACCATTGGAGGGAGATGTATGCTATGTAGTGGTCTGACCACGGTGTGGGTATCCATTTTGTATCTGCTAGTACAAGGTTTAAGTCTGGATCAAATTTATATGTGATAATGTCTAGTGTGTGTCCTTTAGTGTGTGTTGGTTGTGCGTTTGGTACGTGAAGATCCCATAATTGTAGGAATTCTTTGCATTCTTGGGTGCTTGTTGAGGTAAGATCTTCCAGGTGCAGGTTAATATCATCTATTATGATAAGGTTTGAAGTAGAGACACATGTGTTCGAGATGAAGTCCATGAGGTATGTTTGGGAGTCCTGCCAGTTGCCTGGCAGCCTGTGAAGTAGGATTGCATTAAGGTGTTCCTGTAAGTTTGGGTGGTTGATTCTTACCGAGGCAATTTCAAGTTGAGGTAGGATGGATTCAGCTGTGGTTGTGATAGTGAACTCGGATTTGTATATTATGGCTATTCCACCTCCTCTTTTCCCGTTTCTTGTCCAGTGGGTAATTTTGTATCCTGGTGGGCATAAATCTAAGATTATGGGATCTTTAAGGTCGTGGATCCAGGTTTCAGTGATGAATAGGAGGTCAAGATTGTCTGTGGTAATCCAGTCTGTTATAATCTCTGTTTTGTTTACTACTGACCTGGCGTTTACGTATCCCAGTTGGATTGGATGGTGAGGTTCGATCCGGGCCATAGATGTGTTAATTTTTATTAGTTGCCTGTTTTCTTGGTATTTGGTTTTGTTGTTTCCTTTCTTCCCTTTCTGTTGGTTATTTCCGTATGTATTTGTTTTTCCTTTTAGTTGGTTGTTATTCTTTTGGTCTGGTAAGTTGTAGATGGGTTGTTTGTAGGGTTTATGTATTGTGGGTAGGTTGTTGTTTAAGTTGGGAGTGGTCCATGCGTGGTAGATTAGGGGGAGGAAGTAAATTATCCTGAGTAATTTTTTGGTGTTCATGTTGGCTATGGTTCTTGGTGTTTGGTTGTGTTTGAAGGTATTAGTGAAATAAATTTTGTGTGAACAGTAGGCAGTGTTGCATCTAAAGGATGTTCTAAAGGATGTTTAGAGGGTAGAGGTTGGAGAGCATATCAGACATCATTATAAGATAGTCATTACAGTATTGCTATAGTTCATTAATATAGTGTTGCCATAGCAATATGGTAGTAAGCAGTGCTGTTTAGGCAGTACAACATAGTCATTACAGTATGAGTAGTGCAGTACTGTATAAGCAGTACAGTGTAATTAGTGCAGTATAAGCAGTACAACTTAAACCTAAACAGTAAGCAGTACAGTATACGCAGTACAGTATAAGCAGTACAGTCTAAGCAGTGCAACTTAATAAATAATCTTCTGTCTCAGACTTACATTTGATAGCCTTTACAAAGTATTTTGCAAAGGAAGTTGGCTTTGAGGTGGGCTTGGAAAGTGGAAGGGGCAGAAGCAGGGAGAAAGGAGAGGTGGGCTTACAGAAGTAAGGAAGGAGGCTGAGAGTATCCCTGCCCTGCCCCACAGAGATACTGTAATGGGGAGAGAAGAGAAACTAACAGGAAGAGGTTGAAGAACGGGCATGAGAAGGAAGAACACTGCAGCTGAAGTGAAGCCAGAGTGGGGTCAGTGGCAGAAGACAAATCATTATTCAATATGATCAGTGTTACTCCTCAAGGTTCTTTTGATTGGGATAATCATTAGGGGTGTGCATTCGTTTGAACAAGAGAAATGTCAGTGACATTCCCATGTTATTTTGTGTCATTTTCTTTACTGAAACAGGAAAAACAATTCTGTGATTTTTTTTGCTTCTTGTTAATAATGCACACTCCTCTGAGTACACACTTTTTGCAAAGAAATATGCACTCTTAACAATATTTCTTCTATAATGAAAAATGCAAAACAAAAACAAATAAAATAATAATTCCTATTAAACACAGGGAACAATAAGAATACAAATTTTCTGGCTGCACATCACTTATAACCATATCTCAGGATCAATTCCCCTACAGTACCTTTATTTTCTGGGCTTTGGGTTAGGCCCACAAAGATTGCACCATGTTTGTTTGAGCTTATGCATGCAATCTGGGATCTGCTGCTCTCACTGTCATAGAGTGTTAAAGTGCTGGTGCCTGTGTGTCCATGAGTAATAGAAGATACATTCAGGGTGCCATTGCTGTAATTCCCAGTGACAAGCTCCTTATTAATGAGCCACCACATCACTGGTGGAGGATTGGATTGGATCACACAGGAACATTTGGTTTGGTGAGGGTCAGAGTTGCAGGTGGCATTGTTTCCATCTCCAGATCTGGGCCCAACTGCAGAAAAGATCAATAGTTTTAATGAGCTTCAAACATGATGGATCTTGGAAACCTAGTCCCTTCTGTTCACTTCTTCACAACAGTCAAGGAGGCTCAGAGTTCTTCTCCCTCACGAGAGCCCCAACAACCCCTGAAACACACACACTTAGCACGGAGGTATCTCATTGTATATTGATGTTAGAGGGCATCTTAAGTTAGAGAGTAGGATTAAATGGGGTTGCCTGTGCTCCTCCCTCCCCCTAAACTTATACAGGAGGTTAGGGGTGGCAGGAGTAGGGCAATATGGGTTGAAGAGACCATGCAAAAATCACATGGCCGATTCCAAGAGGCTCTTAGGAGATCAGCAGAGGCCTGGATGAGAAGAGAAACAAGCAGCCATCATGGGGGTTGTAGAAGGACCTGTATCTCAACTCAAAGCTTGCCATAACTGCAAATGTCTCACAGAACACCCAACTAAAAACAGAGAGTCAATAAGCTCTTATATCCCCTGTGGAGTCTGAGAGCACACTCACATGATCAGTAGGAATATTTGAGGTCAGTGCTGATTTTCAGTGTACATCCCCAGGGCAGTGTGGCATTTCAGGTCCCCAGTTCTACCCATTGCAATAAGTGGAACTGGTAATTTGGCAGCTGCTATATGTCTTTGCTCTTACTGATGTTTCTTAAGAACTATGGGCCTGATTTATTAAGATTTTTCCCATGCTGTGCCTAAGAAAAAAAAGCTTAGTAAATTAGGCCTTCTGTTTGCAATATGCGTTTAAGCAAAGGAAAGTTAAGTGGCTTGCTTTGTGTCATGCAATAAACTTGATTTGCAAAGCTCTTTTACCATCCAGCACCTAAGTGAGAATCAGACTAGTGCTTTGGACTGGTGCCTTGTGATGTCATTGGACATTGCACATGCAGCTTTACCATTGGATAGTTTCACAGTTGATACGCAAATAAAGGCTGCCTGGGATGCTGGAACAGCAAACTCAAGTTTGGAAAAAGACTGGCCAATCAGAGTGCAAAATCTTCTCAGTGCCACAGTATATCTACTATTCTTTCAACCACAAAAGGGTGGATGGAGACACCACATTTCACAGTATGGTAAGCACACTTACATTCCACTATGATGTTGACGTGGCTTTCGGAAGTGTTGTGTTCATTTGTAGCCACACACCAGTATTTGCCATTCTCATTTGTATGTATCTGTGAGATGGTCAACTCCAGTGTATTATTTCTTGTAGCCTCTGGTCCAATGACAGAGTCTTGCCTTCTCCAGGTTACATTAGAAGGTGGGTTACTGTCCACAGAGCAGAGCAATTTAAGAGACGATCTTTCTTGGACTTCTACTGAGGTTTGATTTTGAAATTCCATACTGGAACCTGTATAATAACAATTGCAGATGGCAAACTGGTGATTTACAGAGGCATATCGCAATTTTGTAGCTAACTGTAACAAATATTGTTTTATTTATTTATTTATTGGGATTCATTACCTGCTTTTATAAAGAGATTCACCCAAGGCAATGCACAGCAGGTACAATTTAACATAAAACTTACAATTTTGTTAACAGCATAACAATAGTAAAATGACCACATATAAACATAAATACAATAAAACAACCAACAAAGACCAAAACAAAGAACAAGCTGGCTAATATTCAGAGTGATTTAACTGAGCAGTAGTCTCTCTTGCCTGGTTAAATTGCTTATCGCCAATTAAATGGTGATATTCAGCGGCAATTAACTGGACAGTGCCACAGAATATCAACACAGACTTCCCAACAAAAAGTGGGCAAGTCAGGTGCGGCATCAAGGATGAGTCAGGGGTTATGCCGGTGCTGGCAGTATTCAGTGGCGGGACCCAAACAGCTAAACAGATGAATTTAGGACAGCTCAAAAGTCTAGTATGTAGGCTCCGGCACGGAATATCACCCGGGACTCGCAAATTACTGAAGACTCATCTCTTTGATAAAATTTACTGTAAGCATCAATACACATGAAGTCCACACTCACTGTTCCAGAAATACACCAATACATTCTTTTCTGAACTCTCATCCCCCGTAATTTTATCACACTTAAACCTTCACTCACAAAAAATGTTATATCGATTGTTCATTTGCTAAGGTTCTATTACCCTATTAATTTCCCGTTGTCTCTTTCCATTGTTCCATTGTTCTTTTCCTTGTCCTATTCCCTAACGATACCTTGACTCTGCTTTCGCTTAAATTCTCACAATGTAATCCATAACTGAATTGCAACAAATTGTATTTCCATTATTTACAATGTATTGTAAGCCACACTGAACCCGCAAATAGGTGGGAAAATGTGGGATACAAATGCAATAAAATAAATAAATAAATAAATAAATAAATAAATAAATAAATAAATAAACTTTCATTCCTAAGTCAACCCCAATCCCCCTCCTGGCCCCCTAAAAAGCACCCTCCTTTCTACCCCCTCCTCCAGCTCATGAGACTGTAAACCCTCCTTCCCCCAGAATGACTCCCACACCCCCAAACCCCCTCCCCATGATGTAGGTAGGGCCCCCCTTGACCTACCTGTATCCCTGGTTGTCCTAGTAGGGGCAACTGGGAAGGAGCAAAACTCACATGCTCCGGCCCCTCGTGGCTACTGCCTGCAAATGGTTGCCATTACCTTTCGCAGCAGCCTCATGGTACTACACAAATAGAAGTGTGGTAATGGGGAATAGATGAAAGATGGAAAGGGAAAAGAAGGCTGGGGAAGGAGGGAGATGCTAAATGGGAGAGAGAAGATGATGGAAAGTTAATAGGTCGGTGCAAAATAAAAGAAAGAAGGGTGAGAGAGTGAAATTTGAGTGGACAGAGAGGCTGAAAAGAAAAGAAGGGAGGAAAGAGCTAAAAAGGAAAGATCAATTTGTCAGAGACAGGTGTAGTGAGGGAAAGGAACAAGACAGGAGAAGACCAGAAAGAGGAGAAAAATAAATGGACAGAAGCCACTGGAAGGAGAATTAACAGAAGACAGATAGGAAAGCAGAAAGGAGAAACTGGGACCAACATGATGGAAAAATAAAATGTCCAAATATAAAGGTAGAAAAAAAGCATTTTATTTTTAATTTATTAACTGGAATATGTTAGCTTTGAGGGGGAAAGGTGCATAGCAGATGTCTCTATATTATGTAGAAAAGGAAACAAATTTCTGTTTTTATTTCTTCAGTGTTGCAGTACATGCCAAGTTTTTAACTTCATGGCGTTCCAAGTTCAATTTTTGTCTACATGTTTTTATCTCTAATTTGTGATCTATATTTTGTGAGGGTCTGACAGTGTGCTAGTAATGGCAGATGGGAGAATTGGGGAAGGAGACAGGGGGGAGGATCAGGGGACCCCCCCCCCTCCATATTTTCTGCCCTTGTCCCCAACATATCTAACACTAGCCTTGACCCTTGTTGTAGGAATCCCCAAGTCCCAGCAGCTGAGAACCTCCTTCGAAGGTAGCCGGGACTCCCTGCTACCAAGCTTGGCAGTGGGCAGCAGCATCCTTGAGCTGCCAACAACTAAGCATGCACAGGATGCTAGTGTTGATAACTCAGGCATACTGCTGATGACTGCAAAGCTTGCCAAAAGAGGAAGTTTTCAGATGGTAGGGCCCGAGGATCCTCATTAGCTGAAGTATTTATATTTGAGTTGGAAGATTAAGGGGGGAGGAGCAGCAGAAAGAAAATTTTGTGCCCATCTAGTTTGGGCTCAGGCCCACACACAATTGGCTGTCTGGTTATGTCACTGCTCTGCCAGAACTTCTGCTGCTGCTTAGGTAGGACTTGGCAGAGGAAAGATCCCTGGGGTAGGCTAAAGAGCTTGCCTTAACTGCTTCTGGTGAAGACACATGAGTGTTTGGATGACTGCTGGGGAGGGAAATGGAGGTAGGGAGAGATGCCAGACCCATGGGAGGTGGTGAGGGAGAGAAGGGGAGATGCTGGATCCATGGAGGGAAAGAGAGAGTGAGTAATGTTGAGCCACACAGGGAGGGAGTAGGGGAGAGATTCTGAAACTTGGAATGGAAGAAAGAAAGAAAGAAAGAAAGAAAGAAAGAAAGAAAGAAAGAAAGAAAGAAAGAAAGAAAGAAAGAAAGAAAGAAAGAAAGAAAGAAAGAAAAGAAAGAAAGAAAGAAAGAAAGAAAGAAAGAAAGAAAGGGAGGAAATCCTGGGCATGAATAGAGGGGAAGGGATGGGAAGGAAAGAAATGGAGAAATGCTGCAATGGATGGAGGGAAGGGAAGAGAAGGGATTTGCTGCATATGGATGGAAGTGAAGAGGGAGGAGGGCTTCACATGGAGGGAAGGAAAGAGAAGTGGGGGAAATGGACTGCAAATGGATAGAAGGAAAGAGAAAAAGGAAGAAAGACTGCACATGGATGGACAGGAACAGAGAGACTGCACATGCATGGGGAAGCATGGGGGAAGGGACTGCAAATGGATAGAAGGAAAGAGAAAAAGGAAGAGAGACTGCACATGGATGGACAGGAAGAGAGAAGAGAGACTGCACATGCATGGAGAGGCATGGAGGAAGAGAAGGGAGATACTGTATACAGATGGTGAGAAGAGAAGGGGGAAGAAATGCTGCACATGGATGGAGGAGAGGGGAAGAAGAGAGAGGAAGGAGATGCTGCACATGGGGGGAATGAGAAGGGAAGAGAGGGAGGAAATGCTGCACATGGTTAGAGAGGAAGGGAAGATAAGTAAAACTAGAAAGATCTGAGAAGGAGGCAGAAAAATGGACCAAAGCTGAACATGAAAGATTAGTTCTAAAGATGGTTATAGCGCGAGCAGTGAAGAAGAAAGGAGAGAAAAGAAATAGCAAATGGACAGGAGGCCCTAGAAACATTCAGAGCACAGAGAAAGGGAAGCAGAACCAGAGAATGAAAACAAGATGATTAAGAAAATAAAAGCATCAGACAACAAAGGTAGGAAAAATTGTTTTATTTTCAGTTTAGTGATTGAAATTTGTCAGTTTTGGGAATTTACTCTGCTGTTCACATATTTTGCATCCTGTTTCTATTTCTCTGTTGTTGCATTACAGTTTTAATTTTGTCCTCAATAGTGCTTTTAGTTTATGGTCACATATCCTGTGTTTGAAGAGGGGTATTTGTGTTCTGCATGTGTGACCAAGGCCATGTGATTTGGAGGGGATGTTAATACAAGTTGATCAATGTCATCACCCCACATGAGAAGATACTTGTTAGCACTCCTTCAGCCCTTTTGGACCCGAAACTGCTTTTTTATGCTCTGCGGCTGGTAAAAGGGGTATGGCTACTTGGGGTGTGGCTACAGTATGGACAGAGCCATGGATAGTCACCTCACCCTGTAGGGTTGGACTTGTATGAGTACCAGCACCTTTTAGTGTTTGTAAGTGCTTGAAATAATTGAATTCAAAATATTTAAAGTGTTAGCCATGATACAGAAATCCATTTTTAGGTGCATGTGAAGGCATTATTGAGCCTACTAATAAGTGGGAAAAGGTGGGATACAAATGTAACAAACAAACAAACAAACAAATAAATAAATAAAATAAGAATAGCCAGCATCCCTTTCTCAAGCCTCAGTCCCTCCACTACAAAATCAAATTTATATCCCAAATGCACCAAAAGAAAAACCATCACTCGTTGGCCTTCATTATCACTCACTGGGGAGGTAAATCTAATTTTTTGGGATGGGCCACCCTTGGCATCTCTGAACTTTTTTCATGTTTTATAAATCAGCTGCAGAGCAGCAGGAGTTTTGCTTTGAATTGATTTGCACTTATTACAGCTTCTTCATTCCCATCGCTCTGCCTGTCCTCTATCAGCTGTAGCCGCTGCATTGCGGGGCTATTGAAATCAGAGAGCAAGTACTTCCTGTGTTATACGTGGAAGTATTTGCTCTGATTTCAACTCCTGCATAGTGCCAGATGGCCAGAGCTGACAGGGAAGAGGCAGAATGGCAGGAAGAGGCAAAACAGCAGGAACAAAGAAGCAAAACTCCTGCCATGTGATAGTGACAGATGGTGGGGTGGTAGAAGGGGGCTAATGCTGGCAGATGATGGGGTGGTAGAAGAGGACTCATACTAGGCTTGGAATAAAAGTCTGATGTTGCGGCTGGGAGAAGGGGGTTTAGAGACACCACAGGGACTGGGGATGGAAGAAAGGGCTGATGCTAAGGGGTGGGTGTAGGAGAAGGGTTCAAGTGCTGGACATAGGAGAAGGGGGATGACACAGAGGATGAGGCTAACAGGAAGGAAGGTATGAGAAGGGGTTTAGGGCTTGAAAAAGGGACTGGGAGGAGAGAGGTAGGTGCAATGCAGGGACTGAGGATGAGGGATGGGAGGAGACAGTGAGAAGGGGCTCAGGCAGGGAGGAAGAAGAGAGAATGGAGTGGATTGATGGCAAGGGGTTAGATTGGAAGGAAACGGGAAGAGATGTGTTAAGAAAGGATCATAATGCCCTTATTCCTTTTATCTGTCACATTCTCAACCTCTCACTTTCCACTGCGACTGTCCCTGCTGCCTTTAAACATGCTGTGGTCACACCTCTCCTTAAGAAGCCTTCACTCGACCCTACTTGTCCCTCTAATTACCGACCCATCTCCCTCCTCCCTTTTCTCTCCAAATTACTTGAGCATGCTGTCCACCATCGCTGCCTTGATTTTTTCTCCTCACATGCTATTCTTGACCCACTACAATCTGGTTTTCGCCATCTCCACTCAACCGAAACTGCACTTATTAAAGTCTCCAATGACCTATTACTGGCTAAATCCAGAGGTCTCTATTCCATCCTCATTCTTCTTGATCTTTCTGCTGCTTTTGACACTGTCAATCACAGCATACTCCTCGATACCCTGGCCTCACTTGGATTCCAGGGCTCTGTCCTTTCCTGGTTCTCTTCCTACCTCTCCCTACGCACCTTCAGTGTTCACTCTGGTGGATCCTCTTCTACTTCTATCCCTCTGCCTGTCGGCATACCTCAGGGTTCTGTTCTTGGTCCCCTCCTCTTTTCTATCTACACTTTTTCCCTTGGTTCCTTAATCTCATCCCATGGCTTTTTCTACCATCTCTATGCTGATGACTCCCAAATCTACCTTTCTACCCCTGATATCTCACCTTCCATCCAGACCAAAGTTTCAGCGTGCTTGTCTGACAATGCTGTCTGACAATGGATGTCTCAATGCCACCTGAAATTAAATATGACCAAAACCGAGCTTCTCATTTTCCCCCCTAAACTCACCTCCCCGCTCCCCCCGTTTTCTATTTCTGTTGATGGCTCTCTCATTCTCCGTCTCCTCAGCTCGAAACCTTGGAGTCATCTTTGACTCTTCTCTCTCCTTCTCTACTCATATCCAGCAGATCGCCAAGACCTGTCGTTTCTTTCTTTACAACATCCATAAACCTGCCCCTTTCTTTCCGAGCACTCTACCAAAATCCTCATCCACACCCTTGTCACCTCTCGTTTGGACTACTGCAATCTACTTCTTGCTGGCCTCCCACTTAGTCACCTCTCCCCTCTCCAGTCGGTTCAAATCTCTGCTGCCCGTCTCGTCTTCCGCCAGGGTCGCTTTACTCATACTACCCCTCTCCTCAAGTCGCTTCACTGGCTCCCTCTCCGTTTTCGCATCCTGTTCAAACTTCTTCTACTAACCTATAAATGTACTCACTCTGCTGCTCCCCAGTATCTCTCCACACTCGTCCTCCCCTACACCCCTTCCCGTGCACTCTGTTCCATGGATAAATCCTTCTTATCTGTTCCCTTCTCCACTACTGCCAACTCCAGACCTCGCTCCTTCTGTCTTGCTGCACCCTACACCTGGAATAGACTTCCTGATCCCCTACGTCTTGCCCCATCCTTGACCATCTTTAAATATAGATTGAAAGCCCACCTCTTTAAAATTGCTTTTGACTTGTAACCACTCGCCCCACCTACCCTCCTCTTCTCTTTCCTCTACACATTAATTGTTTTTGCTTGCTTTATTTTTGTCTATTAGATTGTAAGCTCTTTGAGCAGGGACTGTCTTTCTTTTATGTTTGTGCAGCGCTGTGTACGCTTTGTAGCACTATATAAATGCTAAATAGTAGTAGTAGTAGTAGTAGTAGTAGAGAGAGGCAGTGGCGTAGCCAAGGGTGGGCTGGGGTGGGCCCAGGCCCACCCACTATAGATTCAGGCCCACCAAGTAGCAGCACACCTATAATGTGGCTGGCAGGGACCCCAAGCCCCACCAGCCAAAAACTCCCAACAACTGTTTGCTGCCGGTGAAAATCTGCTATTTAAAAGGTATATGGGGGAGAGGGGATGTTTGAAAGGCCATATGGCATGCAGGCGAGAGAGGGAGAAATCAAATCACTTGTAGGACAAGGCGGAGTTCTGCCCACCCACCTTGGGTCCAGGCCCACCCAAACTTGGGTGTCTGGCTACGCCCCTGGAGAGAGGGGTGAAAAGTAGGAGGACTGGAGGGAGGGAGAGAGTGAGAAAGCGGAGGGGGTGAAGCATAAGTACATAAGTATTGCCATACTGTGACAGACTGAAGGTCCAACAGTTCCAGCATCCTACTTCCAACAGTGGCCAATCCAGGTCACAAGTACCTGGCAAGATCCCAAAAGAGTGCAATACATTTTATGCTGCTTATTCTAGTAATAAGCAGTGAATTTTTCCCCAGTCATTTTAATAATGGCTTATGGACTTTTCTTTTAGAAAGCTATCCAAACCTTTTTTAAACTCCACTAAGATGCTTTTACTACATTCTCCAGCAACAAATTCCAGAGTTTAATTACATGTTGAGTGAAGAAATATTTTCTCCAATTTCTTTTTAAATTTACTACTTTGTAGCTTCAATGCGTGCCCCCTAGTCCTACTATTTTTGGAAAGAGTAAACAAGCAATTTACATCTACACGTTCCATTCCAATCAATATTTTATAGACCTCTAACATATCTCCCTCAACTGTCTCTTCTCCAAGCTGAAGAGCTCTAGCCGCTTTAGCCTTTCCTCATAGGGAAGTCGTCCCATCCCCTTTATCATTTCCATTGCCCTTTTTTTTTTTTTGTTACATTTGTACCCCGCGCTTTCCCACTCAAGGCAGGCTCAATGCGGCTTACATGGGGCAATGGAGGGTTAAGTGACTTGCCCAGAGTCACAAGGAGCTGCCTGTGCCTGAAGTGGGAATCGAACTTTTCTGTACCTTTTCTAATTCCACCATATCTTTTTTAAGATGCGGTGACCAGAACTGCATACAATATTCGAGGTCCTCATAACATCCTCATTTTTGTTTTCCATTACTTTCCTAATAATACCTAACATTTTATTTGCTTTCTTAGCCGCCGCCATACACTGAGCAGAGGGTTTCAACATATCATCAACAATGACACCCAGATCCCTTTCCTAGTTGGTGGCTCCTAATGTGGAACCTTGCATTACGTAGCTATAGTTTGGGTTCCTCTTTCCCACATGAATCACTTTGTACTTGCTCACGTTAAATGTCATCTGCCATTTGGATGCCCAGTCTCCCAGTCTCGTAAGGTTCTCTTGTAATTTTTCACAATCCTCTTCGATTTAACAATTTTGCATAACTTTGTGTCATCAGCAAATTTAATTACCTCACTAGTTACTCCCATCTCTAGATCATTTATAAACATGTTAAAAAACAACGGATCCTGCACAGACCTCTGGGGAACCCCACTTTCTACTCTTCTCCATTGAGAATACTGACCATTTAACCCTACTGTCTGTTTTCTATCTTTTAACCAGTTTTTAATTCACAACAGTATAGTACCTCCTATCACATGACTCTCTAATGTCCTCTGGAGCCTTCCATGAGGTACTTTGTCAAATGCTTTTTGAAAATCCAGATCCACAATATCAACCGGCTCACCCCTTCAAAGAAATGTAATAGATTTCCCTTCACTAAATCCATGTTGGCTTTGTCTCATTAATCCATGCTTTTGAATATGCTCTGTAATTTTGTTCTTTTTAATAGTCTCTACCATTTTGCCCAGCACTGACGTCAGGCTCATCGGTCTATAATTCCCCAGATCACCTCTGGAACCTTTTTTAAAAATCTGCATTACATTGGCCACCCTCCAATCTTCCGGTACCATGCTTGATTTTAAAGATAAACTTCATATTACTAACAATAGTTTCTGCAAGTTCATTTTTTCAATTCTGTCAGTACTCTGGAAAGAATACCATCCAGTCCAGGCAATTTTCTACTCTTCAATTTGTCAAATTGCGCCATTACATCTTCCAGGTTTATAGAGATTTCATTCAGTTTCTCTGACTTGTCAGCTTTGAATATCTTTTCTGGTACCGGTATCTCTCCCAAATCTTCCTCGGTGAAGACGGAAGCAAAGAATTTATTTAATCTCTCCACTATGGCTTTGTCTTCCTTGAGTGCCTCTTTTACCCCTTGGTCATCTAGAGGTCCAACTGATTCTTTTGCTGGCTTCTTGCTTTTAATATACCTAAAAAAAAATTTTTACTATGTGTTTTTGCCTCCAACGCAATCTTTTTTTTTCAAAGTCCCTTTTTGCCTTCCTTATCAGCGCTTTGCATTTGACTTGCCATTCCTTACGCTGCTAAGATTTTCAGTCGGATCCTTCTTGCATTTTCTGAAGATCTGGAGGTGGTGGAAAAGTGGCACCAGAAAGGAACACATGGACACTGAGGACTTACCGCAGGACTAATTCCCATTGTGTGTTAAACTAGAGAGAAGTGTGTATTTGACTATACCTCTCTAGTTTTGCCTCTCGCGCAGCCGTTTGGTGAAACATAACCACGTCAGACGTAAGTATTTTGGGTTTAATTAAAAGTTCTTGCAAGTACTTTCAAAGTGTGTTGGTCTGCTGTTTGTTTTGCTGTGTCTACAGATCTTCTGTCTTGTTTTTTTCAGTTTAAATGGTGTATCCAGAGCAAGCAAGCACACTGCATCTCAGACTCCTCCCCAAATCTGCAGTTGCAGTGGGGGCCCAGTGGACTGGATTCAGCATGGTGATCTCCCTCTTCCTTCTCCTAGATATTGCACACTGTGATCCCTACAGGAAGAGGACTGCCAGTTGGAAAAGCAAAGCAGTTGGAGCAGGAGGAGTAGACAGCAAGGGGATGGTCAGGGCATGGGAGAATACTAACACATGATGTTTTTGGAGAAGATTCCTTCTTGCATGTTCTCCCCACTCATAAAATTATTTCCATGGTTCCCCCAGCCTTCAAACACTGACATTGTGAACCTCCTCCTCTTCCCAGGGGGCTCATAACTGTAAATATGATCCTTTGGCCATAAGAGGTTCTTCAGTTCTCATGTATAGCAAGAATACAGATAGCTAAATTTTGAATACAGTACAAACATCTGAAGAGAAGCCTACACCAACTCCCGGGAAGGGGGAGGGCAGAGTTTAGCTTACCTTCTCCATCAAAGACTATAACACTGATCTCTGGTGTACCAGGTGGATCTGCAGTAAAAGAAACAGAAACATGTCATCCCATTTTTAGTGTGAAACAGAGGGTGCTATGAAGTTCACTAATTTAAAATCATAGCTGGACAGATTCAGGTTCAGAAGTTGGAGAAAATAAAAACAGTGCTGGGCAGACTTCTACGGTCTGTGCCCTAATCGTGGCTGAATAGATTTTGATGGGCAGGAGTGGAGCTTTTCAGGGGCTTCGGCATGAAATTCAGAAATTTCAGAACAAGGGCAGTGCTGGGCAGACTTTTACAGTCTATGCCCTGAAAATGGCAAGGACAAATCAAGCCAACACCTACAGAAGGTGACCTCTCCATGAGAGAAAAGAAAGTCAAGCGAACAAACAGTGGATCCAAAAAGCTCCTCTCTCAGTTGTTTCTTGAACAAGGTCTTTATTCAAATCAATAAAAACGACCCGACACGAGTCGTGTTTCGGCCTGAGAGGACTGCGTCAGGGGTCTAGTGATTTTTCATACAAAAAAATCTCTGATAGAACAATTGTCTCTCTGTCGATTGTCTATGATCTGAGATATCGCATTCAATGTACCACAGCTCAAAGCCTTCCTATCAGAACAAAATCTACTGGTAGAGGGGAGGGACACATGCTGCATACAGAGGGGATAGGTGGGGAGGGGGAGAAATGGTAGGCATAGGGGTGGAGAGGAGGGAGAAATGGTGGGTATAGTGGTGGAGGGAGGGCGGAGCAGAGAAAATTTTGTGCTCACCCACTTTGGGCTTAGGCCCACCCAAAACTGGCTGTCTGGCTAAGCCACTGGGCAAAAGTGAATCGATTTTTTTTCACTCTTTCAAAAAGTACAAAGACCCAGGGATACTCAATTAAATAATTTTTAAGCAAATAAGAGGAAATATTTTTTCACTCAAAGAATAATCCAGCTATGGAACTCTTTGCTGGAGGATGTAGTAACAGCAGTTAGTGTTTCTGGGTTTAAAAATATTTGGAGGGTTGGACAAGTTCCTGGAGGAAAAGTCCATAGTCTGTTATTGAGATGGACATGAGAGAAGCCACTACTTGCCCTTGGATTTGGTAGCATGGTATGTTGCTACTAATTGGGTTTCTGCCAGGTACCTGTGGCCACTGTTGGGCTACATGGACCATTTCATGAGTTACCTTGTCAAATGCCTTTTGAAAATTCAGATATACAAAATCAACTGGCTCAACTTTATCCATATGTTTGTTCACCCCTTTAAAGAAATGTAGTAGATTGGTGAGGCAAGATTTCCCTTCACTAAATCCATGTTGACTTTGTCTCATTAATCCATGCTTTTGAATATGCTCTGTAATTTTGTTCTTTTTAATAGTCTCTACATTTTGCTCAGCACTGACGTCAGGCTCACCAGTCTATAATTCCCCAGATTACCTCTGGAACCATTTTTTTTTTTTTAATTGGCATTTCATTGGCCACCCTCCAGTCTTCCAGTGCCATGCTTGATTTTAAAGATAAATTACATATTACTTGCAATAGTTGTGCAAGTTCATTTTTCAGTTCTATCAGTATGGGATGAATATCACCCGCTCCAGGCTATTTGCTTCTCTTCAATTTGTCAAATTGCGTCATTACATCTTCCAGGTTTATAGAAATGTATTTTGTTTCTCTGACTCGTCAGCTTTAAATACCATTTCTGGCACCAGTATCTCTATGAAATCTTCCTTAGTGAAGACAAACAATGAATTCATTTAAAAACTCTCTGCTATGGCTCCTTTTACCCCTCGGTCATCTAGTGGTCCAACTGATTCTTTTGCCACATTGGCATATTAAAAACAAATTGTAGAATTTTATTATGCATATGCAGTGCACAGTTAAATTGTGAAATCTGTTGCCAGAGGATGTTATCAGAACAACTAACATAGATTCAGAAGAGGATTAGACAAGTTTCTGGAAGAAAAGTGCATAAAAAAACTATTAACCAGATAGAGTTAGGAGAACCATTGTTCATCCCTGGAAATGAACTATGGGAGTTAGATTTACTTTTTAGAATCTACTAGGTACTAGTGACCAGACTGTCCACTGTTAGAAACAGGATGCTGGGATTAATGGACTTTGGTCTGACTCAGCATGCCTTTTCTTATCCCTTGGACTAGGAAAGTAACCAGCCAGAGTGCTGGAAGGAGATTTGCAATTAGCTCACGCCTTTTCTGTAGTAGCTCATGGTGATTTACACTCTGGTACAGTGAGTATTTCCCTGTGATTATAATCTAAGTTTGCATCTGAGGCTATGGAGGTTTAATTGACCTACCCAAGCTTACAAGGAATGTCAGTGAGATTTGAACCCTGCCTTCCCTAGTTCTCAGGCCACTAATCTAACCATTAGCCTACTCCTCCACTCCACTTCATGCAGCTGGATCCCTCCTGGAACCCATTCTAACAAGATGAGTGAGAAAAACTCTCCATGAAGAAAAAGCAATCTGCCCTTATTTCTCTTTCAAAATAGAGAGTTGCACGGGGACAGAAATCTTGCCCATCCCCTCCTGCCCCCACTGTAATCTTACCCATCCCTGCAAGAATTTAACCTGTCCCCACAAGAATTTAACCTGTCCTCACTCAGTCCTGCAATAATTTAATGGTACATAAAAAAACAGGGGAGCAGTGGCGTAGGAAGGGGGGTTGGTGGGGCGGTCCGCCCCGGGTGCACGCGCTGGGGGGTGTCGGCTCGCTGGTTCCATGCTCTTTCTGCCCCGGAACAGGTTACTTCCTGTTCCGGGGCAGAGAAAGCAGGGAAGCAGCAGAGCTGACGCAGCTCCCAGTGATGTGCACTGGGGGCGGATCAGCCCTCCCGCCTGCCCCCTGCTGAAAGGTAGGGTGCGTTTCGGTGGGGGGGGGTGCGCTCTGGAGGGGGGGCACTGTGCCCTGCACCCGGGGGGGGTGCACAGCGGCGACCCACCCCGGGTGTCAGGCACCCTCGCTACGGCACTGCAGGGGAGTTAACTTGTAAGGTCACAATGGACAGGGAAATACCTACTGTACCTGAATGTAACTCACCTTGAGCTACTGAGAAAGGTGTGAGCTCAATCCACTCCAATCCATATAAACACACACACACTGAAGTACTCATCTTACTCAGCTAAGTCTAATTTCTGAACAGAGGACCTGCCTATGCTTATGTTCCTGGTGTTTCCCCAGTGCTGGGGATGGTGTCCTCTAAGCCCATGAAAGTGCACATATGACATCATGTGTGCCACCCCCTTCTGCTGCTCCCCACATACAGGGAGGTACTATGAAATAATTAAAAAAAAAACAGGCAACCATTTCTCTGCACAAAAGTCCAAACATGTTCTTGCTTGGAAAAAGGACCTCTTCTGACAGATGTGCAAATGTACATAATAAGCCAGTTTCTATATACAGCGCAAAAAAAATTGACGCCTGAAAAACCTGCGCTTAATGCTATTCTCTAAACCTCACCTAAAGTTAGGTACACTTTACAGAACGCTGTCCCACAACTACAATTTTGGCATAGCCATTTATGCCAACTAGAGCCTAGTACAAATGCCCACATCTTATTTAGGTGCGGATCAGGCTTATTCTGTAAGTGTGTGTAAATTTCTGGAATGCCCACGACCTGCCCATGTCCCTCCCATGGCCATGCCTCCTTCTGTGATCTGTGCATTACAATTTATACGCACCACTTTACAGAATATGCACAAATTCTAATTAGTTCCAATTAGTGCCAATAATTGCATGTTAGTGGCCAATTATTGGCACTGATTAGCTTGTTAAACAATTAAGTTGCACAGAAATCGGCTACGCATGCAGATTTGTAGACTCTGTAGTCACTGTTATAGAATCTGGAAGATTATGAGTGAAAGATGAATTTCAATGTCCTATAAAATCTATTATAGAAAGTATCTAATTACACATACTCCCCTGCAAATTTATACAGGGATAAAGAACAGATGTCAGTGAGAATATGGGATCCAGCTAATACTTTATGCATGGTGGGACTGCCCAAAATTGACCCTTTTGGGAACAATGTGTCAGGCTGGATCTGGAAAATATCCGGGAATATGCTACTATGGGCCTCCAAGATATTCCTGCTTAACACATTTAAGTAAAAAGGCCCCTTAACCCCCAAATATTTAAAGTTGTTTTAGAAGGATATGGAGGGTTTATATCATGCAAATGATCTATTAGATTGTAAGCTCTTTGAGCAGGGACTGTCTTTCTTCTATGTTTGTGCAGCGCTGCGTATGCCTTGTAGCGCTATAGAAATGCTAAATAGTAGTAGTAGTAGTAGTAATAACAGAATTCATCACAAAACAGTGATTCAGTTTGAAAAGATTTGGAAACCCTTTAAGATAATATCTAGGAGAGAAAAAGGTAATTTTGCATAAGGAACAGTAATGGTTTAGTGAGGCTTTACGTAACTCAGTTTCCCTGGCAAGCATGTTTTCCTTTAAGGTTTCTGTGTGTGTGGATTACTTCAGAGGGAATTCTGATTATTTATTTTAATTATATATTGGGATTTGTAGTTTCTGTTGAGAAGAACTATGAATACATGATGCTAGGCTTAGAGGTTGTGTTAGGAAAGATAAGATTGGTTTGCTCTGTAGCGTTAAATTGCCAGTAAAAAAGAATGATTACAAAAAAGTAGAATAAAAAATCCTTGGCAATAATAATTTTACCATATTTAACAGTGCCTGCACTTTAGCTTCCCCAAAAGTTTTGTGCTAGATCTGAGCAAAATCACTGCTTTAATTCAGTACTCCCCGCCCCCCCCCCCCCCCCCGTCTCATTTCTACTTTGCTCTGTGACTGAATTCTTTGCTATCCAAGGAATCGATAAATCCCACTTGTGGTCTTAAAGAGGATTCTTAGAGTAGTTAAACAGGAAAGTTACTTACACTGCACGTTTAAGCTGAGCGTTGTGTTAGTGGATTGTTCTACCACAGGGTAGTACACCTTACAGGTCAGTGTTTTGTTCTGGTCTCCTATGGATGGGATGAAGGAGATCATGGATGCATGGGTGACTGTTCCATCTCTGTTCATAGATTGGGTGTTACGTGTGGAATGAGCTGTATTTAAAGTTCCTGTCCAGGTGATTCTGGGAGGGGTTCCTGAGCACCTCCCCGGAGCTGTGCAGGTGATATTCACAGGAGTCCCTGCAACCAGCTCTGCAGAGGGACAGAGCTCAGGGTGCTCCCATAGATCTAAACAAGAGGCACAGAAAGAGACTGTCACAGTCCAGACCTCCCGCAGTTATTATCCCCGGTAGTAAACAAGAGCCAGTACCAGGGGAAAGTACGGGGAAATCCAGTCACATGCTCCACACTGTACCCCAGCTTTAGCAACATGAATCACGTCTGTCTGGTTCATCTGATCGAAATGCTGTCGATCATTCTAGAAAGTCAAACAGACAGATACAAAGTTGTAAAATACTTATAACAGTACTCACCTGTTACATTCACAAATGGTTCTGTTGAGCTTTTCATTTTGTAGCTGTAACTGAAACTCTCTCCCTTTATCCTGAAGAAATATTTGCCATGATCCTTCTTCATGGCATCATCGATCCTGAGGGTGCAGTCACGGTTCCATATGTCCCCCACCAGCTTAAAGCGACCTCTGGTTTTCTCAGACACTAACCAGTACTTGTTGCTTGCTACGGGATTGTCTATGTCGATATTGGCTCCTTCTATGAACCAGAAACCCCCAGCATAATTTCCTAATATTTCTGTTGCTTTAAAAGTGAAGTTACACGGGATGAGAACACACAGCCCCTCCTGCACGGTGACACTCTTGTTAGCAGTCACAACGAAATCTGACTTTTTCTGGCAGAGGATACCTGCAGGGAGAGACATTTCAATCTGAATTTCAGTTTTGGTATAGATCAAGTAGCAAATCCCCCAAACTCACAAGACGTTATAGTTAAGACCTTCTAACAGCAACCACTCTAGCTAAATATTTTTTACTAGATGAAATGGCCCATTTCAAATGAGGGGTAATGGCCACCACCTCTCCACCCTCATCTCCACTATGGATCTCCACCAAAGCTGTCAAGTTACCCATTTCAGGAGAGGGACTTTTTGGCCAATCCTGGTTATAAACTTACATCCCAAAGC
The DNA here is from genome assembly GCF_901765095.1 of Microcaecilia unicolor. Taxonomy (NCBI): domain Eukaryota; kingdom Metazoa; phylum Chordata; class Amphibia; order Gymnophiona; family Siphonopidae; genus Microcaecilia; species Microcaecilia unicolor. Next base: position 82,328,798 of record NC_044038.1, on the reverse strand, counting down.
AGTGTAGTATCTGTAAGCCATGATTCTAACCATTGAAATCAGTGCTACAGGTCCCATAACGCACCAGGATGAGGTTGGCAGAAATCCAGCACCGGCCAAAAAGTCTCCCTCCTGGAATGGATAACTTGACAGCTCTGTTCCTCTGTACCTGCTGTCATGGACAGAGTTGTCTATTAGCTCCAGATTTGCCTGGCAGGATTGATCTGGTCCTGGATTTACCCCATTGCATGCTAGGACTTGTCTTGCTGTTCTTAAGAGAACACATGTGGGAATTCTGAACTACAAGTCCCTGCATGCAATGGGGTAAAACACAGGACTGGATCAACCCTGTCAAGCAGGGGCGGACTGACAGTGTTCTCGGCCATGGGCCCCTAACCACCTTTCAAAAGTACATAAGAACATAATTGTTGCCATTCTGGGACATACCAAAGGTCCATCAAGCCCAGCATCCTATTTCCAACAGTGGCCAATCAGGTTACAAGTACCTGGCAAGATCCCATAACAGTACAGTGCATTTAATGCAGCTTATCCTAGAACTAAGCAGTGGATTTTCCCCAAATCCATCTTAACAATGGCTTATGGACTTATCTTTTAGGAAGTTATCTAAACCTTTTTTTAAACCCCGCTAAGCTAACTGCTTTTACCACATTCTCTGGCAATTAATTCCAGAGTTTAATTACACGTTGAGTGAAAAAATATTTTCTCTCATTTGTTTTAAATTTACTATTTTGTAGCTTCATTGCGTGCCCTCTAGTATTTTTGGAAAGTGTAAACAAGTGATTTATGACTACCCATTCCACTCCACTCATTGTTTTATAGACCTCTATCTTATCTCCCCTCAGCTGTCTTTTCTACAAGCTGAAGAGCCCTAGCCACTTTAACCTTTCCTCATAGGGAAATCATCCCCCCTTTATCATTTTTGTTGCCCTTCTCTGTACCTTTTCTAATTCCACTGCATCTTTTTTTTGAGATGCGGTGACCAGAATTGCACACAGTATTCGAGGTGCGGTTGTACCATGGAGCGATACAAAGGCATTATAATGTCCTCATTTGTGCTTTCCATTCCTTTCCTAATAATAACTAACATTCTATTTGCTTTCTTAGCCGCCGCCGCACACTGAGCAGAGGGTTTCAACGTATCATCAACAACGACACCTAGATTTCTTTCCTGGTCAGTGACTCCTAATGTGGAACCTTGCATCACGTAGCTATAGTTCGGGTTCCTTTTTCCCACAAGCATCACTTCGCATTTGGTCACATTAAACGTCATCTGCCATTTGGATGCCCAGTCTTGAAAGGTCCTCTTTTAATTTTTTACAATCCTCTTGCGATTTAACAAGTTTGAATAACTTTGTGTCATCAGCAAATTTCATTATCTCACTAGTTACTCCCATTTCTAGATCATTTATAAATATGTTAAAAAGTAGCAGTCCCAGCACAGACCCCTGGGGAACACTACTATCTACCCTTCTCCATTGAGAATACTGACCATTAACCCTACTCTCTGTTTTCTGTCTTTTAACTCGTTGTTTTTTTTTTTGGGGGGGGGGGGGGGTTTGCATCTAAGTTAGTTTGTATTTTTGTATTAGTTATTTTGAATGGATCTTTTAACCATTAAATTAGATGGAAACTTCAGTAGTTGGAAACTAAGGACAAGGCAGGGTGGACTTCAATGGTCTATGGCCCAGAAATGCCAAAGAGAGACAATGATCAAGTATTTTATACCCCATTCATTGCCGGTTTAATCATGACTTGATAATGAATGTGACTGTTGGGCAGACTGGATGGACCGTTCAGGTCTTTATCTGCCATCATTTACTATGTTACTGTGAAGCTAGGGGAGAGTGGGCCCCTTACTGCTGTGGGCCCTCAGGCACTGCCCTGTTGTTCCACTGGTCAGTCTGTCCCTGCGGTCAAGGAAATCTGGAGCCAGATGACAACTCATGAATCACCTTCACCCCTAGTGTCATTTTTCCCTTCCCCCTTGTCCTGGTGCAGAGGTAGGAGATGCAAAGTTTGTGTTATTGGGGTTGGTCTTCCAGCTATACACACTACTCACTGAGGCTGGAATCAGGATTTACTGAGCTACAGTTGTGCTCTGTGCAAATTCATCCCTGGTGGTTGGTGGCTCCTGTCCCTCTTTCTTCACCACTCCCAGTGGGCTAGGAGAAATTTTTGTGCTTCTCCATATTTGCACCAAGGTCGCCGAGAGACCCAGCCGGGCCCGGGGCAGGCCCAGACCACTGTGCTCCTCACCCACTCAGGCCGCCGCCCTGCCCCCCCCCCCCCCACACACACGTGCGCTGCCCCCCTTACTTGGACTGCCGCTGTACCAACTTGCGCCACCCACCACCTTATCAACTGTTGCTGTCCTCTCCTGCTGCATACCGCCCAGGACCCGGACGATTGCATTAACGCAATATCACATCAATGCAATCATCCGGGTCCTGGGTGGCACGCTGCAGGAGCAGGAGAGAGACCAACTTCCTTGAGAGAAGACAGACCTGTACCGGAAGCAGGCAGGAAGAAGCTTACATAAGTACATAAGCTCCGCCATACTGGGAAATTCCCCGTAGCTCCCTCACTACTCCATTTGGGTAGACTGTCCAAAGGGTTGGGGTTGTTTGACCTGTCATCTTCCTCCTGCTCAGGACCTCTGTCTACCACAGCTCCTAGATTCAGAGAGCACTGCAGTTTCTCTAACCACTGCTGGTGGTGGGGCTTAGGCAACTTTGGGTTTTCAATGTATAACTCAGAGTCCTCCACTGGGAAGATCTCAGAAAAAGACTTCTCCTCCTTCTTTGGGCCATTGATCAACTGGGCCCAAATGGCACTAAAATTGGGGAAATCCCAGCTCAAAACCACTGGGTAAGGTAGCCAAGGCAAGACCGCTACTTTCACACGAGCTTGCCCCATAGGTGTTGAGCTGTCGGAGACTGTTTGGTCCCCATGTACACAGGCCGGAGTCGCAATTCACTCATAGTTCTGTTGTGACCCTTTGAGTACCTCTCTCCGGACAAGAGTCTTGATATTGCCACAGTCTATTAGCACTTGGCACGAGTGTCCTTCTAGGTCCACTTGTAACACACAATTTTTATTTCCTGGAGGGACAGCTTCCACAAAACTGCAGTCATGAGTGGCTATCAAATTCACATCCATAGCATCTTCTGTTGTATCTTGGCAATCTCTTGCTATGTGACCTTTTCCCTCACACCTGAAACAGGTGGGAGAGTATAGTTCCTGCGACCAGGGAACAGCACCATGGTATGTTCGTGGGGATGAGTGCTTCCATCACTCCGATCCCTTCCTTGGAAATCCTATGTAAGAACATAAGCACCGCCATACTGGGAAAGGACCAAGGGTCCATCAAGCCCAGCATCCTGTCTCCGACAGTGGCTAATCCAGGCTTCAAGAACCCGGCAAAACCCATTAAAAAATAAAAATTAAATCTTTAATAATGTTGAATGGACTTTTCCCTCAGGAATCTGTCCAAACCCCCTATAAATTCCGTAAGGCCAGCTGCTGTCACTACATTTTCCGGCAACGAGTTCCAGAGTCTAACTACACGCTGAGTAAAGAAAAACTTTCTCCTATTTGTTTTAAATCTACCATATTCTAGCTTCATCTTGAGTCCCCTGGTTTTGTTGTTGTTTGAAAGTGTAAACAAATGCTTCACATCTGTCCGCTCTATTCCACTCATTATCTTGTAGACTTCTATCATATCACCCCTCAGCCGCCTTTTCTCCAAGCTGAAGAGCCCTAACCTTCTCAGCCTTTCCTCATAGAGAAGTTGTTCTATTCCCTTTATCATTTTCGTCACACTTCTCTGCACCTTCTCTAATTCCTTTATATCTTTTTTGAGATGTGGCGACCAGAATTGGACACAATATTCTAGGTGCGGTCACACCATGGAGCGATACAACGGCATTATAATGTCCTCATGTTTGTTTTCCATCCCTTTCCTAATACTCAACATTCTGTGCGCTTTCTTAGCCGCCGCAGCACACTGTGCAGAAGTTTTTAATGTCTTATCAACGATGACTCCCAGATCCCTTTCTAGGTCTGTGACTTCTAATGCAGAACCTTGCATGACATAGCTGTAATTTGGGTTCCTTTTACCCACATGCATCACTTTGCACTTGTCAACATTGAACTTCATCTGCCACTTGCACGCCCAATCTCCCAGGTCCAGGCCCAGGCCCTGCTTAGAAGCCGGGCCCAGGGAATTTTGTCCCCTGCCCCCCATCAACCCTGTTTGCACTCTGTACAGCTGCATCCCTCACATTTTCTTTGGTATGGTGCAGGGGCGTAGCCAGACCTCGCAGTAGGAGGGAACCAGAGCCCAAGGTGGGGGGGGGGCACATTTTAGTCTGCTGCCCAGCCGCCACCCCCTGCCACCTCACCACTCCACCCACTACCCTGCTGCTCCATACCCACTGCTGCAGCAAATACCTTGGCTGGAGGGGGTCCCCAACCCTTGCCAGCTGAAGCCTTGTCCAGCGCCGGTCTCCAGCGCCACTGCATTGCCTGCCCTGCTCTCTCTTCCTCCTCACGTCCTGCACACTCCTTTAAGTGAAACTGAGCATGCTCAATTTCACTAAAAGGAGCGTGCAGGACGTAAGGGGCAAGTAGTGCCGTGCACCACAGCCAGAGGAAGAAGCAGAAAGGCGCGTGGTAGAGCCACATGTAGATGTCTGAACTCATGGTTTCTACCACATGCAAAATAGCACAGAATGCAGCAAGTTAATCAACTGCAAATTTTAGATGTGGCAAATCTGCAGCAAAAATGGGGGGGGGGGGGGGAGCATACCGGATTCATGCGCACAAGGCTTTGTAGTAAGCAAGGCTTCTTGTGTACAAATCTGAATCAAAACTGAAAGTGTCAATGAATAAGCACATTGGCACCTGTTCTTCAGCACCTAAATATGAGCTTTTCTAAAACTGTGTGAACTTGAAATTTTTGACAGACATTATAATCTCTTTGTATTGCTCCATGGTGCGACAGCACCTGAAATATTGTGTTCAATTCTGGTCACAGCATCTCAAAAAAGTATAGTGGAATTAGAAAAGGTGCAGACAAGGGGGGCAAAAATGATAAAGGGGATGGAACGACTTCCCTATCAGGAAAGGAGGCTAAAGCGGCTAGTGCTCTTCAGCTTGGAGAAAAGGCGGCTGAGGGGAGATATGATAGAGGTCTACAAAATAATGAGTGGAGTTGAACGGGTAGATGTGAAGCGTCTATTTACGCTTTCCAAAAATACTAGGACTAGGGGGCATGTGAATAAGCTACAATGTAGTAAATTTAAAGCGAATCGGAGAAAATGTTTCTTCACTCAACGTATAATTGGGCTCTGGAATTTGTTGCCAGAGAATATGGTAAAGGCGATTAGCTTAGCGGGTTAAAAAAAAGGTCTGCACAGCTTCCTAAAACAAAAGTCCATAGACCATTATTAAATTAACTTGGGGAACATCCACTGCTTATTTCTGGGATAAGCAGCATAAAATGTATTGAACATTATATCTGCAAAATCTTCTATGGTACGCTGGACCCTCATGGCAAATTCCTCACATTGTGCATGTGTCAGAAGTGGGTGGCGTACTCTGCATTGTAAGGAATACCTAAAGTAGATTAAGCATACATTTTAATACAACTGTGTTTTCCGTGCAAGTTAACTCCCATGCAGAAGTCCTCTCTGAGTTGCTTTCAACCATCGGTAACCCTTTGGTTAAGTCCACGGTTGCTTTCTGCATGACCCTCCCCCCCCCCCCCCCCACACACACACACAGTCTGCACATGTGCCACATCATACCAAATGAAACAAACAAAATATTTACCAACCCACTCAGTGCTATATTCAGTGTGTAGTGATTAATAGTTTGTGTTTAAAATCTTGACAATAAGATTATCTAATCTGACACATCCTTCTCAGGTGAGGATCAGTTTTGAAAATCCATAATCCCCTGATTTTCACAGGAGCAAGCCTTTCTAGCTCTCTCCTAGAGATGCCCATCCATGAAAGAGAAGTGTTTGTATCTGATCTAATGGGGGCCAATGCGGAAAGCAGCACATTAGAACTGCAGACCATGTGCGAGGTTCCTGCCAAAAAATTGCCGCAAGTTCAGTAATCAATGGGTATGCAAATTACTGCCACATTACAATCACGGCAGCAATCTGCAGCTCATTGCCAAATTTCACCCTTCCTGTCAGTGCCCGAGCTGCAATTGGGTAGACTGGCCCTGCCCAGTGCATTCCAGGAGATGCCATTTTGGAGATGAAGGCCCTGGAGGCAGGAACGAATAGGTATCACTTTGGCTGTCAAGGTAATAGGGTCGGGGGGGGGGGGGGGCTTGGAAAAATATATAAGGAATAAGAAAACAAATCTGTAAAAATATAAAAACATGAAACCACTACCTTTACTCATCCACACACAATCCAAAAAAAACCACATATCCTCAGACATTCATCCAACTGCAATACATTACATTCATATACATTAAACAATGCCTGTGCCAAATGTTTTATGTAGGCAAGACCAAATGCATAGTGAAGACACGAATAATTCAATGCAGGAATAATAGTAGAAATATTGTTTCTATGCCTCTAGTAGGACACTGGAACACATTTAATTACTCCTTTGATGGCCTCAAGCTTTTTGCATACAAGGTTTTTAAGAACTAATGGAGAAGAGATGACATTGATAACTGGATGTTGAGAGAAGAACAGAGAATCCCTTGCACCTCTGGCATGAATACTGAATTAGACCTTTTTGATAGTTTTTACTTTTTATTTTTATTTCTTCTTTTAACTTTTTTTTAATCTTCATGTCCACTTATCTTTATTATTTAATTTCATAGCCATCTCAACCATGCTATTTTATGCTGACACACGGTCAGTACTGACGTCATTTTATGTATTATTTATGTTCAGAAGAATCTGCAATACAACGGAGAACTTGAATGCCCCACGGAAGAACACAAGTGCAAGTAAAAGTGGGATGTTTGACCATGGAAAAACAAATCCTGCTTACGATATCAGACTTGTTCACAAGCTGCGTTTAATCAAAGGTCTTTTTAAAGACCATTTTGTCTGCAGACCATTATATCATTGGTCATCCTTAGCACAGATCAGCTGTTCTTTTAGGTGTCTAAGACTCCTGATGCAGGCCTGACGGCCGAAACACAACAGTTGTGTCGAGTCTTTTTTAACAAATAAATAAGCATTTCCAAGATCATTGTCTCCAGGATTTGTTTTTCCGTGGTCAAACATCCCACTTTTACTTGCACATGTATTATTTATGCAAATCTATTTAAATATAGACCTACAATGATGTGTTTCCTTTTCTACATTACATTGTGGTGCCATCCAGACATTATACTGTCTTTTTGTAAATCTATGTTTCCTTTTTTCATCTCATCTCGAGCAATAACCAAGCATATTTTTCTTTTTCACAAATTTGGCACCATTTTTACAACTGCCTTTTTTCTGGTCCGCCTTATGTACCACATTTCATTAAGTTTTACCTTCTCACATACTGTTTTTATATATGTATCACCTGCACTCCCAGTTTTTCATACATCTTTATTATATATCAGGCAATTTTCACCCATAAATGTAATTTTTTATGTCGGCAAGTATGTACCGGTTTTAAAGCAATAACCGTTTATTTTTTAAACGTTTTTTTGTTTTTAACTAGTTTTATTGTTGTCCACCAATTTTTTATTTCCCATATTTTTATATACTTATTTATATTCATTCTTTATTTTGGGGTTTTTTTTATAATAAATCTTATCCTAGCCATAAGTTGATAAAGGTGTATTTCTGTTCCCAGTAGCTGGCACAGTGGTTGTTTGATGTTACTCCTGTTCATACTTATCTGCATTTTGGCACCATACATAGCACTGTAGTTTCTCTTTTGGTTTTGGGTCAGTATTTTATGTTATTATGCCTCTTTTTTTTTAATCTCATTTTTATTCCATTTAGATGTTCATGACTTTTATACAGATGCTGTTTTAATTCATGCCTTCTTAATAAGTAAATATGTTTTACCTCCGTTGATCACTCATTTATTTGTCACACACACATTTTTAGATGCAGTCCATTGCTCATTATTATATAATAAATTATTATATATATATATATATATATATATATATATATATATATATATATATATATATATATATATTCATATTTTTATATATTTACAGATTTGTGTTCTTATTCCTTTTAATTTTTATCATTTTGGGTTTAAATTGTATAAATGATTTCACTTCAATATGCGACTTCTCTTTTGATATGATCTTTTATGTTTCATTTGTATACAGTGTTTTCTTGTGATCCCTGAAGCTGGCGGGTTTGTCCGCCATCTCAGATCTCGTTTGTGGTGCCTCAATAAAAAGCCTCTTTGATTCATTACTCCAGTGGAAGTCATTGTCTATGGTGTTCTTTGGACTTTCGCAGAGGGTGACTCCTGTTCTTTCCTTTGTCTTTGGGGTGCCACAGGGGAATTTGTTTTTAATATTGCAGGGGGAGGGGGTGCAGGTAGGGAAGCAGGTCAGATAATTTCGACAAATGGTGCAGGAGTGGGGTCATTGCCGACCATGGGAGCTCTATGCCAGCCTCAGACCTGGAGATATACTTCTGGCATTGAACCCCTGCAGTTTACATCAGCGCACAGTTCTGCATGTTGTGGGTAGCTTAATCAGCTATTTAGCATGCGTTTGAATATGCTGTGCACTGTATACTGCAGCAGCACAGAAGCCTTTTCAGCATACAGTGGCCATTAAGGAGCAGGTAAACCGCTTTCTGCAGTGGCCCCTAATTGTTTGTCCCCTGATCCAGGACAAAGGAGATAGAAGTTTGGGTTTTTTTCCTTTTTCTGTATCAATGGGAAGAAGCCTCTATTACACATTTCTGACCAGTACAGCAACTCCTTATTGGGTAGATATTCAAAGGGTCCTTCATGCTTAAACTCTGATCAGCGGGCCATTCCCAGATATTCAGCAGTACTTAACTGCACTGTGTTAATCAATATCCAGTGTGATTGTCATGACACTGTCCAGTTAGTTCCAGGGCAGTCTGGGGGGTCGAGTGAAGGAGGAGCAGTTATGCAGGCACCGGTGCTATTCCTAGTGCCCACATAGCAAACCAGGAAAGTTGGACCGCACAAAAGGCTGTCCTAACTTTGTCCAGTGAGCTATGAGTACTGAATGGCACTCGCATAATTCTGGGTCCGCAGAAGACTCGGCCCAGCATTGAATATCCAGGTCACATTCAGCCTGTAGCTAGCAATGACTTAAAATTTGCAGACTGCCCTGGGCTGAATATTGCCTGCTGTATTTATTACTATCAATTCCACTGTGTATCTTACCCTTATATTGCAACAGTGTGTCTGCCTCTGATATAGCAGGAAGTGTCTTACACTTACCTTCCCACATCACAGCCAACAGAAGAAGCCCTGCTGTCTTCATGCTTGCTGATGAATTGATTTTCAATGTGGGTGAAACTCTTAGGAGAACCCAACAGTCAGCATAACCGTCTCTCAGTTTCAAGACCAATCACAGGAGTTCAGTCGTTCAGGGCTTGTATATAATATTTGTGCATGGATGTGGACAAAAATGTTCTAGAGGAACAGAATAAAAGGTGAGGAAATCAGCTGCCCTTTGTTTATGCAATGAGTTCTCTTTCTCCCTCTCTCTCTTTTCCCTTCCATTTCTCTTTTTCTCTTTACTTTCTCCTCCCTAATTTTCATTCTCCTACTTCCTTTTTTCTTCTCATTTTTCCATTGCTGTCTCTTGAATTCTTAGAGCCCCATTTCACACAGAACATAGAGATCGGAACTGAAACCTACTAATTTTCAGTGATATGTTAGAAAAGCCTCTGCTAATAAGGAGCATTATCAAAAATATCTGCAGTAGTGTACACGTATTTGCTGACACTCCAAGCGGGAGCAGCCATTTTACAAACAAACATGTTGAAAAAATGAATGGTACAAACCCAGCAGCTTCCCTGTGGAAGTGACAGTTTTGCAATTTCCATGTGTAGTTGCTCCATTTTACAAACCTACATTTGTGTCACCAGTGAAGCAGTGAGGCCCAATTCTAGCTTGGTTTCATTTTGGAGTTGCAAATAAATTATATAGGATTAAAGAGAATCACTTTCTTAATCCCTCATGTAAACTGCTGACTGAAACAAGCACAGTTTTATACGCTGTGCAAGCCTTTGAGCTGGTGTAAAGCTCAATGTGGAAAATTTTCCCATACATGTGTAGATTTAGTTCCAAACCACGCCCACACCATGGTACCTTGAAATCTCTGCATGGATGGGTCTCCACGTGTGAATAGCAGCTTTCTGCAATTGGGATTTGTATATGGGATTTGTATATGCTATATACCAGTGGCATAGCCAGAAAGCAATTTTTGGATAGGCCAGCAGATGGAATGGGTTGGCATGAGACATTTCCTCTCTACACAACAATACCCCTGCTCCCTGCCCCCCATCAAACTTATAAAATGAATAACATATCGGGGGGGGGGGGGGATTCCTAAGCCCCACCAGCTAAAACATCCTCAACTCCAACCCCCTGGCTGACAAAATATAGTGGCAGTCAGTGGCCATGCTCCTAGTCACTGACGCTGGCAACCCATACATGTTCAGTTCTCTTACATGAGCTGAGCATGTGTGAGAACTAAGCATGCACTGGGCACCAGCATCAGCAGCTAGGGGCATTGCCACTGACTGCCACCGTGTTTTAACAGTCAGGGGGCTTTGAACCAAGGATCTCTTCAGTTGGCAGGGCTTTGGGGGATCCCCGTCAACCACACCAGTGGTGCTTTTGCTGAGCAACAAGTGGACAGTCCTGCCTAAGGAAGCCGGATCTGGAAACTCCGGGGCTCTGGGCCTATCAATGAGACGGCACAGGGATAGCGGGCAAAAGGGAGTTAGCCCTGCCCTAGTTAGGGCCGCTTACAGGACAAAGCATGGAAAGGTTACTCCAGGCCTTGGTTGAAGGCCAGCAGCAACAGCAGGAGATCCTGCAAAAACAGCAGCAGCAACAATTTACACAAGCACATTACGAGAAGCGGCAGCAGCAACAGCAGCAGCAACAACAGGTGCAGCAGAAAGTGTTGCAGAAACTCATAGAGCTACAACAGGGCTCTCAGGCCTAAGCAGGGATAACTGCATGGGCGTAGTTTGACAGTTTCATTGGGGGGGGGGGCAAAGGATGGGGCGGGGCATATTAGCGTATTCATTTCCTATATATATATATATATATATATATATATATATATATATGAATATATATATATGAATATGCTAATATGGAGGAATGAAGGAAGGGAGAAAGAACTGGCTTTTTTGGGAATAACCATAATGAATATGTATGAGATATCTCATACATATATATTATGGTTATTCCCAAAAAATCCAGCTCTTTCTCCCTTCCTTCCTTTCCTTCTTTCCTCCTTACCCAGCACTCCCTCTTCCTCTCTAGTAGTATTTCCCCACCCTCTTTCCCATACCATGCCAGTTTAGACCTTAGAAACAGTAGCGTAGCTGGGGGGGAGGGCGCAGGGGGAGCGGTCACTCCCCTAAACAGATTTTAGGAGAAATGGCGCCTGTGCGCCAGATGCTGCCAGTAACTTTCCCTGCCACCTTCCACCAACGTAGTCTAGTTGCATCTTCTCTTCCTGTCTCTTCTGCTCGCTGTCTTCGTCTGCGTTGTCATTTTTATTGCCTGAGAAGCGTTCTCCCTCGGCACCGGCGATTCACAGTCAACCTTCAGCCAGCTTCGGGCTTCTCCTCAGGCGGGTCCCACTCCCACCTCTGCGGAATACAGGAAGTTGCATTAGAGTAGGCGGGAATCCGGGACGCGCCTGAGGAGAGGCCCCGAAGCTGGCTGAATCGCCAGTGCCAAGGGAGAACGCTTCTCAGGCAATAAAAATTACAACAGCGACAGCAGGCAGAAAAGACAGAGGGAGAAAGAGCTGCCGAAGAAGGTTTAACAGACGAGTGGAAGTGAGCTGCATATGGCCAAGAAGATTTCAGTGATGATATCCTGTTTCCTGATGGGTTCATCTTAACTCTTGTAATCTGCCTTTGGTAAGCCTGGTGATATAAAGATGATAGAATATTTTGAAGTTAAATGGAAGTAATTAAGCTTGCCTTTCACTGTGGCACATAGAATCACATTTTCATGTCATCTCATTTGTAGGAATTTACATTTTAGATATACAAATGGATTATTCTATTTTTAGGCATGTTTCAGGGACAAGTGGTTTTATAGGTCAAAATAAAAATAAATATTTTTTATGCAGATCTCTTTTGTTTAAACATAACTAAATGGGCTATAAGCCCCTAATGCCAGGGCCGGTCTTACCAAGTGCGGGGCCCTATGCAGACCAATCTGATGGGGCCCCATCCTAGCCCCACCCCCACCCTAGCTCCGCCCCACCCTAGCTCCAGGGCCGGCCACCCCTCCATCTGAGCTCCAGGGCAGCCACCCCTCCCTCCGAGCTCCCAGGCCATGCCCAGGGCTCCCCAGCTCCAGGGCTGGGCTCCCCAGCTCCCTCCCTCTCTCCCAGCTCCAAGGCCTCCCGGCCTCCCACCCAGCTCCAAGGCCGGTTTCTCTCTCTCTCTCTCTCTCCCTCCCTCCCACCAGCTCCAAGGCCCCCCTCCCAGCTCCAAGGCCCCCCTCCCACCCAGCTCCAAGGCCGGCCGATCTCTCTCTCTCTCTCTCCCTCCCTCCCACCTGCCCACCAGCTCCAAGGCCCCCCTCCCTCCCCGCTCCAAGGCCTGTCTCTCTCTCTCTCTCCCTCCCACTCACCAGCTCCAAGGCCCCCCACCCAGCTCCCACCCAGCTCCAAGGCCCCACTCCCACCCAGCTCCAAGGCCCGCCCCCCTCTGAATGTTAAAAGTTACCTCGTCGTCGACGTCGGGTTACAGCGGCCGGCAGGTAGCAGGCTGCAGCAGCAGTGAAAAGTGTGCGAGCTGCTGGGCAGCGTTTCAGGAGCCTTCCTTTCCCTCACTCAGCTCTGGTCCCGCCCTCGAAGGGGGGCCGAGGGAGGCCTCCGAGGAGCCTATGGTCATTGGCCGTCAACGGTTAACCACGTCTGAGAGGACTCAACGCCTTCGGGGCGGCCTTTGCCTGTATTGCGGTGAGGCCGGTCACTTCGTCAGCACTTGCCCCGCACGGCTGGGAAACGCCACTCCCAAGGCGCCATGAGGGGAGGGGTCTTGGGGCACTCAAATCCCCTACCAGACAATTTGATTACTCTCCCGGTGACCCTGCGGTGGCAGGAGACGGTGGTTCACACCCGAGCTTTGTTGGATTCTGGGGCAGGGGGAAATTTTATTAGTCAGGAACTCCTGCGGCAGATGGGATGGCCTATACTGCCCTATCGGCCCGCCTTGCAAGTGACGTCCATCCAGGGAACGGCGTTACCCCAGCCTATCACCGAGGTGACCCCATTTTTGGGGCTCCAGGTGGGGGAAGACCACCGTGAGGAGGCTCAATTTCTGATTCTGCCCCGTACCATTCATCCCGTGGTGCTGGGTCTGCCCTGGTTACGGCATCATACCCCTGTAATAGATTGGACTCTAGGCAAGATTTAAGCCTGGGGTGGTGCCTGCGCCGAGACCTGTTTGAGGGGTCGGGAGTCCAGCTGCCCCGCGGTGGTGGCCACTCCTAGAACCGTGCCAGTCTGTCAAGCTGCTCTGCCAGAAGAGTACCGGGACCTCGCTGATGTGTTCAATCCCGTGGAAGCGGACGTGCTACCCCCACATCGGTCCTTTGATTGCGCTATTAATTTGATGACCGGCGAGATGCCACCGTGGGGCCAACTCTATACGCTATCCCGAGAGGAATCGAAGGTCATGCGAGCCTACATCCGGGAGAATCTCCAGAAGGGGTTCATTCGCCCCTCCACGTCCCCTGCCGGGGCAGGATTCTTTTTTGTGACCAAGAAGGATGGCTCCTTGAGGCCCTGTATCGACTACCAGGGTCTAAATGCCATCACTGTGAAGGACCGATATCCTCTGCCCCTTATCCCGGAGTTGTTCGATCGGCTGTAGGGGGCCCAGATCTTTACCAAGTTGGACCTCCGTGGGGCCTACAACTTGGTCCGTATCCGGCAGGGGGACGAATGGAAACCTGTGTTCAACACGCATGAGGGGCACTTTGAATACCGGGTGATGCCCTTCGGCCTGTGCAACACTCCAGCGGTGTTCCAGAGGTTCATGAACTTCGCCCTTGAAGACCTGCTCTATTCTACTGTAATTGTATACCTGGATGACATCTTGATTTTCTCTAAAGATCCCCAGGAGCATGTGGCCCACGTTCGGACCGTCCTCCAGCGCTTGCGGCAGTATCGTCTGTTTGCCAAACTCAGCAAATGCTCTTTCCACCAGCAGACTCTGCCTTTTTTAGAACATATTCTCTTACCTGGGGGTCTGCGGATGGATCCAGACAAACTCCGCACTATCCGGGAGTGGCCCCAACCCCAAGGCCTGAAGGCGCTGCAACGGTTCCTGGGGTTCACTAATTACTACCGTCAATTTATTCCCCACTATTCTCAATTGACGGCTCCGTTCACAGCGCTCACTAAGAAGCATGCGAATGTTAAGAACTGGCTGGCCGAAGTGCACACGGCGTTCAGTCAGTTGAAGAAAGCGTTTGAGTCCGCTCCCATCCTTCAGGCCCCAGATCCAGACAAACCTTTTGTGGTAGAGATGGACGCCTCTGCTTTGGGCGCCGGGGCAGTCCTCTCTCAAGTTAACGCCAAGGGCCGGCGCCAACCCTGCTTCTTCTTCTCCCGAAAGTTTTGCCCAGCGGAGCGCAACTATACCGTAGGGGATAGGGAACTGCTAGCCCTGAAGTTAGCTCTGCAAGAGTGGAGACATCTGCTGGAAGGGGCGAAGCATCGATTTACAGTGATTACGGATCACAAGAATCTTTTGTATCTGCAGGAGGCACAGAGGATGAACCCGCGGCAGGCCCGCTGGTTGTTGTTCTTCGCCAGGTTCCGGTTTCAACTAGTGTTCCGGTCGGCTGCGCAAAATACCCCTGCGGACTCCCTCTCCAGAGCTTTCGAAGTTCCAGAGGACCTCGAGGAACCTCATCCTATGTTGGATCCAGCCTGCCTCTGTGCGGCCCCCGGGCGAGGTCACCCCTACGCGGGAATTTGTGCATCTGCAGAACCGGGAAAAGGTGATGCACTGGGGACACTCGTCTGCATTGGCTGGACACTTCGGGTTTCAAAAAACCCTCCGTCTGATCACTCGATAGTACCGATGTCCTCGTATGAACCAGGACATCCTTCAGTTTGTCACGACCTGCCCCACTTGCGCCCAGACCAAGTCTGTTGTTGGGCACCCTTGGGGGAATCTGCAGCCCTTGCCCATTCCTGCAGCCCCCCTGGGAAGAATTGTCCATGGACTTCATTACGGATCTTCCCCGCTCCCAGGGGCACACAGTGATTTGGGTGGTGGTGGATCGGTTCTCCCGCATGGCACACTTTGTTCCCCTGCCAGGGCTTCCGTTGGCAGCACTGCTAGCCCAGCACTTCATCCAGCACATCTTCCGGCTCCATGGGCTACCAGTCAGGATCATCAGCGACCGGGGAGCCCAATTTACTTCGCGATTCTGGAGAGCCCTGTGTTCCGCCCTGGGGGTCGTCACCCATTTCTCCTCTGCCTACCATCCACAAACCAACGGGATGGTCGAGCGGATTAACCAGACGCTAAAGGGATTCTTGTGGGCTTTTGTCAATAGGCAGCAAGACAACTGGGCATCTCCTCTCCCTTGGGCCGAGTTCGCCTATAACAACAGTGAACACTCTGCTTCCGGGCAATCTCCGTTCTTTATTGTATACGGACAACATCCGCGGCTTCCTCCGCCCATTCCCTCTGACTCAGCTACACCCCTGGTTACTCAAACCCTTGCTGACCTGCGAGAAGTCTGGAACATGGTCCGAGAACAACTACAGAAAGCAGCCGCCAGGTATAAGTCGTTCGCTGACCGGCACCGGCGCCCTGCTCCGGTCCTTCAGCCGGGGCAAAAGGTATGGCTGAGTACTAAATACCTGAGGCTCCGGGTGCCTTCTTGGAGGCTGGGGCTGCGGTTCATCGGGCCATTCATGATCCAGTCTCGGATCGGAGCTGTGACCTACCGCCTGCGGTTACCTAAAAATCTATGAATACATAATGCTTTCCACGTTTCGCTGCTGAAGGTCTTCCGGGGGTCTAAGTGGCATCCGCAGGGCAAAGAGTCAGTTGTTCCAGAGGCCGACCCGGATCCTGAGTACGAAGTTGAAGAAATCTTAGACTCCAAGAGGCGCCGAGGAAAGCTGCTCTACTTGTTGTCATGGAAGCATTTTGGTCCCGAGGACAACTCTTGGGAACCGGCCACCAATGTACATGCCCCAGAGTTGGTCCAGGCCTTCCATGATCGCTATCCTCAGAAACCAGGACCCAGAAGGAAGGGGGCATCTGGGGAGGATACTGTCACATCCTTCGCTCCCTCAGGCTGCTCCTCTGCGGGAAGCAAGGGCCGGGAGGAAAGATCCGCAGCCAGAGAGGACTTACCCGACGGTTCCCCGGATGGCCGCCTATCCCGAGTACAGTCAGGGCCGAGCCGGTATTCCTTGCGGCAATGGCCGGCCTTTCTAGAACCGCGGCCAAGAGCCAGGACCCGTCACAGTGATAGCCGCCCTGTCCGCGGCCGGGCCCGTAGGCCAGCGATCGCGGCTTCCAGGCTCTCAGTCGCCGGCTACGGAGTCCGCGCTTGCACTAGCAGGGAAGATGGCGCTGAGACGCGATGGCCGGCGTCTTCTCCATTTCCGGGCACGGGAACCCGAAGCTCCGCCTCAGAGGCACAAGAATGGGATGCCGGCACTGTTGCCCTGCCTG
The DNA here is from genome assembly GCF_901765095.1 of Microcaecilia unicolor. Classification (NCBI taxonomy): domain Eukaryota; kingdom Metazoa; phylum Chordata; class Amphibia; order Gymnophiona; family Siphonopidae; genus Microcaecilia; species Microcaecilia unicolor. The sequence continues at coordinate 82,311,889 of NC_044038.1, read as the reverse complement.
GGAAGCCGGACGGAACCAACCAGAGGGATTCCTTCAGTAACCGAGTTCCGATTGGCTGCCCATGTCGGCTGGGGCTGGGCGGTTGATTGCTGACAGTATTTTAGGAGCAGGGCTGGAACAAGACATTGCTTCAGGTTCTGTTTCCCGAGGCCAGTCTTCGTGTGCTCCTGTTCTCTGTGCGTTCCCTAGTTTTCCTGGTTTGACCTTTGGACTGTTACTGAACAACCCTGATAGCTGCCTGCCCTGACTTGTTGCCTGTTTTTGGACGACTCTGATAGCCGCCTTTCTTGACCTGCTGCCTGTTCCTGGACTTCTCTGTCTTTCCACCGGCTCTCCCCGCTCCCGGTTCCAGTGCTGGGTCAGTCCGTCAACCCCGCGGTTCCGGAAGTCCCGTTGGCCGCCTGCAGCTGGGGGCTCAACCCCCGGTGAACAGCGGTTGCCGCGGGTGAAGACTTGGGATTGCACAGCTGTCCTCTGAGGTCCTTCGGGGCCTTGCGGGACCTAAGGGCTCACCTTCTTCCCAGACAAGACAATTAGCCTATATACCCAACTGGGCATTTAAAAGTTTGTCCTTTAATGATACCACATATTCAAAAATCATTGCAAAAGTAAACAACAACTTCTACAGAGCACATCCAAAATTTAAATTTTATTTCCTTATTTCCATCTTCCAAAATTCCAGACAGCAGATGTACAGATCAGGAGGATCCAAAGCACTCCAAAACAAGTAAATCAGAAACAACACAGTTTATACCTAATTGTTCCACCACCCTTAGGATTCTTCACCTTTGGGTTTAAAAAGCAAACGTGTATGTAAGGTCTGGATAAACAAATTAAAACAAAGTTTAAAGCAAATGCCCATATGTAATACATGGTAGTAATAATGAAACAATGATGGAATATTCACATAGCAGTCAGACAGAGCCAACATTTATTTTCCACTGAACATAATTAACTTTGTATAAACTTGGTGGCTAATAGCATGCTGAACTGGACAATGTTGGCACCTTTAGACTTACTCGACTTCTGCATGAAGGTAGCTCTGCCTCATTATTCAATATCTGTCTTTTAAATAATAATAATAATAATAATAATAATAATAATAATGTACCTCTGCAATCCACAAAACAAAAGGAGCAAGTTCCCACATGCCATCTTTTTCTTTTGATGTAAGCACAGGAAAAAAAAAGATTTAAAATGCTCCCAGGTTTCAACCTAATTCATGTTTAATGTGGGGATGTGAGTTCACACTAGGACTGGTTGAAAAATCTCCCTTCTGGAACTGGATCACTTGGGAGCTCTATACATAGCTATTTGATAGTGGGGACATAAAACGAAAGATCAGTGCGAAACAGATGTACAGAAGGAAAGAAAGAAGGCAAGAGAAGAAATGGAAAGGCCAGCCTAGAAAAGAATTTGTAAGGCTGACTCATGGAACATGGAAAAAAAGACTGGGACCAGCCATTCCCAAACAACAACGGTAGAAAAAACATTAATTTTATTTAATACTTTGTAAGGACTGAGATGTACCTGCTTTGTAAAATGTATATTTTTTTCTATTTTTATTTTGCAAAGTACAGAAGAAAATGCTTTCTGTTTCTTTTTACCAGTATTGCACTGTTTATAGAGTCTGGTTTTCTTGGTCATAGAGGAGTCTCTATTTCAACTTTTGTTGTTGTTGTTTTTTTGTGTGGCTCCCTATTATGTACTAGAATGTTGTCACAATTTGGGTTTTTGCCAGGTGCTTGTGACCTGGGTTGGCCACTGTTGGAAACAGGATACTGGGCTAGATGGACCATTGGTCTGATCCAGTATGGCTACTCTTATGTTATATAGATGAGGTCTGTCCATGTTCTGCATGTGTGACTGAGGTGAAGGATTCTGCTAGCATGTAGTGTCTGTGTAGGAATGTGTAACAGTGCTGCTTGTTCCAGTTTCCCAATAGTAGGTATATTGGTGCTCCAGAACCCAGTGTAAAATATATAGCACTATCTTTTCATAGGTGGGTTATGGCTGTTATGAGGTGGTAAGTTTTGTGTTCTAGGGCAGTGTTTCCCAAGTTGGTCCTGAAGTACCCCCTTGCCAGTCAGGTTTTCAGGATATCCACATTAAATATGCATAAAATTGATTTGCGTATACTGCCTCCATTACATGCAAATCTTTTTCATGCAGATTCATTGTGGATAGCTTGAAAACCTGAATGGCAAAGTGTCTAGCCCTATTTGAAAGTAGGCACAGCCATTCTAGGGCAAGGGCCGCCTTTGTCACCCAAAATAAAAATGCTGAAGGCTAGTGGTATCCACATCCTGTAGAGTCACCACACAAACAAAAGCCCATCTGATTTAAACAAGGTGTCTAGCAGTGGAAGGAATGTGTGTGCTATTCCTGAGGTGATAGTCACGATTTGAATATTTTTACTTTGTAGTTAAGAGGACAGGTTGCCTGCTCTGGCCAGTCCATTCACCCATCCATGTCCAGCAATTCTCCTCTCCCCTGCCCTCCCCTCCATCCATCCATGTCCAGCAACTCTCCATTCTCCCGTGCCCTCTCCTCCATCTACCCATATCCAACAAAATTCCTCACTCCCCTGCCCCCTCCATCCATCCATGTCCAGCAACTCTCCTTCTCCCCTGCCCTCTCCTCCATCCATCCATATCCAGCAAATTTCCTCTCTCCCCTGCCCCCTCCATCCATCCATGTCCAGCAACTCTCCATTCTCCCCTGCCCTCTCCTCCATCCACCCATATCCAGCAAAATTCTTCTCTCTCCTGCCCGCATTCATCCATCCATGTCCAGCAGCTTTCCATTCTCTCCTGCCCTCTCCTCCATCCACCCATATCCAGCAAAATTCCTCTCTCCCCTGCCCCCATTCATCCATCCATGTCCAGCAATTCTCGCTCCCCTGCCTTCCTCTCCTCTCCATGTCCAGTGATCTCCTCTCCCCCTGCTTCCCTTACACAGTGTCCCGCCTTCTGCGATAATGCATTTCCTGTTTCCGCGAGGGCGGGACACTGTGTGAGGGAAGGGAGAAGCTGAAGGCAAGCCCGCAGTGCTTTCTTCTTTACTGCCGTCGCTGCCACTGAAAATAAAAGGTTAAACGCGCCGGGGGGGGGGGGGGAAGGAACAGAGAGGAGGGCTGATGGTCGCGGAGCTGAGGGTGGGATGGAGGGAGAGATGCCTTCAGTGCTGCACCAGCCCTGCGTTTGGGGGGGCAATGCCTCCCTCGCCCCCCCCCCCCCAAACTACACCCATTGGTAGCTGCCTAGGCACCCAGCCTATCAGCAACTCCTCTAGTTTTTGTATTAAAGAAAATGGTGCCGGAGGAGGACCCGGACAATTTCATGACCAACTTCAAGAGAATGGCCTGCTTTGCTGATTGGCCAGAGGTATCTTGGACAGCTTATCTGGGGAATTTACTGACCGGTAGCAGTCAGACGGTGTTCCAGGATATTAATCCCACTGGGACAGCCACCTATGTACAGGTGAAAGCGGCCATCCTAGAGAGGGTGGGCTGCACCCCAGAGGTCTATTGGCAGTGGTTCCGGAAGGGTTCCCTGCAAGCCAAAGAAAACCCCTGGAATTTCTTTTACCAACTCAAGGAGGTCGCCTGGAGATGGCTGCAACCAGAAGGAAAGACAAGTCCAGAGCTTGCACAAATCATCCTCCCGCAGCTCCTAGAAGGATTACCACTACCTATGAAGCAATGGGTTCAGCAGTACCCAGGGCTTTTTTTGAGGGGGTACTTGGGAGTACTGAGTACTGGCACTTTTTCCATTGTCTACTTAAATTGACCTATGGACCCCAAGTTTTAATGAAAGAGCTCAGGCTCTACACACCAATTCTGCCTTGTCATACATTCTGTGACTGGTCGCAGGAGGCCTGGCTATTGTGGGGTGGGTCCCTCAGTGATCACCCCACCCCTGAACAGTGGCCTAGCATTTGAGTACCAGCACCTTTTTTGGCAGTACCCCAAACTGACCTCAGAGAGTGCTGTAGAAGCAGCCAAAGCTTTTTACCAGGCACAGCCAAAGTCCTAATCCCATTAGGAGAAGAAGTAACCTGGAAGTCCTGGAAGAAAATGAGAGAAAACTGAACTGGACACCCGAGGGAGCAGAAACCACCTTTCAGCCGGGGTCTCCACACATCACACAACACCAGGAAAAAAAAACAACTTAAGGAACCGCCTGCAAACTTTCGGACGGCAACAGCAGAGAAAGACAAATTGAACTAACAACCAAGGCACATAGAGCCACAGGAGGCAGTGGGAAAAATGATTCTTCGTGAACACGCAGCGGGGCACTCCCCAACCACCCCTCCAAACATTTAAAGCGCAAGGTACGGCCTTCACTTCACCGTTTTCTTCTCTGTCTCTCTCAGGATCTCGGCCGCATGCTGTGTTTTCGCGGGGCTATGTGCTGGCACTGGCAGACACCTGGCGATAGCGCTGCAGGAACCAGCACTAACACACTGCAGGCTGCTTGCAGACCGCGTATTACCAATGGAATCAACGTTATGTTTGCATGCAGAAACAGAATCTCTGAAAACCACAAAAAGAGCGGAAGATGAACCAAAACAGACCAGAAAAGGACCATAGGGAGTAAGAGCACCAGAAAAGTTTATTGGGACCCTACATGGTCCATGTTTCGGCCAACAGGCCTTCCTCAGTTGTCCTGAATCTGACGTTTACAGATGCACCTCCGAGATACTCATGAAACGAAAAACAAAATACGCTGGTGCTGTCTGGTAGCGGGCATAATCTCTGTCACTCACACCCACACACTCCCCTCCCACCCCCCTTAATACACAAACTGTAAAATGCAAAATCAACATCTCTATCTCTCACTCAGACATACACACACACAACCAAACTCCAACCCCCCCCTCCCCCAACAAGAACATACACACACTCTGCCATGGACAGACAGCATCTCTCTATCTCACTCACACACACACACACTCCCAGCACCACCCCCCCTTCATACCCAAACTCTACCAAGGAAATTCAACATATCTCTCTCTGACTCACACACAGACACTCACAGCCCCCCCCCCAAAAAAAAAACCACACAAACACATACACTGATGCCGAACACCGCTACCATCCCCCCAAGAATGGTAACGCAGATTGATCATGCAACTCACACACTCCCAACCAAATCAATAACCAAGGGAACTTCAGGGGAAGAAAGGCAATTGTCCCCCCTCCAAACACTCTCACACACAAACACCGCTACCCTCTCCACCCACCCACCCCCACATCATACACAAACTCTGCCACCCTCCCCACCACCACCCACATCATACACAAACTGTCCAAGGGACAATCACCATCTTTCTGTCTGACATAGACACACATTCCTTCCACCACCACCCCCCCCCCCCCCCCCACATCATCATACACATACTGTGCCAAGGAGAAACAGCATCTCTCTCTCTCTCTCTCACTCATACCCACACTCCCCTCCCTCCCCCTTAATACACAAACACTAAAATGGAAAATCAAGATCTCTCTCTCTCTCTCTCTCTCACTAAGACACACACACACATTCCCCCCAACCACCAACACAACATCATACACAAATTCTGCCATGGTGAATCAAGATCTCTGTCTCTCACTCCCCCCCCCCCCCCCAATAAATAGACAAGCTCTAGCATGCACAATCAGCATCTCTCACTCACTCACCCCCCCCCCCCACACACACACACACTCAACCAACACAAAGAAAAAAAATCAGAAACAAAAAACCCCCAATATATTACACATAATACAACAATGTAAATTATTCATTACCATAACAACACATTTCTCCTAACAATCCCTTTCAAAACATTAATTTAATTGCAGCATCCCAATACCTTCCTACTGCACGTTTCATTGGTTTCAGAAACGGGCCCTTTTTCCTAGTATATATATATATATATATATATATATATATATATACACACATTTGTATCTGATCCAGCAAAATCAACAACTCCGACAATTAAACTCACAGAAATTGTGTACTATGTACCAGTGGCATACCTAGGGTACTTGACACCCTGGGCCGGTCATTCTTTAACACCCCCTCCAAAATCCAGTACTAGGCATACCGAGAATATAAAACACTCAGGACCTATAGAGCAATTCTAACATACCATAAGATAAGCAGTAATTTCTACGAGTCACACAAGGAAAAGGAAAGCATCTTAAACACTGCAGTGACAGGGCCGTGCCTAGGGTCTCTGGCGCCCCCCCTGCAGACTATCAGTTGGCGCCCCCCCCCACCGGTGAAAATGATCACGCCCCCCCCCCCCCCCCCGGTGAAAATGATCGCTCACCACTTGCCACACTGACAGGAACTGTCAGCAATATTCTTAGAAACAAATTGCTATACATTGCAAAATAAGATAGCAGATGTAAATTCTCAAAGTGGACATATTCCAAACGCTAAAATGAAAATAAAATGATTTTTTTTTACCTTTGTTGTCTGGTGACTTTCTTTTTCCGATCATGCTGGCCCAGTATCTGAGTCTGCTGCTATCTGTCCTCTTAACTCCATTTCCAGGGCTTCCTTTCCATTTATTTCTTTACTTTCCTCCTTTCTTCTTCATTTCTTGCTCTATATCCATTTCCAGCAATTTCTTCTCTCTCCCTGGGTCCTGCCCTCCCATCCATGTCCATTCTTGTCCCTCTCTGCCCTTCCCTCCTCCATCCATAGCCAGCAATCCTCCTCTCTCCCCTCCCCTCCATTTCCAGCAATTTGTCCTCTCCCTGGGCCCCCATGTCCATCCTTGTCCCTCTCTGCGCTTCCCTCCTCCTCCATCCATAGCCAGCAATCCTCCTCTCTCCCCTCCCCTCCATTTCCAGCAAATTGTCCTCTCCCTGGGCCCCCATGTCCATCCTTGTCCCTCTCTGCCCTTCCCTCCTCCATCCATAGCCAGCAATCCTCCTCCCCTCCATTTCCAGCAATTTGTCCTCTCCCTGGGCCCCCATGTCCATCCTTGTCCCTCTCTGCCCTTCCCTCCTCCATCCATAGCCAGCTATCCTCCTCTCTCCCCTCCCCTCCATTTCCAGCAAATTGTACTCTCCCTGGGCCCCCATGTCCATCCTTGTCCCTCTCTGCCCTTCCCTCCTCCATCCATAGCCAGCAATCCTCCTCTCTCCCCTCCCCTCCATTTCCAGCAAATTGTCCTCTCCCTGGGCCCCCATGTCCATCCTTGTCCCTCTCTGCGCTTCCCTCCTCCTCCATCCATAGCCAGCAATCCTCCTCCCCTCCATTTCCAGCAATTTGTCCTCTCCCTGGGCAGGCTCTTCAAGTTAGTTGAGAGAATGCAACCAAATTGCTATATATGCTGTGGTTTGGGGCTAACTCCACACTCAGGGTGAGCTTCAGAGCTTGAACAGCATTCAAATTAAAGATACCTGAAATTTTAAAAGTGCTAAAAATAAGTTTTAAAAGTATTTGTATTAAGTCTAATTGCAGAATTCAGGTGCTGGGAATCTGTACTTGGTTGTCATATGCTCAGATTTGTTTAAATCATATGCAAATTAGTCCGTTTTTGGGAGTTTCTCATTTGCATATTTATGAATAAAAAATTATGGAAGTGTTTACAGCCTTAATGTCAGGGCATGGCTCTGATCAAAAGTGTGAAGTTTGGTCCAAAAACGAAGGGTTTATCTAGTGTTTTTCACTAAAAATTCCCATTACAGTGTCTGTATGTTAATCTGCATTCAAATAGAGCTCTCTGATTGGATGATCAGCGTCTGTTAGAAATCTGCAGGGAAGGGAACAGAGTGAGACAGCAACTGACCCTGTCCGTTTGGCCAAGAGAGACATGCAGCTGTGAGTTCCTGTGTGTGTTGACTGAAATTATAAAAGACTGCCAGATTATGTGGTAAATGAGAAAATATGAATGAAAAGAGGTTGGTGGAGATTGAAGTTTGAGGTTTCTCTAGTGAAAAAGGATCTGAATATTTCAGGATTACTTGAAGTTTATGAAGAATAGAAAAGGGTGAATTTCAGTTTAAGAGTGTTTAAATCCTATAAGCTATATAAAGGCTAGGTATATTTAAGTGACTGTAAGCAAGGAAACCTTAATATTTGATCTGAAATAAATATTTGATCTGAGATAGTTGATCAGAGACAAATGTTTGATCTTAATTATATCCTTTGGTGCAAAGGAGATTAGAAAAAGAATCTTTCGAAACTAAGAGGACTTTGCTCACATTTTGAATTAGCATTCCTATTTTGAGTTGGAAATCTTTGAAGTGTTATGAAAATACATTTTGCTTTAATGAAATTGCTAAACTTTAGAGTCAGAGACTTATCAATGAGGTCCGGCTTATTGCCTGCTCCCTTCTGTTCCTGCTCTGCTAGACGGAGGGGGGGGGGGGGCGCCAACTGATAGTCTGCAGAGGGGCACCAGAGACCCTAGGCACGGCCCTGCATGAGCCCTTACGCCTACAAAATAGGGGCCCCTTTTACTAAGCAGCATTATGCCCGACGGAGACTTACTGCTCGCTAAATAGGAAGTACCGCCGGTCTAACACAGCAGCCCGGCAGTACTTTCCATCCCTAGTGTGCCATCATATCTGGCGCTACAAAAATATCAGATAAAGACCTGTATAATCCATCCAGTCTGCCCAACAAGATAAACTCATTTCACATGGTATGTGATACTTTATACGGACAGAACTCCTCTTCCGCTGTTCGATTCCTTAATGTGGCCATGCCACATGAACTCTATCTTACCACAACATCACCTTGTATTTGTTCACACCGGAGTCTGCAAATGCCTTTCTGGTACTATGTAAGCCACATTGAGCCTGCAAATAGGTGGGAAAATGTGGGATACAAATGTAACCAATAAATAAATAATATTTATTTTTGTAACATCGGAGTGTACCCAGTGGTAATCGGGCAGTGCTGCGCACTGCCTGGTTACCGCCGGGTTAGCGCGGGAGCCCTTAACACCACCTCAATGGGTGGCGGTAAGGGGTCACCCTTCAAAATGGCCAAGTGGCAAGTGCTTTACTTGCCACACGGTCATTTCCTACAGGAGAGAGAGACTTCCCTTTTACCCGCTGCGGTAAAAGGGGGCCTCGGCGCATGTGAAAAACACGCACCGACACCAGTGCAGGCCCCCTTTTGCCACAGCTTGGTAAAAGGGGCCCTAGGTGTGGTAAGGGCTACTACTACTACTACTACTATTTAGCATTTCTATAGCGCTACAAGGCGTACGCAGCGCTGCACAAACATAGAAGAAAGACAGTCCCTGCTCAAAGAGCTTACAATCTAATAGACAAAAAATAAAGTAAGCAAATCAAATCAATTAATGTGTACAGGAAGGAGGAGAGGAGGGTATGTGGAGGCGAGTGGTTACAAGTGGTTATGAGTCAAAAGCAATGTTAAAGAGGTGGGCTTTCAGTCTAGATTTAAAGGTGGCCAAGGATGGGGCAAGACGTATGGGCTCAGGAAGTTTATTCCAGGCGTAGGGTGCAGCGAGACAGAAGGGCTCACAAGCTAATGGAGAAATTAGCACGTGGCCATTATTGGAAAAATAGAAAAATCTACCTTTTACCAGCAGTGCTAAAAGTGGCGTCAGCACACAGGAAAGACCCATTTGGGGGTTACTGTAGGCTACGTTTCAGCTCTGCTTGGTAAAAGGGCCCCATAAGCACTAAATCATGTGTATGTGATATTTGTTCTTGATGATTGTCTAATCTGTTTGTGCTATTGGTTTGGTTTTATACTGGAGCTGTATGTTATTGTTTCTGTTTTGATCTCAATTTAAAAAAAGAAAAGAAAGAAGCATGAACTGAAATGATTTGTCATAAGTTTGTGAACTGAATAGGACTAAAATTTTAGGAAGAGGACTGAATAAAAACTAGAATTAAGACTTTTGTTAGAACTAGAATAAAATAAGATTAAAAATTATAACTGAATAAGAGCTAGAACTAAAATTTTATGCTGACCTAAAATATCAGTGGTTTCCTGTCAGCATTTTTCACCAAGTGGAAAATAATTCGCTCCCTGGCATGGATATTGAAGCTCCAGGGGAGGATTATGGGATAGGGAAATTTTATTTTATTATTATTATTTATTTATTGCACTTGTATCTCACATTTTCCCACGTTTTTGCAGGCTCAATGTGGCTTACAAAGAACTGTTATGGCATTGCCATACCAGGGTAAATAATACAATTGGTGTTACAAAAAAGTCAAAGAAGACAAGAGGATCTGGTCAAGCAGTTATTGAAAGATACATTCTGGATACATGTGGAGAGGTTTTGTGTTAAAGTTAGTTAAGGGTTCTCGAGATTAGTGCACATTGTGTTCAGTTGGGCCCCTGAAAAATTGTAATGTGCATATATCAACTGTGTACACCTATACCTACTAATTAACGCATGTGCAACAATTTGTGAGCATTAAAAAAAGTTCTAGGATGCACAGAAAAGCCCTAGCCTCCTTAGTCTTTCTTCATAGGGAAGTCGTCTGTGCATCCTAGAACTTGTTTTAATGCTCACAAATTGTTGCACATGGCTAGGGCTTTTCAGCTTGAAGAAGAGACGGCTGAGAGGAAACATGAAAGAGGTATATAAAATAATGAGTGGAGTGGAAAGCGTCTGTTCACGCTTTCCAAAAATACTAGGACTAGGGGGCATGCGATGAAACTACAGTGTAGTAAATTTAAAACAAATAGAAGAAAATTGTTCTTCACCCAACAAGTAATTAAACTCTGGAATTCGTTGCTGGAGAACGTAGTGAAGGCAGTTAGCTTGGCAGAGTTTAAAAAGAGGTTGGACGGTTTCCTAAAGGACAAGTCCATACACCGCTACTAAATGGACTTGGGAAAAATCCACAATTTCAGGAATAACTTGTATAAAATGTTTGTACGTTTGGGTAGCTTGCCAGGTGCCCTTGACTTGCATTGGCCGCTGTCGGGGACAGGATGCTGGGCTTGATGGACCTTTGGTCTTTTCCCAGTATGGCATTACTTATGTACTTAAGAATTAAAAACACATCTGTGAAATAAATTGAGGAAACACTGGAAAATCAGGACATTTACTCAGGGGCCCTTTTACTAAGCTACACTAGGTGCCAATGCATACATAATGCAGGAAAAATAGCCTAATTCAGGATGTGCCAAAGTGTTCTGCGCTAGTTCTGCCATCTGTGCATTAAGGGCCCCTTTTACAAATGCGCGCTAGGCTTTTTAGCGCGTGCTAAAAATAAGCATGTGCTATGAGCGCCTCTAGTGTTTAGCATGCGTTAATCATTAGCGCACGCTAAAAACACTACCACATCTTTGTAAAAGACCCCCCCTAAGTGCATGGTATTCAGTTTTTGTATATTTTTGGAGTTGGCATACTGGGGCGGGGAATGAGCATGGATCCACTAATCAGCAAGCGTGCTGACATTACCGGCATGCTAACTGGTTAGCATGTTCATAGCACGGGAGCCATTAGCGCTTCCTAAATTAGTGGTGCTAAGGGCTCCTGCATTCATTTCTTTTTAATTGCCGTGCACTAATGCTAGCATTAGTGTATGGCCAAAAAAAAGGTTTAATAGAAAAAGGCCAAATTTATGGCCATGCTAGAAATGGGCTCAGCACTGGAAAGACCCATGTAAGGACAGGCTAAGCCCATTTCTTAGCGCAGCTTAGTAAATGGTCCCCTAGCTGTGTCTTTGACAAGTGTTTGAGAGTTATTATCTCTTCATAAGGTCAGTGAAGAAGCAGTGCAGTTACCCTGGATTTAAAGAGTACAACCTCATTTAGGGCCCCTTTTACTAAGCCTCGTAGGCGCCTACGCGCGCTGAACATGTGCCAAATTGAAGTTACTGCCCAGTTACTGCCTGGCCCTTGCAGTAATTTCAATTTTGGCGCATGTCCACTACGTGCTCCTGGAAAATATTTTTTTATTTTCTGGGGCGTGTAACAGACGCACACCAAGTGGCATTTAACACACATAGGTCATTACCACCTAGATTCTTTACCGCTTGGTCTTTGGCTGGCGGTAAGGTCTCAGACCCAAAATGGACGCACAGCAATTTTGATTTTGCCGCACGCCCATTTTCATAAAAAAAAAGAGGCCTTTTTACAGGCACGCTGAAAAATGGATCAGTGCACGCCCAAAACCCACGCGTACACTACCACAAGCCATTTTTCAGCGCGCCTTTGTAAAAGAACTCCTTAGGTTTTCGCTGCACGTTGAAACAGGCTGGGGGGATAGAAAGAGGTAATGTGACAGTACCACTTTACAGTTCAAAGACCTCATATCTGATAATACAGGTACACAGCCTCTCCAGTGTATCAAGGGCGGGGCGGTGGGGGCAGTCCACCCCAGGGGTGCATGGAGCAGTCACATGTCTTTTGTCTCCACCGGTTCCCTGTCCTCTCTGACATTACTTCCTGTTCCGGGGTAGGGAGGACCGGCGGAGCCGACAGCTGCAAGACTGCTCCATGCACCCCCAGGTGGTGAAGATGATGCGCTTTGGGGGGGGGGGGAGGTGGGTGATGCACTTCGGGCAGAGGAGGTGATGCAGTTTGGGGGGATGATGTGCCGGGGAGGCATAGCAGCAACCCGCCCCGGGTGGCAGTCAACCTAGGTACACCACTGAACAACATAAGACCTAGATGAGTTTGTACTATTCAAACCCAATGTGACTGCTTTGTTTCCTCACTGACCCAGTGAAGAGAGGATAACTCTTATAAGCTTGTGAACCCCCCCCCCCCCCCCCAAAAGGAAAAAAGGCATCTTTGGTTAAAATGATTTTGGAAACCAGATTATTCTCTTTGGCTGAGGTAAATTGTCTGGGAGAAAAAGAGCAATTTAAAACTGACATTCTGCTCTGGCAGCAAGCCTCTGAAAAGTAACACTTTGGTACATTCAGTGAACAGAATAGCACAGTGGTCTGGATAAGCTAATTGCTCACTGGGAGAAAAGGCAGAGAAATGATCAACATTTATACATTTTGAGGATAGTTATTTATTAAAGTTGGTAAAAAAAAGTGGGGTTAATAATGTCCACATTCTGAATAAAGTAACTGAAGCTAATTATGGGGTCAGGGACACTCCTCGCAGGAATATAAGAAGGGTGGGCTAACCATGACCTTACCCTGGAATTAAACTAGAAACTGGGGGAAAGCTGATAGTTGCACAAAAGCTAATGGTTTGGAACTACGTATCTTTAAAAGATATCACCACAACAGGGAAGATAGGGCATCCTGATAGTGAGGTTACAATAGAGACCATAGTAGACCAGGTTAAATAGAGCAGACAAATTTTAAAGATTGCAAATTATCATTGTCAACTTCTGAGCAAGTTGTAAATAGGAACAACAAACATTGTTTGAAATGTCTGTATGCAAATATCAAAAGCCTAAGAAATAAGATGGGAAAGTTAGAACATATTGCACTAAATTAAAACATAGATATAATCGGCATCTCTGAGACCCAAGTGGAAGGAAGATAACCAATGAGACACTGTCATACCATGGTACAAATTATATCACAGTGATAGGATGGATCGAATTGGTGGACAGGTAGCATTATACATTAAGGAGGCCCTTGAATCAAATAGATTAAAAATTCTGCAGGACACAAAATGTATCTTGGAAGCCCTATGAATAGAAAGTTCAAGTGAAAAGGGGAAAAGGATAGTGAGAGGAATGTACTACTATCAAACTGACAATAAATGCAATACAAAGGTAGACAACCTGTTCACTAAGATAACCCGTGGTAGGAGGAAAAGGTCTCAGACCTCACTGGATTACTTTGCCCTGTTTAGAAATGCAGGGATCAGAAAAAATATCAAAGTAGCAAAAACAAGTCAGTAAATACACAAGGAAATATGGTAGCGTTCCATCAGTTATATTGAGCTTTCTTACATACTTGTTTATAGAAACATTTTATACGTTTTATTTGAATACAATGAAATAAAAGCATTTTGACTTCATGCAGAAGAGGCAACATTACAGCAGGGTCACCGATATATTAACTGGGCAAGGCCCTTGATGGAATAAGTAGTTTTAAATGGATGTTAAGAGCAAAAAGGGTCTCAACACCCATTAACCCTCACTGACAAGGCAGTCTACCCACCATACAGGTGAAAGCCTCTTCCCAGTGTTATCTGAGAATGAGCCCAGGTCTAAGATGCTCGAGGTCCTGGACTATCCTTCGCTACCTAAGGAGTCATCCACGGTTCCTTTGCATAATGTTCTCAAGGAGACACTTATGCGGAACTGGATGAAACCATTAAGTAATCCAGACCACTTCTCCCACCTAATTTCCCTATGCTTATCCCATGTCCCATCGTCCTTCCGCATCCTCTACCCCTCCTCCAATGCTCACCTACCCTTGCTCACACCTCTCCAACTCCCTTCACTCTTGCCCATCTCTACCTACTTATTTCTTTTATTATTTGATATACTTAATTTATTTTTTTCTTCATCAATACTTTGTAATCGCTGTTACTATGTAAGCCGCATTGAACCTGCTCTGAGTGGGAAAGTGCAGGGTACAAATGTAATAATAATAATAATAATAATAATTGTAATCATTGACCAACCCCCCCTCTGTCCATTTATATATTTTCATCAGTTTACTTCAATTTTCTTGATTACCTTTTCTATGTATTTCAACAAAAAGTGACCACGCAATCCATCAATATAGCAGTCAATAGGTAGTTAATGAGTTGTAGCAATGACATTTATCTGTAAACCCGACAGGCACCTGTGTTACTGTCATTTCTTCAAGGTATAAAGATCAGTGGTCACCTAAAACAGGAAGATAAAGGTCACTCTCAAACAAAAATAAGTGAACAGCAATTTCAAACTAGCAACCTGGCCGGCTTACAAGCATTGCAACAAAATCATGTTCTCTTCTGCACCTTATAATAAGGAAAAAGGAGGATCGGAAGTGAAATCAATTAAAGGGCTATCTGTCAATTACAAATAGCAGCCCCAATTCATGCTGCTGCCAAGCCCATAGGTTCAAGGGATCAAAGATGATACATCCAATGAAGTTCTCTTTGTAACAAAATTCTATCTGCTTCTCCCCTGCGTTTTGAGGGGAATACCCAATCTATCACAAAACAAGCAAAATCATGAAAAGTATGGGCTTGAGTCAGACAGTGTTGCACCAACAGGGCTCCCAATTTTTGTCTATTGATACAGGACCTGTATCAATAAGCCGGCCAGGTTGCTAGTTTGAAATTGCTGTTCACTTATTTTTGTTTGCGAGTGACCTTTTTCTTCCTTTTTTAGGTGAGCACTGATTTTTATCCTAGAAGAAGCGGTAGCGAAACGGATGCCTGTCGGGAATCAGTGGGTTATAGATAAGTGTCATTGCTACAGTTCATTAACTGCCTAATGACTGCTATATTGATAGATTGCATGGTCACTTTTTGTTGAAATACATTAAAAATGTAATGAAGTAAATTGAAGAAAATATATAAAAGGACGGAGGGAGGTTTTGGTCAATGATTATAATGGTTGCTGAGGTATTATTTCTGATCCCTGCATTTCTAAATGGTACAGAGTAATCCAGTGATATCTGAGACCTTTTCCTCCTACCATAGGATATCTTAGTGAACAGGTTGTCTACCTTTGTGTTGTATTTATTGTTTTATGTTGTGGGGACACATCTTGGCCTGATTTTTGGTGATTAAGTGCTCTACTATTCACCTGGTTAGGATAAACAGACAGATGCTGAAATGTTATCAGAAATTAGGGAGGCTAGCAAACTGGGTAACACAATAATAATGCGTGATTTCAATTACCCCAATATTGACTGGGTAAATGTAACATCAGAGCATGGTTGGGAGGTAAAATTCCTTAATGAAATCAAAGACAGCTTTACGGAGCAGCTGGTTCAGGAACTAAAAAAATATATTGAACTACAAAAGGGGGATCAATTCTAAACCTAGTTCTTAGTGGAGTGCATGATCTGGTGCAGAAAGTAATGGTGCTGGGGCCACTTGATAACAGTGATCATAACATGATCAGATTTGATATAATCTAAGTACACACAGAAAATCTAATACATTAGCATTTTACTTTCAAAAAGGAGACTATGGTAAAATGAGGAGAATGGCTTAAAAAGACATAGAGGAGCAGCTGCAAAGGTCAAAAATTTATATCAGGTGGATGCTATTCAAAAATATCCTGGAAGCCCAGACCCAATATATTCCATGTATTAAAAAAAGAGGAAGGAAGGCCAAATGACAGCTGGTATGGTTAAAAAGCAAGGTGAAAGAAGCTGTTAAAGCTAAAAGAAATCCTTCACAAAATAGAAGAAAGATCTGACTGAAAATAATGGGAAACAGCATAAAGAATGGCAGGTCAAATGCAAAGCACTGATAAAGAAGGCAAAGAGAGACTGTGAAACGAAGATTGCGTTGGTGGCAAAAACACATATTAAACATTTTTTTAGGTATATTAGAAGCAAGAATCCGGTAAAAGAATCAGTTGGACCGCTAGATGATCGAGGGGTAAAAGGGGTACTCGGGGAAGACAAGGCCATAGCAGAGAGATTAAATTATTTTTTTGCTTCGGTCTTCACTGAGGAAGATGTGGGAGAGATACTAGGGTCAGAAAAGGTATTCAATTCTGATGAGTCAGAGAAACTGAAACAAACCTCTGTATACCTGGAAGATATAATGGGGCAATTTGAGAAACTGAATAGTAGCAAATCACCTGGACTGGATCATATACATCCCAGAGTACTGAAAGATTGAAAAATGAACTCACAGAGCTATTGTTAGTAATATGCAATGTATCTTTAAAATCCAGCATTTTACTGGAAGATTAGAGCCTGGCCAATGTAACACCAGTTTTTAAAAAGGGTTCCAGAGGTGATCCGGAAAATTAGAGACCGATGAGCCTGATGTCGGTGCCAGGCAAAATGAAAGAGACTATTATAAAGAACAAAATTACAGATCATATAAATAATCATGAATTAATGAGACAAAGCCAACAAGGATTTAGGCAAGGGAAATCTTGCCTCACCAATCTACTATTAATTGGGAAACAAAGCCAGTGCTAGGCAGACTTCTATGGTTTTGTCCTGATTGTGGCTGGACAGATTTGGATGGGCTGGAGTAGGCTTCAATGACAACTTCAGAAGTTGGAGAACAAGGCCACTGCTGGGCAGACTTCTACAGTCTGTGCCCTGAAAATGGCAAGGACAAATCAAGATCAAGTATACATATGTAGTATCACATCTTACCTTATGCTATGAGTTTATCTTATTGGGCAGACTGGATGGGCCATACAGATCTTTATCTGCTGTCATCTACTATGTTACTTTCAGGGGCATTTTCGATAGAACGTCTAAATCAGAATGTGGACGTTTTACAAAACCGTCCAAATCCTGCAGGAAAGGTAATTTTCGAGAAAGATAGACGTCTATCTTTTGTGTTCGAAAATGCTATTGATGTCTTGTGATTTGGACGTCCTTTTTTTTTTTTGGTCCATTTTCGAACAAAAAACATCCAAATGCAAAATGTCCAAAACAGAGGAGGAGTGGCTTAATGGTTAGTGCAGCAGGCTTTGATTCTGGCAACATGAGTTCAATTCCCACTGCTGCTCCTTGTGACTTTGGGCGAGTCAAATGCACAAGGGGCATTTCTGGATATGACATCTAAGTCTGAATTTGGACAATTTTTGTAAAACGTCCAAAATCAGAACAGGAAAGGTCATTTTCTACAAAAAATAATCTCTCTTTTCCTTTTGAAAATGCTGTTTGGAAAAATGTTTTGTGATTTGGGTGTTTTATTTTTTTGGTCCATTTTCAAACAAATACATCCAAATGCAAAATGTACAAAATACACAAGAAAATCCACAATAGAGTGAAGACATTCACATGTTCTAAGTGTGGTAAAAGCTTTGGTTGTAATCTAAATCTCAAAGTGCATCAGAAAGTCCACACGGGAGAGAAACGATGTGCATGTATAGAGTCTGGTAAAAGTTTTGGTCAAAAGGTAAACCTCACAATGCACCAGAAAATACACACAGGAGTGAAACCATTTACATGGCCTGAGTGTGGTAAAAGCTTTGGTTTGAAAGAAAGCCTCACACAGCATCAAAGAATCCACACAGGAATGAAACCATTTACATGCACTGAGGAGGTAAAAGCTTCAGTTGCATTGGGGCAGGTAATTAGGGAATGTACACTCTTGCTATGAAGTATGGAAAAATAGTCCTCCTTTTCATCTATAGATCTGAATTGAAAGCCCAAATCTAATGATAAACAATAGACACAAGGCTCAGATGTTATAAAAAGAAATAGAAAGCTTGGCATCAGGTAGAATAGTGGAAAAATGACATCCCAGGAAAGCAATAGGGCATCCTTGGGGCACTGCAGTGGACTTTATATAATGCTCCCAGGTACACATCTCACTATTGCTCCCTTACGTTGTCTGCTAAGCCCCACAAAGCCCACCCAAAACCCACTACCCCCAACTGTACACCACTACCATAGCTCTTACAGTTGAAGGGAGCACCAACATGTGGGTACAGTGGGTTTCTGGTGGGTTTTGGAGGGCTCACAGTTTCCTCCACAAGTGTAACAAGTAGGGGAGGTAGAAGCCTGGGTCCACCTGTCTGCAGTGCACTGCACCACTACTAGACTACTCCAGGGACCGGCATGCTATTAAAGAATAGCAAACCGGAATGGCAGTATAGACTAGAGTTAACTCTGTAACTATGATATCCAAAACTCTAGTGAACAATCTTAAAGAATGGTGCTTCAATTATGCTGTGGAGAAAAGCCCTCAGAAACCATGGGCACACAGCCACAGGTTTTGAGCGGGGTTATAAATTTTTATTGATTTTTATTGGTAACACTCCCACGGTTTCTGAGGGCTTTTCTCCACAGCATAATTGAAGCATCATTCTTTAAGATTGTTCACCTGCATGCTATTCTAATGGACCTGAGTATAACATCTGAGGCTGGCATAGAGGCTGGAAAGTAATATTTTTAATCACATTATTTTGAGGTGGGAGGGGGATAGTGACCACTGGGGGAGTAAGGAGAGGTGATCCCCAATTCCCTCCAATGGTCATCTGGTCATTTGGGGCCCCTGTTGTGTGAAGTAGAGGAGTAGCCTAGTGGTTAGTGTAGCAGACTTTGATCCTAGGGAAGGGGGTTCAATTCTCACTGCAGCTATTTTTTTTATAAAATCAGGTCTAGCTCAAAACGTCTTGGACATTTTTGTTTTGTTCCATTATGACTGAAAGACGTCTACATCTTAGGAACACCCAAGTCCCGCCTTGAACACGCCCCTGGCACACCCCTTTGAGATTTAGACATCCTTCTGATGGACTTCAGAGAAAAATATCTAAAAAGAGGTTTTGAAAATACTGATTTGGACGTTTTTGTGAGATAAACGTCCAAATGCAGACGTATGTCACTTTTTGGACATTTTTATCTTTGGAAAACGAGCCTGTATGTTACACTACATTTCTTTGAAGGGGTGAATAAACGTGGATAAAGGTGAGCTGGTCGATATTGTGTATCTGGATTTTATTTATTTATTTATTTATTGCATTTGTATCCCACATTTTCCCACCTATTTGCAGGCTCAATGTGGCTTACAATACATCATGGGTAGTGGAAATATAATAGAAAATAGACATTTAGTATTACAGAAATTTTTTGGCAACATGATAATGATAAGACATGATAGTAGTGGCCTAGTGGTTAGGGTGGTGGACTCTGGACCTGGGGAACTGAGTTCGATTCCCACTTCAGGCACAGCTCCTTGTGACTCTGGGCAAGTCACTTAACTCTCCATTGCCCCAGGTACAAATAAATACCTGTATATGTAAGCCGCATTGAGCCTGCCATGAGTGGGAAAGCACGGGGTACAAATGTAACTAAAAAAAAATAAAATAGTATAACAAGCAGATATTATAAGACATTTCTAACTATGTGTGGAGGAGTTATGTATATTCACATTGGTTGATCTATGTGGTAAACCTTGTTAAAGAGATGGGTCTTCAGTAGTTTGCGGAAGTTCGTTAGTTCGTAGATCATTTTTAAGTTGCACGACAGTGCATTCCATAACTGTGTGCTTAAGTAGGTGAAGTTTGACGCATGCATTAATTTGTATTTTAGACCTTTGCAGTTAGGGAAGTGCAGATCAAGGAATGTGCGGGATGATCTTTTGGCATTCCTGGGTTGTAAGTCTGTCAGGTCTGACATGTAGGCTGGTGCATCTCCATGAATGATTTTGTGAACTAGGGAGCAGATTTTGAAAGTGATGCGTTCTTTGAGTGGGAGCCAGTGTAGCTTTTCTCGTAGGGGCTTAGCACTTTCATATTTTGTTTTGCCGAATATGAGTCTAGCTGCAGCGTTCTGGGCTGTCTGAAGTTTCTTGATTATTTGCTCTTTACAGCCGGCATAGAGTGCGTTGCAGTAATCTAGATGGCTGAGCACCATTGATTGTACCAGGTTACAGAAAACATTCCTTGGGAAGAAAGGTCTTACTCTTTTTAATTTTCACATTGAGTGGAACATCTTCTTGGTTGTGTTTTTCGTGTGGTTTTCGAGTGTTAGGTGTCAATCGATGTTAACTCCAAGAATTTTTAGGGTGTCCGAAATAGGAAGGTTCAGATTTGGTGTGTTAATGGCTGTGAATTTGTTCTTGTTATGTTGAGAGGTGAGTATTAGGCATTGGGTTTTTTTCTGCATTAAGTTTCAGTCGAAAAGCATCCACCCATGAATGCATGATATGGAGACTTTGGTTGATGTCGTTGGAAATTTCCTT